>NW_027362909.1:3600000-4200000 GCF_046119375.1 Phyllobates terribilis | reverse complement strand
TACAATATTCATTGATTTTTGCCATTGAAAAACGTCCAGAAATGTTTGAAGCTACTGACTGAATGAAAGGAGCTGGCATCTCACTCTCTTTGAATCTTCTTTATCATGCTAAGATTAGCAGGAAAAAGCAAAAAATTTCAGAATTGCACCTTGCAATGTGGAGAAATTACTGTTTGTGCATTTACAATATTCATTGATTTTTGCCATTGAAAAACATCATGTTATTCATATACCAGAAATGTTTGAAGCTACTGACTGAATGAAAAGAGCTGGCATCTCACTCTCTTTGAATCTTCTTTATCATGCTAAGAGGAGCAGGAAAAAGCAAAAAATTTCAGAATTGCACGTTGCAATGTGGAGATATTACTGTTTGTGCATTTACAATATTTATTGATTTTTGCCATTGAAAAACGTCCAGAAATGTTTGAAGCTACTGACTGAATGAAAGGAGCTGGCATCTCACTCTCTTTGAATCTTCTTTATCATGCTAGGATTAGCAGGAAAAAGCAAAAAATTTCAGAATTGCACCTTGCAATGCGGAGAAATTACTGTTTGTGCATTTTCAATATTCATTGATTTTTGCCATTGAAAAACATCATGTTATTCATATACCAGAAATGTTTGAAGCTACTGACTGAATGAAAGGAGCTGGAATCTCACTCTCTTTGAATCTTCTTTATCATGCTAGGATTAGCAGGAAAAAGCAAAAAATTTCAGAATTGCACCTTGCAATGTGGAGATATTACTGTTTGTGCATTTACAATATTCATTGATTTTTGCCATTGAAAAACGTCCAGAAATGTTTGAAGCTAGTGACTGAATGAAAGGAGCTGGCATCTCACTCTCTTTGAATCTTCTTTATCATGCTAGGATTAGCAGGAAAAAGCAAAAAATTTCAGAATTGCACCTTGCAATGTGGAGTTATTACTGTTTGTGCATTTACAATATTCATTGATTTTTGCCATTGAAAAATGTCCAGAAATGTTTGAAGCTACTGACTGAATGAAAGGAGCTGGCATCTCACTCTCTTTGAATCTTCTTTATCATGCTAAGATTAGCAGGAAAAAGCAAAAAATTTCAGAATTGCACCTTGCAATGCGGAGAAATTACTGTTTGTGCATTTACAATATTCATTGATTTTTGCCATTGAAAAACATCATGTTATTCATATACCAGAAATGTTTGAAGCTACTGACTGAATGAAAAGAGCTGGCATCTCACTCTCTTTGAATCTTCTTTATCATGCTAAGAGGAGCAGGAAAAAGTAAAAAATTTCAGAATTGCACCTTGCAATGTGGAGATATTACTGTTTGTGCATTTACAATATTCATTGATTTTTGCCATTGAAAAAAGTCCAGAAATGTTTGAAGCTACTGACTGAATGAAAGGAGCTGGCATCTCACTCTCTTTGAATCTTCTTTATCATGCTAGGATTAGCAGGAAAAAGCAAAAAATTTCAGAATTGCACCTTGCAATGGGGAGAAATTACTGTTTGTGCATTTACAATATTCATTGATTTTTGCCATTGAAAAACATCATGTTATTCATATACCAGAAATGTTTGAAGCTACTGACTGAATGAAAAGAGCTGGCATCTCACTCTCTTTGAATCTTCTTTATCATGCTAAGAGGAGCAGGAAAAAGCAAAAAATTTCAGAATTGCACCTTGCAATGTGGAGATATTACTGTTTGTGCATTTACAATATTCATTGATTTTTGCCATTGACAAACGTCCAGAAATGTTTGAAGCTACTGACTGAATGAAAGGAGCTGGCATCTCACTCTCTTTGAATCTTCTTTATCATGCTAAGAGGAGCAGGAAAAAGCAAAAAATTTCAGAATTGCACCTTGCAATGTGGAGATATTACTGTTTGTGCATTTACAATATTCATTGATTTTTGCCATTGAAAAACGTCCAGAAATGTTTGAAGCTACTGACTGAATGAAAGGAGCTGGCATCTCACTCTCTTTGAATCTTCTTTATCATGCTAAGATTAGCAGGAAAAAGCAAAAAATTTCAGAATTGCACCTTGCAATGCGGAGAAATTACTGTTTGTGCATTTACAATATTCATTGATTTTTGCCATTGAAAAACATCATGTTATTCATATACCAGAAATGTTTGAAGCTACTGACTGAATGAAAAGAGCTGGCATCTCACTCTCTTTGAATCTTCTTTATCATGCTAAGAGGAGCAGGAAAAAGCAAAAAATTTCAGAATTGCACCTTGCAATGTGGAGATATTACTGTTTGTGCATTTACAATATTCATTGATTTTTGCCATTGAAAAACGTCCAGAAATGTTTGAAGCTACTGACTGAATGAAAGGAGCTGGCATCTCACTCTCTTTGAATCTTCTTTATCATGCTAAGATTAGCAGGAAAAAGCAAAAAATTTCAGAATTGCACCTTGCAATGTGGAGAAATTACTGTTTGTGCATTTACAATATTCATTGATTTTTGCCATTGAAAAACATCATGTTATTCATATACCAGAAATGTTTGAAGCTACTGACTGAATGAAAAGAGCTGGCATCTCACTCTCTTTGAATCTTCTTTATCATGCTAAGAGGAGCAGGAAAAAGCAAAAAATTTCAGAATTGCACGTTGCAATGTGGAGATATTACTGTTTGTGCATTTACAATATTTATTGATTTTTGCCATTGAAAAACGTCCAGAAATGTTTGAAGCTACTGACTGAATGAAAGGAGCTGGCATCTCACTCTCTTTGAATCTTCTTTATCATGCTAGGATTAGCAGGAAAAAGCAAAAAATTTCAGAATTGCACCTTGCAATGCGGAGAAATTACTGTTTGTGCATTTTCAATATTCATTGATTTTTGCCATTGAAAAACATCATGTTATTCATATACCAGAAATGTTTGAAGCTACTGACTGAATGAAAGGAGCTGGAATCTCACTCTCTTTGAATCTTCTTTATCATGCTAGGATTAGCAGGAAAAAGCAAAAAATTTCAGAATTGCACCTTGCAATGTGGAGATATTACTGTTTGTGCATTTACAATATTCATTGATTTTTGCCATTGAAAAACGTCCAGAAATGTTTGAAGCTAGTGACTGAATGAAAGGAGCTGGCATCTCACTCTCTTTGAATCTTCTTTATCATGCTAGGATTAGCAGGAAAAAGCAAAAAATTTCAGAATTGCACCTTGCAATGTGGAGTTATTACTGTTTGTGCATTTACAATATTCATTGATTTTTGCCATTGAAAAATGTCCAGAAATGTTTGAAGCTACTGACTGAATGAAAGGAGCTGGCATCTCACTCTCTTTGAATCTTCTTTATCATGCTAGGATTAGCAGGAAAAAGCAAAAAATTTCAGAATTGCACCTTGCAATGTGGAGATATTACTGTTTGTGCATTTACAATATTCATTGATTTTTGCCATTGAAAAACATCATGTTATTCATATACCAGAAATGTTTGAAGCTACTGACTGAATGAAAAGAGCTGGCATCTCACTCTCTTTGAATCTTCTTTATCATGCTAAGAGGAGCAGGAAAAAGCAAAAAATTTCAGAATTGCACCTTGCAATGTGGAGATATTACTGTTTGTGCATTTACAATATTCATTGATTTTTGCCATTGAAAAACGTCCAGAAATGTTTGAAGCTACTGACTGAATGAAAGGAGCTGGCATCTCACTCTCTTTGAATCTTCTTTATCATGCTAGGATTAGTAGGAAAAAGCAAAAAATTTCAGAATTGCACCTTGCAATGCGGAGAAATTACTGTTTGTGCATTTACAATATTCATTGATTTTTGCCATTGAAAAACATCATGTTATTCATATACCAGAAATGTTTGAAGCTACTGACTGAATGAAAAGAGCTGGCATCTCACTCTCTTTGAATCTTCTTTATCATGCTAAGAGGAGCAGGAAAAAGCAAAAAATTTCAGAATTGCACCTTGCAATGTGGAGATATTACTGTTTGTGCATTTACAATATTCTTTGATTTTTGCCATTGAAAAACGTCCAGAAATGTTTGAAGCTACTGACTGAATGAAAGGAGCTGGCATCTCACTCTCTTTGAATCTTCTTTGTCATGCTAGGATTAGCAGGAAAAAGCAAAAAATTTCAGAATTGCACCTTGCAATGCGGAGAAATTACTGTTTGTGCATTTACAATATTCATTGATTTTTGCCATTGAAAAACATCATGTTATTCATATACCAGAAATGTTTGAAGCTACTGACTGAATGAAAAGAGCTGGCATCTCACGCTCTTTGAATCTTCTTTATCATGCTAAGAGGAGCAGGAAAAAGCAAAAAATTTCAGAATTGCACCTTGCAATGTGGAGATATTACTGTTTGTGCATTTACAATATTCATTGATTTTTGCCATTGAAAAACGTCCAGAAATGTTTGAAGCTACTGACTGAATGAAAGGAGCTGGCATCTCACTCTCTTTGAATCTTCTTTATCATGCTAGGATTAGCAGGAAAAAGCAAAAAATTTCAGAATTGCACCTTGCAATGCGGAGAAATTACTGTTTGTGCATTTACAATATTCATTGATTTTTGCCATTGAAAAACATCATGTTATTCATATACCAGAAATGTTTGAAGCTACTGACTGAATGAAAAGAGCTGGCATCTCACTCTCTTTGAATCTTCTTTATCATGCTAAGAGGAGCAGGAAAAAGCAAAAAATTTCAGAATTGCACGTTGCAATGTGGAGATATTACTGTTTGTGCATTTACAATATTCATTGATTTTTGCCATTGAAAAACATCCAGAAATGTTTGAAGCTACTGACTGAATGAAAGGAGCTGGCATCTCACTCTCTTTGAATCTTCTTTATCATGCTAGGATTAGCAGGAAAAAGCAAAAAATTTCAGAATTGCACCTTGCAATGCGGAGAAATTACTGTTTGTGCATTTACAATATTCATTGATTTTTGCCATTGAAAAACATCATGTTATTCATATACCAGAAATGTTTGAAGCTACTGACTGAATGAAAAGAGCTGGCATCTCACTCTCTTTGAATCTTCTTTATCATGCCAGGATTAGCAGGAAAAAGCAAAAAATTTCAGAATTGCACCTTGCAATGTGGAGATATTACTGTTTGTGCATTTACAATATTCATTGATTTTTGCCATTAAAAAACATCATGTTATTCATATACCAGAAATGTTTGAAGCTACTGACTGAATGAAAAGAGCTGGCATCTCACTCTCTTTGAATCTTCTTTATCATGCTAAGAGGAGCAGGAAAAAGCAAAAAAATTCAGAATTGCACCTTGCAATGTGGAGATATTACTGTTTGTGCATTTACAATATTCATTGATTTTTGCCATTGAAAAACGTCCAGAAATGTTTGAAGCTACTGACTGAATGAAAGGAGCTGGCATCTCACACTCTTTGAATCTTCTTTATCATGCTAGGATTAGCAGGAAAAAGCAAAAAATTTCAGAATTGCACCTTGCAATGTGGAGATATTACTGTTTGTGCATTTACAATATTCATTGATTTTTGCCATTGAAAAACGTCCAGAAATGTTTGAAGCTACTGACTGAATGAAAGGAGCTGGCATCTCACTCTCTTTGAATCTTCTTTATCATGCTAGGATTAGCAGGAAAAAGCAAAAAATTTCAGAATTGCACCTTGCAATGCGGAGAAATTACTGTTTGTGCATTTACAATATTCATTGATTTTTGCCATTGAAAAACATCATGTTATTCATATACCAGAAATGTTTGAAGCTACTGACTGAATGAAAGGAGCTGGCATCTCACTCTCTTTGAATCTTCTTTATCATGCTAGGATTAGTAGGAAAAAGCAAAAAATTTCAGAATTGCACCTTGCAATGTGGAGATATTACTGTTTGTGCATTTACAATATTCATTGATTTTTGCCATTGAAAAACGTCCAGAAATGTTTGAAGCTACTGACTGAATGAAAGGAGCTGGCATCTCACTCTCTTTGAATCTTCTTTATCATGCTAGGATTAGCAGGAAAAAGCAAAAAATTTCAGAATTGCACCTTGCAATGTGGAGTTATTACTCTTTGTGCATTTACAATATTCATTGATTTTTGCCATTGAAAAATGTCCAGAAATGTTTGAAGCTACTGACTGAATGAAAGAAGCTGGCATCTCACTCTCTTTGAATCTTCTTTATCATGCTAGGATTAGCAGGAAAAAGCAAAAAATTTCAGATTTGCACCTTGCAATGTGGAGATATTACTGTTTGTGCATTTACAATATTCATTGATTTTTGCCATTGAAAAACATCATGTTATTCATATACCAGAAATGTTTGAAGCTACTGACTGAATGAAAAGAGCTGGCATCTCACTCTCTTTGAATCTTCTTTATCATGCTAAGAGGAGCAGGAAAAAGCAAAAAATTTCAGAATTGCACCTTGCAATGTGGAGATATTACTGTTTGTGCATTTACAATATTCATTGATTTTTGCCATTGAAAAACGTCCAGAAATGTTTGAAGCTACTGACTGAATGAAAGGAGCTGGCATCTCACTCTCTTTGAATCTTCTTTGTCATGCTAGGATTAGCAGGAAAAAGCAAAAAATTTCAGAATTGCACCTTGCAATGCGGAGATATTACTGTTTGTGCATTTACAATATTCATTGATTTTTGCCATTGAAAAACATCATGTTATTCATATACCAGAAATGTTTGAAGCTACTGACTGAATGAAAAGAGCTGGCATCTCACTCTCTTTGAATCTTCTTTATCATGCTAAGAGGAGCAGGAAAAAGCAAAAAATTTCAGAATTGCACCTTGCAATGTGGAGATATTACTGTTTGTGCATTTACAATATTCATTGATTTTTGCCATTGAAAAACGTCCAGAAATGTTTGAAGCTACTGACTGAATGAAAGGAGCTGGCATCTCACTCTCTTTGAATCTTCTTTATCATGCTAGGATTAGCAGGAAAAAGCAAAAAATTTCAGAATTGCACCTTGCAATGCGGAGAAATTACTGTTTGTGCATTTACAATATTCATTGATTTTTGCCATTGAAAAACATCATGTTATTCATATACCAGAAATGTTTGAAGCTACTGACTGAATGAAAATAGCTGGCATCTCACTCTCTTTGAATCTTCTTTATCATGCTAAGAGGAGCAGGAAAAAGCAAAAAATTTCAGAATTGCACGTTGCAATGTGGAGATATTACTGTTTGTGCATTTACAATATTCATTGATTTTTGCCATTGAAAAACGTCCAGAAATGTTTGAAGCTACTGACTGAATGAAAGGAGCTGGCATCTCACTCTCTTTGAATCTTCTTTATCATGCTAGGATTAGCAGGAAAAAGCAAAAAATTTCAGAATTGCACCTTGCAATGCGGAGAAATTACTGTTTGTGCATTTACAATATTCATTGATTTTTGCCATTGAAAAACATCATGTTATTCATATACCAGAAATGTTTGAAGCTACTGACTGAATGAAAAGAGCTGGCATCTCACTCTCTTTGAATCTTCTTTATCATGCCAGGATTAGCAGGAAAAAGGAAAAAATTTCAGAATTGCACCTTGCAATGTGGAGATATTACTGTTTGTGCATTTACAATATTCATTGATTTTTGCCATTGAAAAACGTCCAGAAATGTTTGAAGCTACTGACTGAATGAAAGGAGCTGGCATCTCACTCTCTTTGAATCTTCTTTATCATGCTAGGATTAGCAGGAAAAAGCAAAAAATTTCTGAATTGCACCTTGCAATGCGGAGAAATTACTGTTTGTGCATTTACAATATTCATTGATTTTTGCCATTGAAAAACATCATGTTATTCATATACCAGAAATGTTTGAAGCTACTGACTGAATGAAAAGAGCTGGCATCTCACTCTCTTTGAATCTTCTTTATCATGCTAAGAGGAGCAGGAAAAAGCAAAAAATTTCAGAATTGCACCTTGCAATGTGGAGATATTACTGTTTGTGCATTTACAATATTCATTGATTTTTGCCATTGAAAAACGTCCAGAAATGTTTGAAGCTACTGACTGAATGAAAGGAGCTGGCATCTCATTCTCTTTGAATCTTCTTTATCATGCTAAGAGGAGCAGGAAAAAGCAAAAAATTTCAGAATTGCACCTTGCAATGTGGAGATATTACTGTTTGTGCATTTACAATATTCATTGATTTTTGCCATTGAAAAACGTCCAGAAATGTTTGAAGCTACTGACTGAATGAAAGGAGCTGGCATCTCACTCTCTTTGAATCTTCTTTATCATGCTAAGATTAGCAGGAAAAAGCAAAACATTTCAGAATTGCACCTTGCAATGCGGAGAAATTACTGTTTGTGCATTTACAATATTCATTGATTTTTGCCATTGAAAAACATCATGTTATTCATATACCAGAAATGTTTGAAGCTACTGACTGAATGAAAACAGCTGGCATCTCACTCTCTTTGAATCTTCTTTATCATGCTAAGAGGAGCAGGAAAAAGCAAAAAATTTCAGAATTGCACCTTGCAATGTGGAGATATTACTGTTTGTGCATTTACAATATTCATTGATTTTTGCCATTGAAAAACGTCCAGAAATGTTTGAAGCTACTGACTGAATGAAAGGAGCTGGCATCTCGCTCTCTTTGAATCTTCTTTATCATGCTAAGATTAGCAGGAAAAAGCAAAAAATTTCAGAATTGCACCTTGCAATGGGGAGAAATTACTGTTTGTGCATTTACAATATTCATTGATTTTTGCCATTGAAAAACATCATGTTATTCATATACCAGAAATGTTTGAAGCTACTGACTGAATGAAAAGAGCTGGCATCTCACTCTCTTTGAATCTTCTTTATCATGCTAAGAGGAGCAGGAAAAAGCAAAAAATTTCAGAATTGCACCTTGCAATGTGGAGTTATTACTGTTTGTGCATTTACAATATTCATTGTTTTTGCCATTGAAAAACGTCCAGAAATGTTTGAAGCTACTGACTGAATGAAAGGAGCTGGCATCTCACTCTCTTTGAATTTTCTTTATCATGCTAGGATTAGCAGGAAAAAGCAAAACATTTCAGAATTGCACCTTGCAATGCGGAGAAATTAGTGTATGTGCATTTACAATATTCATTGATTTTTGCCATTGAAAAACATCATGTTATTCATATACCAGAAATGTTTGAAGCTACTGACTGAATGAAAAGAGCTGGCATCTCACTCTCTTTGAATCTTCTTTATCATGCTAGGATTAGCAGGAAAAAGCAAAAAATTTCAGAATTGCACCTTGCAATGTGGAGATATTACTGTTTGTGCATTTACAATATTCATTGATTTTTGCCATTGAAAAACGTCCAGAAATGTTTGAAGCTACTGACTGAATGAAAGGAGCTGGCATCTCACTCTCTTTGAATCTTCTTTATCATGCTAAGAGGAGCAGGAAAAAGCAAAAAATTTCAGAATTGCACCTTGCAATGTGGAGATATTACTGTTTGTGCATTTACAATATTCATTGATTTTTGCCATTGAAAAACGTCCAGAAATGTTTGAAGCTACTGACTGAATGAAAGGAGCTGGCATCTCACTCTCTTTGAATCTTCTTTATCATGCTAAGATTAGCAGGAAAAAGCAAAACATTTCAGAATTGCACCTTGCAATCCGGAGAAATTACTGTTTGTGCATTTACAATATTCATTGATTTTTGCCATTGAAAAACATCATGTTATTCATATACCAGAAATGTTTGAAGCTACTGACTGAATGAAAAGAGCTGGCATCTCACTCTCTTTGAATCTTCTTTATCATGCTAAGAGGAGCAGGAAAAAGCAAAAAATTTCAGAATTGCACCTTGCAATGTGGAGATATTACTGTTTGTGCATTTACAATATTCATTGATTTTTGCCATTGAAAAACGTCCAGAAATGTTTGAAGCTACTGACTGAATGAAAGGAGCTGGCATCTCGCTCTCTTTGAATCTTCTTTATCATGCTAAGATTAGCAGGAAAAAGCAAAAAATTTCAGAATTGCACCTTGCAATGGGGAGAAATTACTGTTTGTGCATTTACAATATTCATTGATTTTTGCCATTGAAAAACATCATGTTATTCATATACCAGAAATGTTTGAAGCTACTGACTGAATGAAAAGAGCTGGCATCTCACTCTCTTTGAATCTTCTTTATCATGCTAAGAGGAGCAGGAAAAAGCAAAAAATTTCAGAATTGCACCTTGCAATGTGGAGATATTACTGTTTGTGCATTTACAATATTCATTGTTTTTGCCATTGAAAAACGTCCAGAAATGTTTGAAGCTACTGACTGAATGAAAGGAGCTGGCATCTCACTCTCTTTGAATCTTCTTTATCATGCTAGGATTAGCAGGAAAAAGCAAAAAATTTCAGAATTGCACCTTGCAATGCGGAGAAATTACTGTTTGTGCATTTACAATATTCATTGATTTTTGCCATTGAAAAACATCATGTTATTCATATACCAGAAATGTTTGAAGCTACTGACTGAATGAAAAGAGCTGGCATCTCACTCTCTTTGAATCTTCTTTATCATGCTAGGATTAGCAGGAAAAAGCAAAAAATTTCAGAATTGCACCTTGCAATGTGGAGATATTACTGTTTGTGCATTTACAATATTCATTGATTTTTGCCATTGAAAAACGTCCAGAAATGTTTGAAGCTACTGACTGAATGAAAGGAGCTGGCATCTCACTCTCTTTGAATCTTCTTTATCATGCTAGGATTAGCAGGAAAAAGCAAAAAATTTCAGAATTGCACATTGCAATGTGGAGTTATTACTGTTTGTGCATTTACAATATTCATTGATTTTTGCCATTGAAAAATGTCCAGAAATGTTTGAAGCTACTGACTGAATGAAAGGAGCTGGCATCTCAATCTCTTTGAATCTTCTTTATCATGCTAGGATTAGCAGGAAAAAGCAAAAAATTTCAGAATTGCACCTTGCAATGTGGAGATATTACTGTTTGTGCATTTACAATATTCATTGATTTTTGCCATTGAAAAACATCATGTTATTCATATACCAGAAATGTTTGAATCTACTGACTGAATGAAAAGAGCTGGCATCTCACTCTCTTTGAATCTTCTTTATCATGCTAAGAGGAGCAGGAAAAAGCA
The DNA here is from genome assembly GCF_046119375.1 of Phyllobates terribilis. Lineage (NCBI taxonomy): Eukaryota > Metazoa > Chordata > Amphibia > Anura > Dendrobatidae > Phyllobates > Phyllobates terribilis. The sequence goes on along the minus strand of NW_027362909.1, from coordinate 4,188,926 downwards.
AAAAATTTCAGAATTGCACCTTGCAATGTGGAGATATTACTGTTTGTGCATTTACAATATTCATTGATTTTTGCCATTGAAAAATGTCCAGAAATGTTTGAAGCTACTGACTGAATGAAAGGAGCTGGCATCTCACTCTCTTTGAATCTTCTTTATCATGCTAGGCTTAGCAGGAAAAAGCAAAAAATTTCAGAATTGCACCTTGCAATGTGGAGATATTACTGTTTGTGCATTTACAATATTCATTTATTTTTGCCATTGAAAAACGTCCAGAAATGTTTGAAGCTACTGACTGAATGAAAGGAGCTGGCATCTCACTCTCTTTGAATCTTCTTTATCATGCTAGGATTAGCAGGAAAAAGCAAAAAATTTCAGAATTGCACCTTGCAATGTGGAGTTATTACTGTTTGTGCATTTACAATATTCATTGATTTTTGCCATTGAAAAATGTCCAGAAATGTTTGAAGCTACTGACTGAATGAAAGGAGCTGGCATCTCACTCTCTTTGAATCTTCTTTATCATGCTAGGATTAGCAGGAAAAAGCAAAAAATTTCAGAATTGCACCTTGCAATGTGGAGATATTACTGTTTGTGCATTTACAATATTCATTGATTTTTGCCATTGAAAAACATCATGTTATTCATATACCAGAAATGTTTGAATCTACTGACTGAATGAAAAGAGCTGGCATCTCACTCTCTTTGAATCTTCTTTATCATGCTAAGAGGAGCAGGAAAAAGCAAAAAATTTCAGAATTGCACTTTGCAATGTGGAGATATTACTGTTTGTGCATTTACAATATTCATTGATTTTTGCCATTGAAAAACGTCCAGAAATGTTTGAAGCTACTGACTGAATGAAAGGAGCTGGCATCTCACTCTCTTTGAATCTTCTTTATCATGCTAGGATTAGCAGGAAAAAGCAAAAAATTTCAGAATTGCACCTTGCAATGCGGAGAAATTACTGTTTGTGCATTTACAATATTCATTGATTTTTGCCATTGAAAAACATCATGTTATTCATATACCAGAAATGTTTGAAGCTACTGACTGAATGAAAAGAGCTGGCATCTCACTCTCTTTGAATCTTCTTTATCATGCTAAGAGGAGCAGGAAAAAGCAAAAAATTTCAGAATTGCACCTTGCAATGTGGAGATATTACTGTTTGTGCATTTACAATATTCATTGATTTTTGCCATTGAAAAACGTCCAGAAATGTTTGAAGCTACTGACTGAATGAAAGGAGCTGGCATCTCACTCTCTTTGAATCTTCTTTATCATGCTAGGATTAGCAGGAAAAAGCAAAAAATTTCAGAATTGCACCTTGCAATGCGGAGAAATTACTGTTTGTGCATTTACAATATTCATTGATTTTTGCCATTGAAAAACATCATGTTATTCATATACCAGAAATGTTTGAAGCTACTGACTGAATGAAAAGAGCTGGCATCTCACTCTCTTTGAATCTTCTTTATCATGCTAAGAGGAGCAGGAAAAAGCAAAAAATTTCAGAATTGCACCTTGCAATGTGGAGATATTACTGTTTGTGCATTTACAATATTCATTGATTTTTGCCATTGAAAAACGTCCAGAAATGTTTAAAGCTACTGACTGAATGAAAGGAGCTGGCATCTCACTCTCTTTGAATCTTCTTTATCATGCTAGGATTAGCAGGAAAAAGCAAAAAATTTCAGAATTGCACCTTGCAATGCGGAGAAATTACTGTTTGTGCATTTACAATATTCATTGATTTTTGCCATTGAAAAACATCATATTATTCATATACCAGAAATGTTTGAAGCTACTGACTGAATGAAAAGAGCTGGCATCTCACTCTCTTTGAATCTTCTTTATCATGCTAAGAGGAGCAGGAAAAAGCAAAAAATTTCAGAATTGCACGTTGCAATGTGGAGATATTACTGTTTGTGCATTTACAATATTCATTGATTTTTGCCATTGAAAAACGTCCAGAAATGTTTGAAGCTACTGACTGAATGAAAGGAGCTGGCATCTCACTCTCTTTGAATCTTCTTTATCATGCTAGGATTAGCAGGAAAAAGCAAAAAATTTCAGAATTGCACCTTGCAATGCGGAGAAATTACTGTTTGTGCATTTACAATATTCATTGATTTTTGCCATTGAAAAACATCATGTTATTCATATTCCAGAAATGTTTGAAGCTACTGACTGAATGAAAAGAGCTGGCATCTCACTCTCTTTGAATCTTCTTTATCATGCTAGGATTAGCAGGAAAAAGCAAAAAATTTCAGAATTGCACCTTGCAATGTGGAGATATTACTGTTTGTGCATTTACAATATTCATTGATTTTTGCCATTGAAAAACGTCCAGAAATTTTTGAAGCTACTGACTGAATGAAAGGAGCTGGCATCTCACTCTCTTTGAATCTTCTTTATCATGCTAGGATTAGCAGGAAAAAGCAAAAAATTTCAGAATTGCACCTTGCAATGTGGAGTTATTACTGTTTGTGCATTTACAATATTCATTGATTTTTGCCATTGAAAAATGTCCAGAAATGTTTGAAGCTACTGACTGAATGAAAGGAGCTGGCATCTCAATCTCTTTGAATCTTCTTTATCATGCTAGGATAAGCAGGAAAAATCAAAAAATTTCAGAATTGCACCTTGCAATGTGGAGATATTACTGTTTGTGCATTTACAATATTCATTGATTTTTGCCATTGAAAAACATCATGTTATTCATATACCAGAAATGTTTGAATCTACTGACTGAATGAAAAGAGCTGGCATCTCACTCTCTTTGAATCTTCTTTATCATGCTAAGAGGAGCAGGAAAAAGCAAAAAATTTCAGAATTTCACCTTGCAATGTGGAGATATTACTGTTTGTGCATTTACAATATTCATTGATTTTTGCCATTGAAAAACGTCCAGAAATGTTTAAAGCTACTGACTGAATGAAAGGAGCTGGCATCTCACTCTCTTTGAATCTTCTTTATCATGCTAGGATTAGCAGGAAAAAGCAAAAAATTTCAGAATTGCACCTTGCAATGTGGAGATATTACTGTTTGTGCATTTACAATATTCATTGATTTTTGCCATTGAAAAACGTCCAGAAATGTTTGAAGCTACTGACTGAATGAAAGGAGCTGGCATCTCACTCTCTTTGAATCTTCTTTATCATGCTAGGATTAGCAGGAAAAAGCAAAAAATTTCAGAATTGCACCTTGCAATGTGGAGTTATTACTGTTTGTGCATTTACAATATTCATTGATTTTTGGCATTGAAAAATGTCCAGAAATGTTTGAAGCTACTGACTGAATGAAAGGAGCTGGCATCTCACTCTCTTTGAATCTTCTTTATCATGCTAGGATTAGCAGGAAAAAGCAAAAAATTTCAGAATTGCACCTTGCAATGTGGAGATATTACTGTTTGTGCATTTACAATATTCATTGATTTTTGCCATTGAAAAACGTCCAGAAATGTTTGAAGCTACTGACTGAATGAAAGGAGCTGGCATCTCACTCTCTTTGAATCTTCTTTATCATGCTAGGATTAGCAGGAAAAAGCAAAAAATTTCAGAATTGCACCTTGCAATGTGGAGTTATTACTGTTTGTGAATTTACAATATTCATTGATTTTTGCCATTGAAAAATGTCCAGAAATGTTTGAAGCTACTGACTGAATGAAAGGAGCTGGCATCTCAATCTCTTTGAATCTTCTTTATCATGCTAGGATTAGCAGGAAAAAGCAAAAAATTTCAGAATTGCACCTTGCAATGTGGAGATATTACTGTTTGTGCATTTACAATATTCATTGATTTTTGCCATTGAAAAACATCATGTTATTCATATACCAGAAATGTTTGAATCTACTGACTGAATGAAAAGAGCTGGCATCTCACTCTCTTTGAATCTTCTTTATCATGCTAAGAGGAGCAGGAAAAAGCAAAAAATTTCAGAATTTCACCTTGCAATGTGGAGATATTACTGTTTGTGCATTTACAATATTCATTGATTTTTGCCATTGAAAAACGTCCAGAAATGTTTGAAGCTACTGACTGAATGAAAGGAGCTGGCATCTCACTCTCTTTGAATCTTCTTTATCATGCTAGGATTAGCAGGAAAAAGCAAAAAATTTCAGAATTGCACCTTGCAATGTGGAGTTATTACTGTTTGTGCATTTACAATATTCATTGATTTTTGCCATTGAAAAATGTCCAGAAATGTTTGAAGCTACTGACTGAATGAAAGGAGCTGGCATCTCACTCTCTTTGAATCTTCTTTATCATGCTAGGATTAGCAGGAAAAAGCAAAAAATTTCAGAATTGCACCTTGCAATGTGGAGATATTACTGTTTGTGCATTTACAATATTCATTGATTTTTGCCATTGAAAAACGTCCAGAAATGTTTGAAGCTACTGACTGAATGAAAGGAGCTGGCATCTCACTCTCTTTGAATCTTCTTTATCATGCTAGGATTAGCAGGAAAAAGCAAAAAATTTCAGAATTGCACCTTGCAATGTGGAGTTATTACTGTATGTGCATTTACAATATTCATTGATTTTTGCCATTGAAAAATGTCCAGAAATGTTTGAAGCTACTGACTGAATGAAAGGAGCTGGCATCTCAATCTCTTTGAATCTTCTTTATCATGCTAGGATTAGCAGGAAAAAGCAAAAAATTTCAGAATTGCACCTTGCAATGTGGAGATATTACTGTTTGTGCATTTACAATATTCATTGATTTTTGCCATTGAAAAACATCATGTTATTCATATACCAGAAATGTTTGAATCTACTGACTGAATGAAAAGAGCTGGCATCTCACTCTCTTTGAATCTTCTTTATCATGCTAAGAGGAGCAGGAAAAAGCAAAAAATTTCAGAATTTCACCTTGCAATGTGGAGATATTACTGTTTGTGCATTTACAATATTCATTGATTTTTGCCATTGAAAAACGTCCAGAAATGTTTGAAGCTACTGACTGAATGAAAGGAGCTGGCATCTCACTCTCTTTGAATCTTCTTTATCATGCTAGGATTAGCAGGAAAAAGCAAAAAATTTCAGAATTGCACCTTGCAATGTGGAGATATTACTGTTTGTGCATTTACAATATTCATTGATTTTTGCCATTGAAAAACGTCCAGAAATGTTTGAAGCTACTGACTGAATGAAAGGAGCTGGCATCTCACTCTCTTTGAATCTTCTTTATCATGCTAGGATTAGCAGGAAAAAGCAAAAAATTTCAGAATTGCACCTTGCAATGTGGAGTTATTACTGTTTGTGCATTTACAATATTCATTGATTTTTGGCATTGAAAAATGTCCAGAAATGTTTGAAGCTACTGACTGAATGAAAGGAGCTGGCATCTCACTCTCTTTGAATCTTCTTTATCATGCTAGGATTAGCAGGAAAAAGCAAAAAATTTCAGAATTGCACCTTGCAATGTGGAGATATTACTGTTTGTGCATTTACAATATTCATTGATTTTTGCCATTGAAAAACATCATGTTATTCATATACCAGAAATGTTTGAATCTACTGACTGAATGAAAAGAGCTGGCATCTCACTCTCTTTGAATCTTCTTTATCATGCTAAGAGGAGCAGGAAAAAGCAAAAAATTTCAGAATTGCACCTTGCAATGTGGAGATATTACTGTTTGTGCATTTACAATATTCATTGATTTTTGCCATTGAAAAACGTCCAGAAATGTTTGAAGCTACTGACTGAATGAAAGGAGCTGGCATCTCACTCTCTTTGAATCTTCTTTATCATGCTAGGATTAGCAGGAAAAAGCAAAAAATTTCAGAATTGCACCTTGCAATGTGGAGTTATTACTGTTTGTGCATTTACAATATTCATTGATTTTTGCCATTGAAAAATGTCCAGAAATGTTTGAAGCTACTGACTGAATGAAAGGAGCTGGCATCTCAATCTCTTTGAATCTTCTTTATCATGCTAGGATTAGCAGGAAAAAGCAAAAAATTTCAGAATTGCACCTTGCAATGTGGAGATATTACTGTTTGTGCATTTACAATATTCATTGATTTTTGCCACTGAAAAACATCATGTTATTCATATACCAGAAATGTTTGAATCTACTGACTGAATGAAAAGAGCTGGCATCTCACTCTCTTTGAATCTTCTTTATCATGCTAAGAGGAGCAGGAAAAAGCAAAAAATTTCAGAATTTCACCTTGCAATGTGGAGATATTACTGTTTGTGCATTTACAATATTCATTGATTTTTGCCATTGAAAAACGTCCAGAAATGTTTGAAGCTACTGACTGAATGAAAGGAGCTGGCATCTCACTCTCTTTGAATCTTCTTTATCATGCTAGGATTAGCAGGAAAAAGCAAAAAATTTCAGAATTGCACCTTGCAATGTGCAGATATTACTGTTTGTGCATTTACAATATTCATTGATTTTTGCCATTGAAAAACGTCCAGAAATGTTTGAAGCTACTGACTGAATGAAAGGAGCTGGCATCTCACTCTCTTTGAATCTTCTTTATCATGCTAGGATTAGCAGGAAAAAGCAAAAAATTTCAGAATTGCACCTTGCAATGTGGAGTTATTACTGTTTGTGCATTTACAATATTCATTGATTTTTGGCATTGAAAAATGTCCAGAAATGTTTGAAGCTACTGACCGAATGAAAGGATCTGGCATCTCACTCTCTTTGAATCTTCTTTATCATGCTAGGATTAGCAGGAAAAAGCAAAAAATTTCAGAATTGCACCTTGCAATGTGGAGATATTACTGTTTGTGCATTTACAATATTCATTGATTTTTGCCATTGAAAAACATCATGTTATTCATATACCAGAAATGTTTGAATCTACTGACTGAATGAAAAGAGCTGGCATCTCACTCTCTTTGAATCTTCTTTATCATGCTAAGAGGAGCAGGAAAAAGCAAAAAATTTCAGAATTGCACCTTGCAATGTGGAGATATTACTGTTTGTGCATTTACAATATTCATTGATTTTTGCCATTGAAAAACGTCCAGAAATGTTTGAAGCTACTGACTGAATGAAAGGAGCTGGCATCTCACTCTCTTTGAATCTTCTTTATCATGCTAGGATTAGCAGGAAAAAGCAAAAAATTTCAGAATTGCACCTTGCAATGCGGAGAAATTACTGTTTGTGCATTTACAATATTCATTGATTTTTGCCATTGAAAAACATCATGTTATTCATATACCAGAAATGTTTGAAGCTACTGACTGAATGAAAAGAGCTGGCATCTCACTCTCTTTGAATCTTCTTTATCATGCTAGGAGGAGCAGGAAAAAGCAAAAAATTTCAGAATTGCACCTTGCAATGTGGAGATATTACTGTTTGTGCATTTACAATATTCATTGATTTTTGCCATTGAAAAACGTCCAGAAATGTTTGAAGCTACTGACTGAATGAAAGGAGCTGGCATCTCACTCTCTTTGAATCTTCTTTATCATGCTAGGATTAGCAGGAAAAAGCAAAAAATTTCAGAATTGCACCTTGCAATGCGGAGAAATTACTGTTTGTGCATTTACAATATTCATTGATTTTTGCCATTGAAAAACATCATGTTATTCATATTCCAGAAATGTTTGAAGCTACTGACTGAATGAAAAGAGCTGGCATCTCACTCTCTTTGAATCTTCTTTATCATGCCAGGACTAGCAGGAAAAAGCAAAAAATTTCAGAATTGCACCTTGCAATGCGGAGAAATTACTGTTTGTGCATTTACAATATTCATTGATTTTTGCCATTGAAAAACGTCCAGAAATGTTTGAAGCTACTGACTGAATGAAAGGAGCTGGCATCTCACTCTCTTTGAATCTTCTTTATCATGCTAGGATTAGCAGGAAAAAGCAAAAAATTTCAGAATTGCACCTTGCAATGTGGAGATATTACTGTTTGTGCATTTACAATATTCATTGATTTTTGCCTTTGAAAAACGTCCAGAAATGTTTGAAGCTACTGACTGAATGAAAGGAGCTGGCATCTCACTCTCTTTGAATCTTCTTTATCATGCTAGGATTAGCAGGAAAAAGCAAAAAATTTCAGAATTGCACCTTGCAATGTGGAGTTATTACTGTTTGTGCATTTACAATATTCATTGATTTTTGCCATTGAAAAATGTCCAGAAATGTTTGAAGCTACTGACTGAATGAAAGGAGCTGGCATCTCACTCTCTTTGAATCTTCTTTATCATGCTAGGATTAGCAGGAAAAAGCAAAAAATTTCAGAATTGCACCTTGCAATGTGGAGATATTACTGTTTGTGCATTTACAATATTCATTGATTTTTGCCATTGAAAAACATCATGTTATTCATATACCAGAAATGTTTGAATCTACTGACTGAATGAAAAGAGCTGGCATCTCACTCTCTTTGAATCTTCTTTATCATGCTAAGAGGAGCAGGAAAAAGCAAAAAATTTCAGAATTGCACCTTGCAATGTGGAGATATTACTGTTTGTGCATTTACAATATTCATTGATTTTTGCCATTGAAAAACGTCCAGAAATGTTTGAAGCTACTGACTGAATGAAAGGAGCTGGCATCTCACTCTCTTTGAATCTTCTTTATCATGCTAGGATTAGCAGGAAAAAGCAAAAAATTTCAGAATTGCACCTTGCAATGTGGAGATATTACTGTTTGTGCATTTACAATATTCATTGATTTTTGCCATTGAAAAACGTCCAGAAATGTTTGAAGCTACTGACTGAATGAAAGGAGCTGGCATCTCACTATCTTTGAATCTTCTTTATCATGCTAGGATTAGCAGGAAAAAGCAAAAAATTTCAGAATTGCACCTTGCAATGTGGAGATATTACTGTTTGTGCATTTACAATATTCATTGATTTTTGCCATTGAAAAACATCATGTTATTCATATACCAGAAATGTTTGAATCTACTGACTGAATGAAAAGAGCTGGCATCTCACTCTCTTTGAATCTTCTTTATCATGCTAAGAGGAGCAGGAAAAAGCAAAAAATTTCAGAATTGCACCTTGCAATGTGGAGATATTACTGTTTGTGCATTTACAATATTCATTGATTTTTGCCATTGAAAAACGTCCAGAAATGTTTGAAGCTACTGACTGAATGAAAGGAGCTGGCATCTCACTCTCTTTGAATCTTCTTTATCATGCTAGGATTAGCAGGAAAAAGCAAAAAATTTCAGAATTGCACCTTGCAATGTGGAGTTATTACTGTTTGTGCATTTACAATATTCATTGATTTTTGCCATTGAAAAATGTCCAGAAATGTTTGAAGCTACTGACTGAATGAAAGGAGCTGGCATCTCAATCTCTTTGAATCTTCTTTATCATGCTAGGATTAGCAGGAAAAAGCAAAAAATTTCAGAATTGCACCTTGCAATGTGGAGATATTACTGTTTGTGCATTTACAATATTCATTGATTTTTGCCATTGAAAAACATCATGTTATTCATATACCAGAAATGTTTGAATCTACTGACTGAATGAAAAGAGCTGGCATCTCACTCTCTTTGAATCTTCTTTATCATGCTAAGAGGAGCAGGAAAAAGCAAAAAATTTCAGAATTTCACCTTGCAATGTGGAGATATTACTGTTTGTGCATTTACAATATTCATTGATTTTTGCCATTGAAAAACGTCCAGAAATGTTTGAAGCTACTGACTGAATGAAAGGAGCTGGCATCTCACTCTCTTTGAATTTTCTTTATCATGCTAGGATTAGCAGGAAAAAGCAAAAAATTTCAGAATTGCACCTTGCAATGTGGAGATATTACTGTTTGTGCATTTACAATATTCATTGATTTTTGCCATTGAAAAACGTCCAGAAATGTTTGAAGCTACTGACTGAATGAAAGGAGCTGGCATCTCACTCTCTTTGAATGTTCTTTATCATGCTAGGATTAGCAGGAAAAAGCAAAAAATTTCAGAATTGCACCTTGCAATGTGGAGTTATTACTGTTTGTACATTTACAATATTCATTGATTTTTGGCATTGAAAAATGTCCAGAAATGTTTGAAGCCACTGACTGAATGAAAGGAGCTGGCATCTCACTCTCTTTGAATCTTCTTTATCATGCTAGGATTAGCAGGAAAAAGCAAAAAATTTCAGAATTGCACCTTGCAATGTGGAGATATTACTGTTTGTGCATTTACAATATTCATTGATTTTTGCCATTGAAAAACATCATGTTATTCATATACCAGAAATGTTTGAATCTACTGACTGAATGAAAAGAGCTGGCATCTCACTCTCTTTGAATCTTCTTTATCATGCTAAGAGGAGCAGGAAAAAGCAAAAAATTTCAGAATTGCACCTTGCAATGTGGAGATATTACTGTTTGTGCATTTACAATATTCATTGATTTTTGCCATTGAAAAACGTCCAGAAATGTTTGAAGCTACTGACTGAATGAAAGGAGCTGGCATCTCACTCTCTTTGAATCTTCTTTATCATGCTAGGATTAGCAGGAAAAAGCAAAAAATTTCAGAATTGCACCTTGCAATGCGGAGAAATTACTGTTTGTGCATTTACAATATTCATTGATTTTTGCCATTGAAAAACATCATGTTATTCATATACCAGAAATGTTTGAAGCTACTGACTGAATGAAAAGAGCTGGCATCTCACTCTCTTTGAATCTTCTTTATCATGCTAAGAGGAGCAGGAAAAAGCAAAAAATTTCAGAATTGCACCTTGCAATGTGGAGATATTACTGTTTGTGCATTTACAATATTCATTGATTTTTGCCATTGAAAAACGTCCAGAAATGTTTGAAGCTACTGACTGAATGAAAGGAGCTGGCATCTCACTCTCTTTGAATCTTCTTTATCATGCTAGGATTAGCAGGAAAAAGCAAAAAATTTCAGAATTGCACCTTGCAATGCGGAGAAATTACTGTTTGTGCATTTACAATATTCATTGATTTTTGCCATTGAAAAACATCATGTTATTCATATACCAGAAATGTTTGAAGCTACTGACTGAATGAAAAGAGCTGGCATCTCACTCTCTTTGAATCTTCTTTATCATGCTAGGAGGAGCAGGAAAAAGCAAAAAATTTCAGAATTGCACCTTGCAATGTGGAGATATTACTGTTTGTGCATTTACAATATTCATTGATTTTTGCCATTGAAAAACGTCCAGAAATGTTTGAAGCTACTGACTGAATGAAAGGAGCTGGCATCTCACTCTCTTTGAATCTTCTTTATCATGCTAGGATTAGCAGGAAAAAGCAAAAAATTTCAGAATTGCACCTTGCAATGCGGAGAAATTACTGTTTGTGCATTTACAATATTCATTGATTTTTGCCATTGAAAAACATCATGTTATTCATATACCAGAAATGTTTGAAGCTACTGACTGAATGAAAAGAGCTGGCATCTCACTCTCTTTGAATCTTCTTTATCATGCTAAGAGGAGCAGGAAAAAGCAAAAAATTTCAGAATTGCACGTTGCAATGTGGAGATATTACTGTTTGTGCATTTACAATATTCATTGATTTTTGCCATTGAAAAACGTCCAGAAATGTTTGAAGCTACTGACTGAATAAAAGGAGCTGGCATCTCACTCTCTTTGAATCTTCTTTATCATGCTAGGATTAGCAGGAAAAAGCAAAAAATTTCAGAATTGCACCTTGCAATGCGGAGAAATTACTGTTTGTGCATTTACAATATTCATTGATTTTTGCCATTGAAAAACATCATGTTATTCATATTCCAGAAATGTTTGAAGCTACTGACTGAATGAAAAGAGCTGGCATCTCACTCTCTTTGAATCTTCTTTATCATGCCAGGACTAGCAGGAAAAAGCAAAAAATTTCAGAATTGCACCTTGCAATGCGGAGAAATTACTGTTTGTGCATTTACAATATTCATTGATTTTTGCCATTGAAAAACGTCCAGAAATGTTTGAAGCTACTGACTGAATGAAAGGAGCTGGCATCTCACTCTCTTTGAATCTTCTTTATCATGCTAGGATTAGCAGGAAAAAGCAAAAAATTTCAGAATTGCACCTTGCAATGTGGAGATATTACTGTTTGTGCATTTACAATATTCATTGATTTTTGCCTTTGAAAAACGTCCAGAAATGTTTGAAGCTACTGACTGAATGAAAGGAGCTGGCATCTCACTCTCTTTGAATCTTCTTTATCATGCTAGGATTAGCAGGAAAAAGCAAAAAATTTCAGAATTGCACCTTGCAATGTGGAGTTATTACTGTTTGTGCATTTACAATATTCATTGATTTTTGCCATTGAAAAATGTCCAGAAATGTTTGAAGCTACTGACTGAATGAAAGGAGCTGGCATCTCACTCTCTTTGAATCTTCTTTATCATGCTAGGATTAGCAGGAAAAAGCAAAAAATTTCAGAATTGCACCTTGCAATGTGGAGATATTACTGTTTGTGCATTTACAATATTCATTGATTTTTGCCATTGAAAAACATCATGTTATTCATATACCAGAAATGTTTGAATCTACTGACTGAATGAAAAGAGCTGGCATCTCACTCTCTTTGAATCTTCTTTATCATGCTAAGAGGAGCAGGAAAAAGCAAAAAATTTCAGAATTGCACCTTGCAATGTGGAGATATTACTGTTTGTGCATTTACAATATTCATTGATTTTTGCCATTGAAAAACGTCCAGAAATGTTTGAAGCTACTGACTGAATGAAAGGAGCTGGCATCTCACTCTCTTTGAATCTTCTTTATCATGCTAGGATTAGCAGGAAAAAGCAAAAAATTTCAGAATTGCACCTTGCAATGTGGAGATATTACTGTTTGTGCATTTACAATATTCATTGATTTTTGCCATTGAAAAACGTCCAGAAATGTTTGAAGCTACTGACTGAATGAAAGGAGCTGGCATCTCACTCTCTTTGAATCTTCTTTATCATGCTAGGATTAGCAGGAAAAAGCAAAAAATTTCAGAATTGCACCTTGCAATGTGGAGATATTACTGTTTGTGCATTTACAATATTCATTGATTTTTGCCATTGAAAAACATCATGTTATTCATATACCAGAAATGTTTGAATCTACTGACTGAATGAAAAGAGCTGGCATCTCACTCTCTTTGAATCTTCTTTATCATGCTAAGAGGAGCAGGAAAAAGCAAAAAATTTCAGAATTGCACCTTGCAATGTGGAGATATTACTGTTTGTGCATTTACAATATTCATTGATTTTTGCCATTGAAAAACGTCCAGAAATGTTTGAAGCTACTGACTGAATGAAAGGAGCTGGCATCTCACTCTCTTTGAATGTTCTTTATCATGCTAGGATTAGCAGGAAAAAGCAAAAAATTTCAGAATTGCACCTTGCAATGTGGAGTTATTACTGTTTGTACATTTACAATATTCATTGATTTTTGGCATTGAAAAATGTCCAGAAATGTTTGAAGCCACTGACTGAATGAAAGGAGCTGGCATCTCACTCTCTTTGAATCTTCTTTATCATGCTAGGATTAGCAGGAAAAAGCAAAAAATTTCAGAATTGCACCTTGCAATGTGGAGATATTACTGTTTGTGCATTTACAATATTCATTGATTTTTGCCATTGAAAAACATCATGTTATTCATATACCAGAAATGTTTGAATCTACTGACTGAATGAAAAGAGCTGGCATCTCACTCTCTTTGAATCTTCTTTATCATGCTAAGAGGAGCAGGAAAAAGCAAAAAATTTCAGAATTGCACCTTGCAATGTGGAGATATTACTGTTTGTGCATTTACAATATTCATTGATTTTTGCCATTGAAAAACGTCCAGAAATGTTTGAAGCTACTGACTGAATGAAAGGAGCTGGCATCTCACTCTCTTTGAATCTTCTTTATCATGCTAGGATTAGCAGGAAAAAGCAAAAAATTTCAGAATTGCACCTTGCAATGCGGAGAAATTACTGTTTGTGCATTTACAATATTCATTGATTTTTGCCATTGAAAAACATCATGTTATTCATATACCAGAAATGTTTGAAGCTACTGACTGAATGAAAAGAGCTGGCATCTCACTCTCTTTGAATCTTCTTTATCATGCTAAGAGGAGCAGGAAAAAGCAAAAAATTTCAGAATTGCACCTTGCAATGTGGAGATATTACTGTTTGTGCATTTACAATATTCATTGATTTTTGCCATTGAAAAACGTCCAGAAATGTTTGAAGCTACTGACTGAATGAAAGGAGCTGGCATCTCACTCTCTTTGAATCTTCTTTATCATGCTAGGATTAGCAGGAAAAAGCAAAAAATTTCAGAATTGCACCTTGCAATGCGGAGAAATTACTGTTTGTGCATTTACAATATTCATTGATTTTTGCCATTGAAAAACATCATGTTATTCATATACCAGAAATGTTTGAAGCTACTGACTGAATGAAAAGAGCTGGCATCTCACTCTCTTTGAATCTTCTTTATCATGCTAGGAGGAGCAGGAAAAAGCAAAAAATTTCAGAATTGCACCTTGCAATGTGGAGATATTACTGTTTGTGCATTTACAATATTCATTGATTTTTGCCATTGAAAAACGTCCAGAAATGTTTGAAGCTACTGACTGAATGAAAGGAGCTGGCATCTCACTCTCTTTGAATCTTCTTTATCATGCTAGGATTAGCAGGAAAAAGCAAAAAATTTCAGAATTGCACCTTGCAATGCGGAGAAATTACTGTTTGTGCATTTACAATATTCATTGATTTTTGCCATTGAAAAACATCATGTTATTCATATACCAGAAATGTTTGAAGCTACTGACTGAATGAAAAGAGCTGGCATCTCACTCTCTTTGAATCTTCTTTATCATGCTAAGAGGAGCAGGAAAAAGCAAAAAATTTCAGAATTGCACGTTGCAATGTGGAGATATTACTGTTTGTGCATTTACAATATTCATTGATTTTTGCCATTGAAAAACGTCCAGAAATGTTTGAAGCTACTGACTGAATGAAAGGAGCTGGCATCTCACTCTCTTTGAATCTTCTTTATCATGCTAGGATTAGCAGGAAAAAGCAAAAAATTTCAGAATTGCACCTTGCAATGCGGAGAAATTACTGTTTGTGCATTTACAATATTCATTGATTTTTGCCATTGAAAAACATCATGTTATTCATATACCAGAAATGTTTGAAGCTACTGACTGAATGAAAAGAGCTGGCATCTCACTCTCTTTGAATCTTCTTTATCATGCTAGGAGGAGCAGGAAAAAGCAAAAAATTTCAGAATTGCACCTTGCAATGTGGAGATATTACTGTTTGTGCATTTACAATATTCATTGATTTTTGCCATTGAAAAACGTCCAGAAATGTTTGAAGCTACTGACTGAATGAAAGGAGCTGGCATCTCACTCTCTTTGAATCTTCTTTATCATGCTAGGATTAGCAGGAAAAAGCAAAAAATTTCAGAATTGCACCTTGCAATGCGGAGAAATTACTGTTTGTGCATTTACAATATTCATTGATTTTTGCCATTGAAAAACATCATGTTATTCATATACCAGAAATGTTTGAAGCTACTGACTGAATGAAAAGAGCTGGCATCTCACTCTCTTTGAATCTTCTTTATCATGCTAAGAGGAGCAGGAAAAAGCAAAAAATTTCAGAATTGCACGTTGCAATGTGGAGATATTACTGTTTGTGCATTTACAATATTCATTGATTTTTGCCATTGAAAAACGTCCAGAAATGTTTGAAGCTACTGACTGAATAAAAGGAGCTGGCATCTCACTCTCTTTGAATCTTCTTTATCATGCTAGGATTAGCAGGAAAAAGCAAAAAATTTCAGAATTGCACCTTGCAATGCGGAGAAATTACTGTTTGTGCATTTACAATATTCATTGATTTTTGCCATTGAAAAACATCATGTTATTCATATTCCAGAAATGTTTGAAGCTACTGACTGAATGAAAAGAGCTGGCATCTCACTCTCTTTTAATCTTCTTTATCATGCCAGGACTAGCAGGAAAAAGCAAAAAATTTCAGAATTGCACCTTGCAATGCGGAGAAATTACTGTTTGTGCATTTACAATATTCATTGATTTTTGCCATTGAAAAACGTCCAGAAATGTTTGAAGCTACTGACTGAATGAAAGGAGCTGGCATCTCACTCTCTTTGAATCTTCTTTATCATGCTAGGATTAGCAGGAAAAAGCAAAAAATTTCAGAATTGCACCTTGCAATGTGGAGATATTACTGTTTGTGCATTTACAATATTCATTGATTTTTGCCTTTGAAAAACGTCCAGAAATGTTTGAAGCTACTGACTGAATGAAAGGAGCTGGCATCTCACTCTCTTTGAATCTTCTTTATCATGCTAGGATTAGCAGGAAAAAGCAAAAAATTTCAGAATTGCACCTTGCAATGTGGAGTTATTACTGTTTGTGCATTTACAATATTCATTGATTTTTGCCATTGAAAAATGTCCAGAAATGTTTGAAGCTACTGACTGAATGAAAGGAGCTGGCATCTCACTCTCTTTGAATCTTCTTTATCATGCTAGGATTAGCAGGAAAAAGCAAAAAATTTCAGAATTGCACCTTGCAATGTGGAGATATTACTGTTTGTGCATTTACAATATTCATTGATTTTTGCCATTGAAAAACATCATGTTATTCATATACCAGAAATGTTTGAATCTACTGACTGAATGAAAAGAGCTGGCATCTCACTCTCTTTGAATCTTCTTTATCATGCTAAGAGGAGCAGGAAAAAGCAAAAAATTTCAGAATTGCACCTTGCAATGTGGAGATATTACTGTTTGTGCATTTACAATATTCATTGATTTTTGCCATTGAAAAACGTCCAGAAATGTTTGAAGCTACTGACTGAATGAAAGGAGCTGGCATCTCACTCTCTTTGAATCTTCTTTATCATGCTAGGATTAGCAGGAAAAAGCAAAAAATTTCAGAATTGCACCTTGCAATGTGGAGATATTACTGTTTGTGCATTTACAATATTCATTGATTTTTGCCATTGAAAAACGTCCAGAAATGTTTGAAGCTACTGACTGAATGAAAGGAGCTGGCATCTCACTCTCTTTGAATCTTCTTTATCATGCTAGGATTAGCAGGAAAAAGCAAAAAATTTCAGAATTGCACCTTGCAATGTGGAGATATTACTGTTTGTGCATTTACAATATTCATTGATTTTTGCCATTGAAAAACATCATGTTATTCATATACCAGAAATGTTTGAATCTACTGACTGAATGAAAAGAGCTGGCATCTCACTCTCTTTGAATCTTCTTTATCATGCTAAGAGGAGCAGGAAAAAGCAAAAAATTTCAGAATTGCACCTTGCAATGTGGAGATATTACTGTTTGTGCATTTACAATATTCATTGATTTTTGCCATTGAAAAACGTCCAGAAATGTTTGAAGCTACTGACTGAATGAAAGGAGCTGGCATCTCACTCTCTTTGAATCTTCTTTATCATGCTAGGATTAGCAGGAAAAAGCAAAAAATTTCAGAATTGCACCTTGCAATGCGGAGAAATTACTGTTTGTGCATTTACAATATTCATTGATTTTTGCCATTGAAAAAACATCATGTTATTCATATACCAGAAATGTTTGAAGCTACTGACTGAATGAAAAGAGCTGGCATCTCACTCTCTTTGAATCTTCTTTATCATGCCAAGAGGAGCAGGAAAAAGCAAAAAATTTCAGAATTGCACCTTGCAATGTGGAGATATTACTGTTTGTGCATTTACAATATTCATTGATTTTTGCCATTGAAAAACGTCCAGAAATGTTTGAAGCTACTGACTGAATGAAAGGAGCTGGCATCTCACTCTCTTTGAATCTTCTTTATCATGCTAGGATTAGCAGGAAAAAGCAAAAAATTTCAGAATTGCACCTTGCAATGCGGAGAAATTACTGTTTGTGCATTTACAATATTCATTGATTTTTGCCATTGAAAAACATCATGTTATTCATATACCAGAAATGTTTGAAGCTACTGACTGAATGAAAAGAGCTGGCATCTCACTCTCTTTGAATCTTCTTTATCATGCCAGGAGTAGCAGGAAAAAGCAAAAAATTTCAGAATTGCACCTTGCAATGTGGAGAAATTACTGTTTGTGCATTTACAATATTCATTGATTTTTGCCATTGAAAAACGTCCAGAAATGCTTGAAGCTACTGACTGAATGAAAGGAGCTGGCATCTCACTCTCTTTGAATCTTCTTTATCATGCTAGGATTAGCAGGAAAAAGCAAAAAATTTCAGAATTGCACCTTGCAATGTGGAGATATTACTGTTTGTGCATTTACAATATTCATTGATTTTTGCCATTGAAAAACGTCCAGAAATGTTTGAAGCTACTGACTGAATGAAAGGAGCTGGCATCTCACTCTCTTTGAATCTTCTTTATCATGCTAGGATTAGCAGGAAAAAGCAAAAAATTTCAGAATTGCACCTTGCAATGTGGAGTTATTACTGTTTGTGCATTTACAATATTCATTGATTTTTGCCATTGAAAAATGTCCAGAAATGTTTGAAGCTACTGACTGAATGAAAGGAGCTGGCATCTCACTCTCTTTGAATCTTCTTTATCATGCTAGGATTAGCAGGAAAAAGCAAAAAATTTCAGAATTGCACCTTGCAATGTGGAGATATTACTGTTTGTGCATTTACAATATTCATTGATTTTTGCCATTGAAAAACATCATGTTATTCATATACCAGAAATGTTTGAATCTACTGACTGAATGAAAAGAGCTGGCATCTCACTCTCTTTGAATCTTCTTTATCATGCTAAGAGGAGCAGGAAAAAGCAAAAAATTTCAGAATTGCACCTTGCAATGTGGAGATATTACTGTTTGTGCATTTACAATATTCATTGATTTTTGCCATTGAAAAACGTCCAGAAATGTTTGAAGCTACTGACTGAATGAAAGGAGCTGGCATCTCACTCTCTTTGAATCTTCTTTATCATGCTAGGATTAGCAGGAAAAAGCAAAAAATTTCAGAATTGCACCTTGCAATGTGGAGATATTACTGTTTGTGCATTTACAATATTCATTGATTTTTGCCATTGAAAAACGTCCAGAAATGTTTGAAGCTACTGACTGAATGAAAGGAGCTGGCATCTCACTCTCTTTGAATCTTCTTTATCATGCTAGGATTAGCAGGAAAAAGCAAAAAATTTCAGAATTGCACCTTGCAATGTGGAGTTATTACTGTTTGTGCATTTACAATATTCATTGATTTTTGCCATTGAAAAATGTCCAGAAATGTTTGAAGCTACTGACTGAATGAAAGGAGCTGGCATCTCACTCTCTTTGAATCTTCTTTATCATGCTAGGATTAGCAGGAAAAAGCAAAAAATTTCAGAATTGCACCTTGCAATGTGGAGATATTACTGTTTGTGCATTTACAATATTCATTGATTTTTGCCATTGAAAAACATCATGTTATTCATATACCAGAAATGTTTGAATCTACTGACTGAATGAAAAGAGCTGGCATCTCACTCTCTTTGAATCTTCTTTATCATGCTAAGAGGAGCAGGAAAAAGCAAAAAATTTCAGAATTGCACCTTGCAATGTGGAGATATTACTGTTTGTGCATTTACAATATTCATTGATTTTTGCCATTGAAAAACGTCCAGAAATGTTTGAAGCTACTGACTGAATGAAAGGAGCTGGCATCTCACTCTCTTTGAATCTTCTTTATCATGCTAGGATTAGCAGGAAAAAGCAAAAAATTTCAGAATTGCACCTTGCAATGCGGAGAAATTACTGTTTGTGCATTTACAATATTCATTGATTTTTGCCATTGAAAAACATCATGTTATTCATATACCAGAAATGTTTGAAGCTACTGACTGAATGAAAAGAGCTGGCATCTCACTCTCTTTGAATCTTCTTTATCATGCTAAGAGGAGCAGGAAAAAGCAAAAAATTTCAGAATTGCACCTTGCAATGCGGAGAAATTACTGTTTGTGCATTGACAATATTCATTGATTTTTGCCATTGAAAAACGTCCAGAAATGTTTGAAGCTACTGACTGAATGAAAGGAGCTGGCATCTCACTCTCTTTGAATCTTCTTTATCATGCTAGGATTAGCAGGAAAAAGCAAAAAATTTCAGAATTGCACCTTGCAATGCGGAGAAATTACTGTTTGTGCATTTACAATATTCATTGATTTTTGCCATTGAAAAACATCATGTTATTCATATACCAGAAATGTTTGAAGCTACTGACTGAATGAAAAGAGCTGGCATCTCACTCTCTTTGAATCTTCTTTATCATGCTAAGAGGAGCAGGAAAAAGCAAAAAATTTCAGAATTGCACCTTGCAATGTGGAGATATTACTGTTTGTGCATTTACAATATTCATTGATTTTTGCCATTGAAAAACGTCCAGAAATGTTTGAAGCTACTGACTGAATGAAAGGAGCTGGCATCTCACTCTCTTTGAATCTTCTTTATCATGCTAGGATTAGCAGGAAAAAGCAAAAAATTTCAGAATTGCACCTTGCAATGCGGAGAAATTACTGTTTGTGCATTTACAATATTCATTGATTTTTGCCATTGAAAAACATCATGTTATTCATATACCAGAAATGTTTGAAGCTACTGACTGAATGAAAAGAGCTGGCATCTCACTCTCTTTGAATCTTCTTTATCATGCTAGGAGGAGCAGGAAAAAGCAAAAAATTTCAGAATTGCACCTTGCAATGTGGAGATATTACTGTTTGTGCATTTACAATATTCATTGATTTTTGCCATTGAAAAACGTCCAGAAATGTTTGAAGCTACTGACTGAATGAAAGGAGCTGGCATCTCACTCTCTTTGAATCTTCTTTATCATGCTAGGATTAGCAGGAAAAAGCAAAAAATTTCAGAATTGCACCTTGCAATGCGGAGAAATTACTGTTTGTGCATTTACAATATTCATTGATTTTTGCCATTGAAAAACATCATGTTATTCATATACCAGAAATGTTTGAAGCTACTGACTGAATGAAAAGAGCTGGCATCTCACTCTCTTTGAATCTTCTTTATCATGCTAAGAGGAGCAGGAAAAAGCAAAAAATTTCAGAATTGCACGTTGCAATGTGGAGATATTACTGTTTGTGCATTTACAATATTCATTGATTTTTGCCATTGAAAAACGTCCAGAAATGTTTGAAGCTACTGACTGAATGAAAGGAGCTGGCATCTCACTCTCTTTGAATCTTCTTTATCATGCTAGGATTAGCAGGAAAAAGCAAAAAATTTCAGAATTGCACCTTGCAATGCGGAGAAATTACTGTTTGTGCATTTACAATATTCATTGATTTTTGCCATTGAAAAACATCATGTTATTCATATACCAGAAATGTTTGAAGCTACTGACTGAATGAAAAGAGCTGGCATCTCACTCTCTTTGAATCTTCTTTATCATGCTAGGAGGAGCAGGAAAAAGCAAAAAATTTCAGAATTGCACCTTGCAATGTGGAGATATTACTGTTTGTGCATTTACAATATTCATTGATTTTTGCCATTGAAAAACGTCCAGAAATGTTTGAAGCTACTGACTGAATGAAAGGAGCTGGCATCTCACTCTCTTTGAATCTTCTTTATCATGCTAGGATTAGCAGGAAAAAGCAAAAAATTTCAGAATTGCACCTTGCAATGCGGAGAAATTACTGTTTGTGCATTTACAATATTCATTGATTTTTGCCATTGAAAAACATCATGTTATTCATATACCAGAAATGTTTGAAGCTACTGACTGAATGAAAAGAGCTGGCATCTCACTCTCTTTGAATCTTCTTTATCATGCTAAGAGGAGCAGGAAAAAGCAAAAAATTTCAGAATTGCACGTTGCAATGTGGAGATATTACTGTTTGTGCATTTACAATATTCATTGATTTTTGCCATTGAAAAACGTCCAGAAATGTTTGAAGCTACTGACTGAATAAAAGGAGCTGGCATCTCACTCTCTTTGAATCTTCTTTATCATGCTAGGATTAGCAGGAAAAAGCAAAAAATTTCAGAATTGCACCTTGCAATGCGGAGAAATTACTGTTTGTGCATTTACAATATTCATTGATTTTTGCCATTGAAAAACATCATGTTATTCATATTCCAGAAATGTTTGAAGCTACTGACTGAATGAAAAGAGCTGGCATCTCACTCTCTTTTAATCTTCTTTATCATGCCAGGACTAGCAGGAAAAAGCAAAAAATTTCAGAATTGCACCTTGCAATGCGGAGAAATTACTGTTTGTGCATTTACAATATTCATTGATTTTTGCCATTGAAAAACGTCCAGAAATGTTTGAAGCTACTGACTGAATGAAAGGAGCTGGCATCTCACTCTCTTTGAATCTTCTTTATCATGCTAGGATTAGCAGGAAAAAGCAAAAAATTTCAGAATTGCACCTTGCAATGTGGAGATATTACTGTTTGTGCATTTACAATATTCATTGATTTTTGCCTTTGAAAAACGTCCAGAAATGTTTGAAGCTACTGACTGAATGAAAGGAGCTGGCATCTCACTCTCTTTGAATCTTCTTTATCATGCTAGGATTAGCAGGAAAAAGCAAAAAATTTCAGAATTGCACCTTGCAATGTGGAGTTATTACTGTTTGTGCATTTACAATATTCATTGATTTTTGCCATTGAAAAATGTCCAGAAATGTTTGAAGCTACTGACTGAATGAAAGGAGCTGGCATCTCACTCTCTTTGAATCTTCTTTATCATGCTAGGATTAGCAGGAAAAAGCAAAAAATTTCAGAATTGCACCTTGCAATGTGGAGATATTACTGTTTGTGCATTTACAATATTCATTGATTTTTGCCATTGAAAAACATCATGTTATTCATATACCAGAAATGTTTGAATCTACTGACTGAATGAAAAGAGCTGGCATCTCACTCTCTTTGAATCTTCTTTATCATGCTAAGAGGAGCAGGAAAAAGCAAAAAATTTCAGAATTGCACCTTGCAATGTGGAGATATTACTGTTTGTGCATTTACAATATTCATTGATTTTTGCCATTGAAAAACGTCCAGAAATGTTTGAAGCTACTGACTGAATGAAAGGAGCTGGCATCTCACTCTCTTTGAATCTTCTTTATCATGCTAGGATTAGCAGGAAAAAGCAAAAAATTTCAGAATTGCACCTTGCAATGTGGAGATATTACTGTTTGTGCATTTACAATATTCATTGATTTTTGCCATTGAAAAACGTCCAGAAATGTTTGAAGCTACTGACTGAATGAAAGGAGCTGGCATCTCACTCTCTTTGAATCTTCTTTATCATGCTAGGATTAGCAGGAAAAAGCAAAAAATTTCAGAATTGCACCTTGCAATGTGGAGATATTACTGTTTGTGCATTTACAATATTCATTGATTTTTGCCATTGAAAAACATCATGTTATTCATATACCAGAAATGTTTGAATCTACTGACTGAATGAAAAGAGCTGGCATCTCACTCTCTTTGAATCTTCTTTATCATGCTAAGAGGAGCAGGAAAAAGCAAAAAATTTCAGAATTGCACCTTGCAATGTGGAGATATTACTGTTTGTGCATTTACAATATTCATTGATTTTTGCCATTGAAAAACGTCCAGAAATGTTTGAAGCTACTGACTGAATGAAAGGAGCTGGCATCTCACTCTCTTTGAATCTTCTTTATCATGCTAGGATTAGCAGGAAAAAGCAAAAAATTTCAGAATTGCACCTTGCAATGCGGAGAAATTACTGTTTGTGCATTTACAATATTCATTGATTTTTGCCATTGAAAAAACATCATGTTATTCATATACCAGAAATGTTTGAAGCTACTGACTGAATGAAAAGAGCTGGCATCTCACTCTCTTTGAATCTTCTTTATCATGCCAAGAGGAGCAGGAAAAAGCAAAAAATTTCAGAATTGCACCTTGCAATGTGGAGATATTACTGTTTGTGCATTTACAATATTCATTGATTTTTGCCATTGAAAAACGTCCAGAAATGTTTGAAGCTACTGACTGAATGAAAGGAGCTGGCATCTCACTCTCTTTGAATCTTCTTTATCATGCTAGGATTAGCAGGAAAAAGCAAAAAATTTCAGAATTGCACCTTGCAATGCGGAGAAATTACTGTTTGTGCATTTACAATATTCATTGATTTTTGCCATTGAAAAACATCATGTTATTCATATACCAGAAATGTTTGAAGCTACTGACTGAATGAAAAGAGCTGGCATCTCACTCTCTTTGAATCTTCTTTATCATGCCAGGAGTAGCAGGAAAAAGCAAAAAATTTCAGAATTGCACCTTGCAATGTGGAGAAATTACTGTTTGTGCATTTACAATATTCATTGATTTTTGCCATTGAAAAACGTCCAGAAATGCTTGAAGCTACTGACTGAATGAAAGGAGCTGGCATCTCACTCTCTTTGAATCTTCTTTATCATGCTAGGATTAGCAGGAAAAAGCAAAAAATTTCAGAATTGCACCTTGCAATGTGGAGATATTACTGTTTGTGCATTTACAATATTCATTGATTTTTGCCATTGAAAAACGTCCAGAAATGTTTGAAGCTACTGACTGAATGAAAGGAGCTGGCATCTCACTCTCTTTGAATCTTCTTTATCATGCTAGGATTAGCAGGAAAAAGCAAAAAATTTCAGAATTGCACCTTGCAATGTGGAGTTATTACTGTTTGTGCATTTACAATATTCATTGATTTTTGCCATTGAAAAATGTCCAGAAATGTTTGAAGCTACTGACTGAATGAAAGGAGCTGGCATCTCACTCTCTTTGAATCTTCTTTATCATGCTAGGATTAGCAGGAAAAAGCAAAAAATTTCAGAATTGCACCTTGCAATGTGGAGATATTACTGTTTGTGCATTTACAATATTCATTGATTTTTGCCATTGAAAAACATCATGTTATTCATATACCAGAAATGTTTGAATCTACTGACTGAATGAAAAGAGCTGGCATCTCACTCTCTTTGAATCTTCTTTATCATGCTAAGAGGAGCAGGAAAAAGCAAAAAATTTCAGAATTGCACCTTGCAATGTGGAGATATTACTGTTTGTGCATTTACAATATTCATTGATTTTTGCCATTGAAAAACGTCCAGAAATGTTTGAAGCTACTGACTGAATGAAAGGAGCTGGCATCTCACTCTCTTTGAATCTTCTTTATCATGCTAGGATTAGCAGGAAAAAGCAAAAAATTTCAGAATTGCACCTTGCAATGTGGAGATATTACTGTTTGTGCATTTACAATATTCATTGATTTTTGCCATTGAAAAACGTCCAGAAATGTTTGAAGCTACTGACTGAATGAAAGGAGCTGGCATCTCACTCTCTTTGAATCTTCTTTATCATGCTAGGATTAGCAGGAAAAAGCAAAAAATTTCAGAATTGCACCTTGCAATGTGGAGTTATTACTGTTTGTGCATTTACAATATTCATTGATTTTTGCCATTGAAAAATGTCCAGAAATGTTTGAAGCTACTGACTGAATGAAAGGAGCTGGCATCTCACTCTCTTTGAATCTTCTTTATCATGCTAGGATTAGCAGGAAAAAGCAAAAAATTTCAGAATTGCACCTTGCAATGTGGAGATATTACTGTTTGTGCATTTACAATATTCATTGATTTTTGCCATTGAAAAACATCATGTTATTCATATACCAGAAATGTTTGAATCTACTGACTGAATGAAAAGAGCTGGCATCTCACTCTCTTTGAATCTTCTTTATCATGCTAAGAGGAGCAGGAAAAAGCAAAAAATTTCAGAATTGCACCTTGCAATGTGGAGATATTACTGTTTGTGCATTTACAATATTCATTGATTTTTGCCATTGAAAAACGTCCAGAAATGTTTGAAGCTACTGACTGAATGAAAGGAGCTGGCATCTCACTCTCTTTGAATCTTCTTTATCATGCTAGGATTAGCAGGAAAAAGCAAAAAATTTCAGAATTGCACCTTGCAATGCGGAGAAATTACTGTTTGTGCATTTACAATATTCATTGATTTTTGCCATTGAAAAACATCATGTTATTCATATACCAGAAATGTTTGAAGCTACTGACTGAATGAAAAGAGCTGGCATCTCACTCTCTTTGAATCTTCTTTATCATGCTAAGAGGAGCAGGAAAAAGCAAAAAATTTCAGAATTGCACCTTGCAATGTGGAGATATTACTGTTTGTGCATTTACAATATTCATTGATTTTTGCCATTGAAAAACGTCCAGAAATGTTTGAAGCTACTGACTGAATGAAAGGAGCTGGCATCTCACTCTCTTTGAATCTTCTTTATCATGCTAGGATTAGCAGGAAAAAGCAAAAAATTTCAGAATTGCACCTTGCAATGCGGAGAAATTACTGTTTGTGCATTTACAATATTCATTGATTTTTGCCATTGAAAAACATCATGTAATTCATATACCAGAAATGTTTGAAGCTACTGACTGAATGAAAAGAGCTGGCAACTCACTCTCTTTGAATCTTCTTTATCATGCCAGGATTAGCAGGAAAAAGCAAAAAATTTCAGAATTGCACCTTGCAATGTGGAGATATTACTGTTTGTGCATTTACAATATTCATTGATTTTTGCCATTGAAAAACGTCCAGAAATGTTTGAAGCTACTGACTAAATGAAAGGAGCTGGCATCTCACTCTCTTTGAATCTTCTTTATCATGCTAAGAGGAGCAGGAAAAAGCAAAAAATTTCAGAATTGCACCTTGCAATGTGGAGATATTACTGTTTGTGCATTTACAATATTCATTGATTTTTGCCATTGAAAAACGTCCAGAAATGTTTGAAGCTACTGACTGAATGAAAGGATCTGGCATCTCACTCTCTTTGAATCTTCTTTATCATGCTAAGATTAGCAGGAAAAAGCAAAAAATTTCAGAATTGCACCTTGCAATGCGGAGAAATTACTGTTTGTGCATTTACAATATTCATTGATTTTTGCCATTGAAAAACATCATGTTATTCATATACCAGAAATGTTTGAAGCTACTGACTGAATGAAAAGAGCTGGCATCTCACTCTCTTTGAATCTTCTTTATCATGCTAAGAGGAGCAGGAAAAAGCAAAAAATTTCAGAATTGCACCTTGCAATGTGGAGATATTACTGTTTGTGCATTTACAATATTCATTGATTTTTGCCATTGAAAAACGTCCAGAAATGTTTGAAGCTACTGACTGAATGAAAGGAGCTGGCATCTCACTCTCTTTGAATCTTCTTTATCATGCTAGGATTACCAGGAAAAAGCAAAAAATTTCAGAATTGCACCTTGCAATGCGGAGAAATTACTGTTTGTGCATTTACAATATTCATTGATTTTTGCCATTGAAAAACATCATGTTATTCATATACCAGAAATGTTTGAAGCTACTGACTGAATGAAAAGAGCTGGCATCTCACTCTCTTTGAATCTTCTTTATCATGCTAGGATTAGCAGGAAAAAGCAAAAAATTTCAGAATTGCACCTTGCAATGTGGAGATGTTACTGTTTGTGCATTTACAATATTCATTGATTTTTGCCATTGAAAAACGTCCAGAAATGTTTGAAGCTACTGACTGAATGAAAGGAGCTGGCATCTCACTCTCTTTGAAGCTTCTTTATCATGCTAGGATTAGCAGGAAAAAGCAAAAAATTTCAGAATTGCACCTTGCAATGTGGAGTTATTACTGTTTGTGCATTTACAATATTCATTGATTTTTGCCATTGAAAAATGTCCAGAAATGTTTGAAGCTACTGACTGAATGAAAGGAGCTGGCATCTCACTCTCTTTGAATCTTCTTTATCATGCTAGGATTAGCAGGAAAAAGCAAAAAATTTCAGAATTGCACCTTGCAACGTGGAGATATTACTGTTTGTGCATTTACAATATTCATTGATTTTTGCCATTGAAAAACATCATGTTATTCATATACCAGAAATGTTTGAATCTACTGACTGAATGAAAAGAGCTGGCATCTCACTCTCTTTGAATCTTCTTTATCATGCTAAGAGGAGCAGGAAAAAGCAAAAAATTTCAGAATTGCACCTTGCAATGTGGAGATATTACTGTTTGTGCATTTACAATATTCATTGATTTTTGCCATTGAAAAACGTCCAGAAATGTTTGAAGCTACTGACTGAATGAAAGGAGCTGGCATCTCACTCTCTTTGAATCTTCTTTATCATGCTAGGATTAGCAGGAAAAATCAAAAAATTTCAGAATTGCACCTTGCAATGCGGAGAAATTACTGCTTGTGCATTTACAATATTCATTGATTTTTGCCATTGAAAAACATCATGTTATTCATATACCAGAAATGTTTGAAGCTACTGACTGAATGAAAAGAGCTGGCATCTCACTCTCTTTGAATCTTCTTTATCATGCTAAGAGGAGCAGGAAAAAGCAAAAAATTTCAGAATTGCACCTTGCAATGTGGAGATATTACTGTTTGTGCATTTACAATATTCATTGATTTTTGTCATTGAAAAACGTCCAGAAATGTTTGAAGCTTCTGACTGAATGAAAGGAGCTGGCATCTCACTCTCTTTGAATCTTCTTTATCATGCTAGGATTAGCAGGAAAAAGCAAAAAATTTCAGAATTGCACCTTGCAATGCGGAGAAATTACTGTTTGTGCATTTACAATATTCATTGATTTTTGCCATTGAAAAACATCATGTTATTCATATACCAGAAATGTTTGAAGCTACTGACTGAATGAAAAGAGCTGGCATCTCAGTCTCTTTGAATCTTCTTTATCATGCTAAGAGGAGCAGGAAAAGGCAAAAAATTTCAGAATTGCACCTTGCAATGTGGAGATATTACTGTTTGTGCATTTACAATATTCATTGATTTTTGCCATTGAAAAACGTCCAGAAATGTTTGAAGCTACTGACTGAATGAAAGGAGCTGGCATCTCACTCTCTTTGAATCTTCTTTATCATGCTAGGATTAGCAGGAAAAAGCAAAAAATTTCAGAATTGCACCTTGCAATGCGGAGAAATTACTGTTTGTGCATTTACAATATTCATTGATTTTTGCCATTGAAAAACATCATGTTATTCATATACCAGAAATGTTTGAAGCTACTGACTGAATGAAAAGAGCTGGCATCTCACTCTCTTTGAATCTTCTTTATCATGCTAAGAGGAGCAGGAAAAAGCAAAAAATTTCAGAATTGCACGTTGCAATGTGGAGATATTACTGTTTGTGCATTTACAATATTCATTGATTTTTGCCATTGAAAAACGTCCAGAAATGTTTGAAGCTACTGACTGAATGAAAGGAGCTGGCATCTCACTCTCTTTGAATCTTCTTTATCATGCTAGGATTAGCAGGAAAAAGCAAAAAATTTCAGAATTGCACCTTGCAATGCGGAGAAATTACTGTTTGTGCATTTACAATATTCATTGATTTTTGCCATTGAAAAACATCATGTTATTCATATACCAGAAATGTTTGAAGCTACTGACTGAATGAAAAGAGCTGGCATCTCACTCTCTTTGAATCTTCTTTATCATGCCAGGATTAGCAGGAAAAAGCAAAAAATTTCAGAATTGCACCTTGCAATGTGGAGGTATTACTGTTTGTGCATTTACAATATTCATTGATTTTTGCCATTGAAAAACGTCCAGAAATGTTTGAAGCTACTGACTGAATGAAAGGAGCTGGCATCTCACTCTCTTTGAATCTTCTTTATCATGCTAGGATTAGCAGGAAAAAGCAAAAAATTTCAGAATTGCACCTTGCAATGCGGAGAAATTACTGTTTGTGCATTTACAATATTCATTGATTTTTGCCATTGAAAAACATCATGTTATTCATATACCAGAAATGTTTGAAACTACTGACTGAATGAAAAGAGCTGGCATCTCACTCTCTTTGAATCTTCTTTATCATGCCAGGATTAGCAGGAAAAAGCAAAAAATTTCAGAATTGCACCTTGCAATGTGGAGATATTACTGTTTGTGCATTTACAATATTCATTGATTTTTGCCATTGAAAAACGTCCAGAAATGTTTGAAGCTACTGACTGAATGAAAGGAGCTGGCATCTCACTCTCTTTGAATCTTCTTTATCATGCTAGGATTAGCAGGAAAAAGCAAAAAATTTCAGAATTGCACCTTGCAATGTGGAGATATTACTGTTTGTGCATTTACAATATTCATTGATTTTTGCCATTGAAAAACATCCAGAAATGTTTGAAGCTACTGACTGAATGAAAGGAGCTGGCATCTCACTCTCTTTGAATCTTCTTTATCATGCTAAGAGGAGCAGGAAAAAGCAAAAAATTTCAGAATTGCACATTGCAATGTGGAGATATTACTGTTTGTGCATTTACAATATTCATTGATTTTTGCCATTGAAAAACGTCCAGAAATGTTTGAAGCTACTGACAGAATGAAAGGTCGTGGCATCTCACTCTCTTTGAATCTTCTTTATCATACTAGGATTAGCAGGAAAAAGCAAAAAATTTCAGGATTGCACCTTGCAATGCGGAGAAATTACTGTTTGTGCATTTACAATATTCATTGATTTTTGCCATTGAAAAACGTCCAGAAATGTTTGAAGCTACTGACTGAATGAAAGGTCGTGGCATCTCACTCTCTTTGAATGTTCTTTATCATACTAGGATTAGCAGGAAAAAGCAAAAAAATTCAGGATTGCACCTTGCAATGCGGAGAAATTACTGTTTGTGCATTTACAATATTCATTGATTTTTGCCATTGAAAAACGTCCAGAAATGTTTGAAGCTACTGACTGAATGAAAGGTCGTGGCATCTCACTCTCTTTGAATCTTCTTTATCATACTAGGATTAGCAGGAAAAAGCTAAAAATTTCAGAATTACACCTTGCAATGCGGAGAAATTACTGTTTGTGCATTTACAATATTCATTGATTTTTGCCATTGAAAAACATCATGTTATTCATATACCAGAAATGTTTGAAGCTACTGACTGAATGAAAAGAGCTGGCATCTCACTCTCTTTGAATCTTCTTTATCATGCTAGGATTAGCAGGAAAAAGCAAAAAATTTCAGAATTGCACCTTGCAATGCGGAGAAATTACTGTTTGTGCATTTACAATATTCATTGATTTTTGCCATTGAAAAACATCATGTTATTCATATACCAGAAATGTTTGAAGCTACTGACTGAATGAAAAGAGCTGGCATCTCACTTTCTTTGAATCTTCTTTATCATGCTAGGATTAGCAGGAAAAAGCAAAAAATTTCAGAATTGCACCTTGCAATGTGGAGATATTACTGTTTGTGCATTTACAATATTCATTGATTTTTGCCATTGAAAAACGTCCAGAAATGTTTGAAGCTACTGACTGAATGAAAGGAGCTGGCATCTCACTCTCTTTGAATCTTCTTTATCATGCTAGGATTACCAGGAAAAAGCAAAAAATTTCAGAATTGCACCTTGCAATGTGGAGATATTACTGTTTGTGCATTTACAATATTCATTGATTTTTGCCATTGAAAAACGTCCAGAAATGTTTGAAGCTACTGACTGAGTGAAATTAGCTGGCATCTCACTCTCTTTGAATCTTCTTTATCATGCTAGGATTAGCAGGAAAAAGCAAAAAATTTCAGAATTGCACCTTGCAATGTGGAGTTATTACTGTTTGTGCATTTACAATATTCATTGATTTTTGCCATTGAAAAATGTCCAGAAATGTTTGAAGCTACTGACTGAATGAAAGGAGCTGGCATCTCACTCTCTTTGAATCTTCTTTATCATGCTAGGATTACCAGGAAAAAGCAAAAAATTTCAGAATTGCACCTTGCAATGCGGAGAAATTACTGTTTGTGCATTTACAATATTCATTGATTTTTGCCATTGAACAACATCATGTTATTCATATACCAGAAATGTTTGAAGCTACTGACTGAATGAAAAGAGCTGGCATCTCACTCTCTTTGAATCTTCTTTATCATGCTAGGATTAGCAGGAAAAAGCAAAAAATTTCAGAATTGCACCTTGCAATGTGGAGATATTACTGTTTGTGCATTTACAATATTCATTGATTTTTGCCTTTGAAAAACGTCCAGAAATGTTTGAAGCTACTGACTGAATGAAAGGAGCTGGCATCTCACTCTCTTTGAAGCTTCTTTATCATGCTAGGATTAGCAGGAAAAAGCAAAAAATTTCAGAATTGCACCTTGCAATGTGGAGTTATTACTGCTTGTGCATTTACAATATTCATTGATTTTTGCCATTGAAAAATGTCCAGAAATGTTTGAAGCTACTGACTGAATGAAAGGAGCTGGCATCTCACTCTCTTTGAATCTTCTTTATCATGCTAGGATTAGCAGGAAAAAGCAAAAAATTTCAGAATTGCACCTTGCAATGTGGAGATATTACTGTTTGTGCATTTACAATATTCATTGATTTTTGCCATTGAAAAACATCCAGAAATGTTTGAAGCTACTGACTGAATGAAAGGAGCTGGCATCTCACTCTCTTTGAATCTTCTTTATCATGCTAAGAGGAGCAGGAAAAAGCAAAAAATTTCAGAATTGCACATTGCAATGTGGAGATATTACTGTTTGTGCATTTACAATATTCATTGATTTTTGCCATTGAAAAACGTCCAGAAATGTTTGAAGCTACTGACAGAATGAAAGGTCGTGGCATCTCACTCTCTTTGAATCTTCTTTATCATACTAGGATTAGCAGGAAAAAGCAAAAAATTTCAGGATTGCACCTTGCAATGCGGAGAAATTACTGTTTGTGCATTTACAATATTCATTGATTTTTGCCATTGAAAAACGTCCAGAAATGTTTGAAGCTACTGACTGAATGAAAGGTCGTGGCATCTCACTCTCTTTGAATGTTCTTTATCATACTAGGATTAGCAGGAAAAAGCAAAAAAATTCAGGATTGCACCTTGCAATGCGGAGAAATTACTGTTTGTGCATTTACAATATTCATTGATTTTTGCCATTGAAAAACGTCCAGAAATGTTTGAAGCTACTGACTGAATGAAAGGTCGTGGCATCTCACTCTCTTTGAATCTTCTTTATCATACTAGGATTAGCAGGAAAAAGCTAAAAATTTCAGAATTACACCTTGCAATGCGGAGAAATTACTGTTTGTGCATTTACAATATTCATTGATTTTTGCCATTGAAAAACATCATGTTATTCATATACCAGAAATGTTTGAAGCTACTGACTGAATGAAAAGAGCTGGCATCTCACTCTCTTTGAATCTTCTTTATCATGCTAGGATTAGCAGGAAAAAGCAAAAAATTTCAGAATTGCACCTTGCAATGCGGAGAAATTACTGTTTGTGCATTTACAATATTCATTGATTTTTGCCATTGAAAAACATCATGTTATTCATATACCAGAAATGTTTGAAGCTACTGACTGAATGAAAAGAGCTGGCATCTCACTTTCTTTGAATCTTCTTTATCATGCTAGGATTAGCAGGAAAAAGCAAAAAATTTCAGAATTGCACCTTGCAATGTGGAGATATTACTGTTTGTGCATTTACAATATTCATTGATTTTTGCCATTGAAAAACGTCCAGAAATGTTTGAAGCTACTGACTGAATGAAAGGAGCTGGCATCTCACTCTCTTTGAATCTTCTTTATCATGCTAGGATTACCAGGAAAAAGCAAAAAATTTCAGAATTGCACCTTGCAATGTGGAGATATTACTGTTTGTGCATTTACAATATTCATTGATTTTTGCCATTGAAAAACGTCCAGAAATGTTTGAAGCTACTGACTGAGTGAAATTAGCTGGCATCTCACTCTCTTTGAATCTTCTTTATCATGCTAGGATTAGCAGGAAAAAGCAAAAAATTTCAGAATTGCACCTTGCAATGTGGAGTTATTACTGTTTGTGCATTTACAATATTCATTGATTTTTGCCATTGAAAAATGTCCAGAAATGTTTGAAGCTACTGACTGAATGAAAGGAGCTGGCATCTCACTCTCTTTGAATCTTCTTTATCATGCTAGGATTACCAGGAAAAAGCAAAAAATTTCAGAATTGCACCTTGCAATGCGGAGAAATTACTGTTTGTGCATTTACAATATTCATTGATTTTTGCCATTGAAAAACATCATGTTATTCATATACCAGAAATGTTTGAAGCTACTGACTGAATGAAAAGAGCTGGCATCTCACTCTCTTTGAATCTTCTTTATCATGCTAGGATTAGCAGGAAAAAGCAAAAAATTTCAGAATTGCACCTTGCAATGTGGAGATATTACTGTTTGTGCATTTACAATATTCATTGATTTTTGCCTTTGAAAAACGTCCAGAAATGTTTGAAGCTACTGACTGAATGAAAGGAGCTGGCATCTCACTCTCTTTGAAGCTTCTTTATCATGCTAGGATTAGCAGGAAAAAGCAAAAAATTTCAGAATTGCACCTTGCAATGTGGAGTTATTACTGCTTGTGCATTTACAATATTCATTGATTTTTGCCATTGAAAAATGTCCAGAAATGTTTGAAGCTACTGACTGAATGAAAGGAGCTGGCATCTCACTCTCTTTGAATCTTCTTTATCATGCTAGGATTAGCAGGAAAAAGCAAAAAATTTCAGAATTGCACCTTGCAATGTGGAGATATTACTGTTTGTGCATTTACAATATTCATTGATTTTTGCCATTGAAAAACATCATGTTATTCATATACCAGAAATGTTTGAAGCTACTGACTGAATGAAAAGAGCTGGCATCTCACTCTCTTTGAATCTTCTTTATCATGCTAAGAGGAGCAGGAAAAAGCAAAAAATTTCAGAAATGCACCTTGCAATGTGGAGATATTACTGTTTGTGCATTTACAATATTCATTGATTTTTGTCATTGAAAAACGTCCAGAAATGTTTGCAGCTTCTGACTGAATGAAAGGAGCTGGCATCTCACTCTCTTTGAATCTTCTTTATCATGCTAGGATTAGCAGGAAAAAGCAAAAAATTTCAGAATTGCACCTTGCAATGCGGAGAAATTACTGTTTGTGCATTTACAATATTCATTGATTTTTGCCATTGAAAAACATCATGTTATTCATATACCAGAAATGTTTGAAGCTACTGACTGAATGAAAAGAGCTGGCATCTCACTCTCTTTGAATCTTCTTTATCATGCTAAGAGGAGCAGGAAAAGGCAAAAAATTTCAGAATTGCACCTTGCAATGTGGAGATATTACTGTTTGTGCATTTACAATATTCATTGATTTTTGCCATTGAAAAACGTCCAGAAATGTTTGAAGCTACTGACTGAATGAAAGGAGCTGGCATCTCACTCTCTTTGAATCTTCTTTATCATGCTAGGATTAGCAGGAAAAAGCAAAAAATTTCAGAATTGCACCTTGCAATGCGGAGAAATTACTGTTTGTGCATTTACAATATTCATTGATTTTTGCCATTGAAAAACATCATGTTATTCATATACCAGAAATGTTTGAAGCTACTGACTGAATGAAAAGAGCTGGCATCTCACTCTCTTTGAATCTTCTTTATCATGCCAGGATTAGCAGGAAAAAGCAAAAAATTTCAGAATTGCACCTTGCAATGTGGAGATATTACTGTTTGTGCATTTACAATATTCATTGATTTTTGCCATTGAAAAACGTCCAGAAATGTTTGAAGCTACTGACTGAGTGAAATTAGCTGGCATCTCACTCTCTTTGAATCTTCTTTATCATGCTAGGATTAGCAGGAAAAAGCAAAAAATTTCAGAATTGCACCTTGCAATGTGGAGTTATTACTGTTTGTGCATTTACAATATTCATTGATTTTTGCCATTGAAAAATGTCCAGAAATGTTTGAAGCTACTGACTGAATGAAAGGAGCTGGCATCTCACTCTCTTTGAATCTTCTTTATCATGCTAGGATTACCAGGAAAAAGCAAAAAATTTCAGAATTGCACCTTGCAATGCGGAGAAATTACTGTTTGTGCATTTACAATATTCATTGATTTTTGCCATTGAAAAACATCATGTTATTCATATACCAGAAATGTTTGAAGCTACTGACTGAATGAAAAGAGCTGGCATCTCACTCTCTTTGAATCTTCTTTATCATGCTAGGATTAGCAGGAAAAAGCAAAAAATTTCAGAATTGCACCTTGCAATGTGGAGATATTACTGTTTGTGCATTTACAATATTCATTGATTTTTGCCTTTGAAAAACGTCCAGAAATGTTTGAAGCTACTGACTGAATGAAAGGAGCTGGCATCTCACTCTCTTTGAAGCTTCTTTATCATGCTAGGATTAGCAGGAAAAAGCAAAAAATTTCAGAATTGCACCTTGCAATGTGGAGTTATTACTGCTTGTGCATTTACAATATTCATTGATTTTTGCCATTGAAAAATGTCCAGAAATGTTTGAAGCTACTGACTGAATGAAAGGAGCTGGCATCTCACTCTCTTTGAATCTTCTTTATCATGCTAGGATTAGCAGGAAAAAGCAAAAAATTTCAGAATTGCACCTTGCAATGTGGAGTTATTACTGTTTGTGCATTTACAATATTCATTGATTTTTGCCATTGAAAAATGTCCAGAAATGTTTGAAGCTACTGACTGAATGAAAGGAGCTGGCATCTCACTCTCTTTGAATCTTCTTTATCATGCTAGGATTAGCAGGAAAAAGCAAAAAATTTCAGAATTGCACCTTGCAATGTGGAGATATTACTGTTTGTGCATTTACAATATTCATTGATTTTTGCCATTGAAAAACATCATGTTATTCATATACCAGAAATGTTTGAATCTACTGACTGAATGAAAAGAGCTGGCATCTCACTCTCTTTGAATCTTCTTTATCATGCTAAGAGGAGCAGGAAAAAGCAAAAAATTTCAGAATTGCACCTTGCAATGTGGAGATATTACTGTTTGTGCATTTACAATATTCATTGATTTTTGCCATTGAAAAACGTCCAGAAATGTTTGAAGCTACTGACTGAATGAAAGGAGCTGGCATCTCACTCTCTTTGAATCTTCTTTATCATGCTAGGATTAGCAGGAAAAAGCAAAAAATTTCAGAATTGCACCTTGCAATGTGGAGATATTACTGTTTGTGCATTTACAATATTCATTGATTTTTGCCATTGAAAAACGTCCAGAAATGTTTGAAGCTACTGACTGAATGAAAGGAGCTGGCATCTCACTCTCTTTGAATCTTCTTTATCATGCTAGGATTAGCAGGAAAAAGCAAAAAATTTCAGAATTGCACCTTGCAATGTGGAGTTATTACTGTTTGTGCATTTACAATATTCATTGATTTTTGCCATTGAAAAATGTCCAGAAATGTTTGAAGCTACTGACTGAATGAAAGGAGCTGGCATCTCACTCTCTTTGAATCTTCTTTATCATGCTAGGATTAGCAGGAAAAAGCAAAAAATTTCAGAATTGCACCTTGCAATGTGGAGATATTACTGTTTGTGCATTTACAATATTCATTGATTTTTGCCATTGAAAAACATCATGTTATTCATATACCAGAAATGTTTGAATCCACTGACTGAATGAAAAGAGCTGGCATCTCACTCTCTTTGAATCTTCTTTATCATGCTAAGAGGAGCAGGAAAAAGCAAAAAATTTCAGAATTGCACCTTGCAATGTGGAGATATTACTGTTTGTGCATTTACAATATTCATTGATTTTTGCCATTGAAAAACGTCCAGAAATGTTTGAAGCTACTGACTGAATGAAAGGAGCTGGCATCTCACTCTCTTTGAATCTTCTTTATCATGCTAGGATTAGCAGGAAAAAGCAAAAAATTTCAGAATTGCACCTTGCAATGCGGAGAAATTACTGTTTGTGCATTTACAATATTCATTGATTTTTGCCATTGAAAAACATCATGTTATTCATATACCAGAAATGTTTGAAGCTACTGACTGAATGAAAAGAGCTGGCATCTCACTCTCTTTGAATCTTCTTTATCATGCTAAGAGGAGCAGGAAAAAGCAAAAAATTTCAGAATTGCACCTTGCAATGTGGAGATATTACTGTTTGTGCATTTACAATATTCATTGATTTTTGCCATTGAAAAACGTCCAGAAATGTTTGAAGCTACTGACTGAATGAAAGGAGCTGGCATCTCACTCTCTTTGAATCTTCTTTATCATGCTAGGATTAGCAGGAAAAAGCAAAAAATTTCAGAATTGCACCTTGCAATGCGGAGAAATTACTGTTTGTGCATTTACAATATTCATTGATTTTTGCCATTGAAAAACATCATGTAATTCATATACCAGAAATGTTTGAAGCTACTGACTGAATGAAAAGAGCTGGCAACTCACTCTCTTTGAATCTTCTTTATCATGCCAGGATTAGCAGGAAAAAGCAAAAAATTTCAGAATTGCACCTTGCAATGTGGAGATATTACTGTTTGTGCATTTACAATATTCATTGATTTTTGCCATTGAAAAACGTCCAGAAATGTTTGAAGCTACTGACTAAATGAAAGGAGCTGGCATCTCACTCTCTTTGAATCTTCTTTATCATGCTAAGAGGAGCAGGAAAAAGCAAAAAATTTCAGAATTGCACCTTGCAATGTGGAGATATTACTGTTTGTGCATTTACAATATTCATTGATTTTTGCCATTGAAAAACGTCCAGAAATGTTTGAAGCTACTGACTGAATGAAAGGATCTGGCATCTCACTCTCTTTGAATCTTCTTTATCATGCTAAGATTAGCAGGAAAAAGCAAAAAATTTCAGAATTGCACCTTGCAATGCGGAGAAATTACTGTTTGTGCATTTACAATATTCATTGATTTTTGCCATTGAAAAACATCATGTTATTCATATACCAGAAATGTTTGAAGCTACTGACTGAATGAAAAGAGCTGGCATCTCACTCTCTTTGAATCTTCTTTATCATGCTAAGAGGAGCAGGAAAAAGCAAAAAATTTCAGAATTGCACCTTGCAATGTGGAGATATTACTGTTTGTGCATTTACAATATTCATTGATTTTTGCCATTGAAAAACGTCCAGAAATGTTTGAAGCTACTGACTGAATGAAAGGAGCTGGCATCTCACTCTCTTTGAATCTTCTTTATCATGCTAGGATTACCAGGAAAAAGCAAAAAATTTCAGAATTGCACCTTGCAATGCGGAGAAATTACTGTTTGTGCATTTACAATATTCATTGATTTTTGCCATTGAAAAACATCATGTTATTCATATACCAGAAATGTTTGAAGCTACTGACTGAATGAAAAGAGCTGGCATCTCACTCTCTTTGAATCTTCTTTATCATGCTAGGATTAGCAGGAAAAAGCAAAAAATTTCAGAATTGCACCTTGCAATGTGGAGATGTTACTGTTTGTGCATTTACAATATTCATTGATTTTTGCCATTGAAAAACGTCCAGAAATGTTTGAAGCTACTGACTGAATGAAAGGAGCTGGCATCTCACTCTCTTTGAAGCTTCTTTATCATGCTAGGATTAGCAGGAAAAAGCAAAAAATTTCAGAATTGCACCTTGCAATGTGGAGTTATTACTGTTTGTGCATTTACAATATTCATTGATTTTTGCCATTGAAAAATGTCCAGAAATGTTTGAAGCTACTGACTGAATGAAAGGAGCTGGCATCTCACTCTCTTTGAATCTTCTTTATCATGCTAGGATTAGCAGGAAAAAGCAAAAAATTTCAGAATTGCACCTTGCAACGTGGAGATATTACTGTTTGTGCATTTACAATATTCATTGATTTTTGCCATTGAAAAACATCATGTTATTCATATACCAGAAATGTTTGAATCTACTGACTGAATGAAAAGAGCTGGCATCTCACTCTCTTTGAATCTTCTTTATCATGCTAAGAGGAGCAGGAAAAAGCAAAAAATTTCAGAATTGCACCTTGCAATGTGGAGATATTACTGTTTGTGCATTTACAATATTCATTGATTTTTGCCATTGAAAAACGTCCAGAAATGTTTGAAGCTACTGACTGAATGAAAGGAGCTGGCATCTCACTCTCTTTGAATCTTCTTTATCATGCTAGGATTAGCAGGAAAAAGCAAAAAATTTCAGAATTGCACCTTGCAATGCGGAGAAATTACTGCTTGTGCATTTACAATATTCATTGATTTTTGCCATTGAAAAACATCATGTTATTCATATACCAGAAATGTTTGAAGCTACTGACTGAATGAAAAGAGCTGGCATCTCACTCTCTTTGAATCTTCTTTATCATGCTAAGAGGAGCAGGAAAAAGCAAAAAATTTCAGAATTGCACCTTGCAATGTGGAGATATTACTGTTTGTGCATTTACAATATTCATTGATTTTTGTCATTGAAAAACGTCCAGAAATGTTTGAAGCTTCTGACTGAATGAAAGGAGCTGGCATCTCACTCTCTTTGAATCTTCTTTATCATGCTAGGATTAGCAGGAAAAAGCAAAAAATTTCAGAATTGCACCTTGCAATGCGGAGAAATTACTGTTTGTGCATTTACAATATTCATTGATTTTTGCCATTGAAAAACATCATGTTATTCATATACCAGAAATGTTTGAAGCTACTGACTGAATGAAAAGAGCTGGCATCTCACTCTCTTTGAATCTTCTTTATCATGCTAAGAGGAGCAGGAAAAGGCAAAAAATTTCAGAATTGCACCTTGCAATGTGGAGATATTACTGTTTGTGCATTTACAATATTCATTGATTTTTGCCATTGAAAAACGTCCAGAAATGTTTGAAGCTACTGACTGAATGAAAGGAGCTGGCATCTCACTCTCTTTGAATCTTCTTTATCATGCTAGGATTAGCAGGAAAAAGCAAAAAATTTCAGAATTGCACCTTGCAATGCGGAGAAATTACTGTTTGTGCATTTACAATATTCATTGATTTTTGCCATTGAAAAACATCATGTTATTCATATACCAGAAATGTTTGAAGCTACTGACTGAATGAAAAGAGCTGGCATCTCACTCTCTTTGAATCTTCTTTATCATGCTAAGAGGAGCAGGAAAAAGCAAAAAATTTCAGAATTGCACGTTGCAATGTGGAGATATTACTGTTTGTGCATTTACAATATTCATTGATTTTTGCCATTGAAAAACGTCCAGAAATGTTTGAAGCTACTGACTGAATGAAAGGAGCTGGCATCTCACTCTCTTTGAATCTTCTTTATCATGCTAGGATTAGCAGGAAAAAGCAAAAAATTTCAGAATTGCACCTTGCAATGCGGAGAAATTACTGTTTGTGCATTTACAATATTCATTGATTTTTGCCATTGAAAAACATCATGTTATTCATATACCAGAAATGTTTGAAGCTACTGACTGAATGAAAAGAGCTGGCATCTCACTCTCTTTGAATCTTCTTTATCATGCCAGGATTAGCAGGAAAAAGCAAAAAATTTCAGAATTGCACCTTGCAATGTGGAGATATTACTGTTTGTGCATTTACAATATTCATTGATTTTTGCCATTGAAAAACGTCCAGAAATGTTTGAAGCTACTGACTGAATGAAAGGAGCTGGCATCTCACTCTCTTTGAATCTTCTTTATCATGCTAGGATTAGCAGGAAAAAGCAAAAAATTTCAGAATTGCACCTTGCAATGCGGAGAAATTACTGTTTGTGCATTTACAATATTCATTGATTTTTGCCATTGAAAAACATCATGTTATTCATATACCAGAAATGTTTGAAACTACTGACTGAATGAAAAGAGCTGGCATCTCACTCTCTTTGAATCTTCTTTATCATGCCAGGATTAGCAGGAAAAAGCAAAAAATTTCAGAATTGCACCTTGCAATGTGGAGATATTACTGTTTGTGCATTTACAATATTCATTGATTTTTGTCATTGAAAAACGTCCAGAAATGTTTGAAGCTTCTGACTGAATGAAAGGAGCTGGCATCTCACTCTCTTTGAATCTTCTTTATCATGCTAGGATTAGCAGGAAAAAGCAAAAAATTTCAGAATTGCACCTTGCAATGCGGAGAAATTACTGTTTGTGCATTTACAATATTCATTGATTTTTGCCATTGAAAAACATCATGTTATTCATATACCAGAAATGTTT
This sequence comes from Phyllobates terribilis, assembly GCF_046119375.1. NCBI lineage: Eukaryota > Metazoa > Chordata > Amphibia > Anura > Dendrobatidae > Phyllobates > Phyllobates terribilis. The sequence continues at coordinate 4,147,009 of NW_027362909.1, read as the reverse complement.
GAAGCTACTGACTGAATGAAAAGAGCTGGCATCTCACTCTCTTTGAATCTTCTTTATCATGCTAAGAGGAGCAGGAAAAGGCAAAAAATTTCAGAATTGCACCTTGCAATGTGGAGATATTACTGTTTGTGCATTTACAATATTCATTGATTTTTGCCATTGAAAAACGTCCAGAAATGTTTGAAGCTACTGACTGAATGAAAGGAGCTGGCATCTCACTCTCTTTGAATCTTCTTTATCATGCTAGGATTAGCAGGAAAAAGCAAAAAATTTCAGAATTGCACCTTGCAATGCGGAGAAATTACTGTTTGTGCATTTACAATATTCATTGATTTTTGCCATTGAAAAACATCATGTTATTCATATACCAGAAATGTTTGAAGCTACTGACTGAATGAAAAGAGCTGGCATCTCACTCTCTTTGAATCTTCTTTATCATGCTAAGAGGAGCAGGAAAAAGCAAAAAATTTCAGAATTGCACGTTGCAATGTGGAGATATTACTGTTTGTGCATTTACAATATTCATTGATTTTTGCCATTGAAAAACGTCCAGAAATGTTTGAAGCTACTGACTGAATGAAAGGAGCTGGCATCTCACTCTCTTTGAATCTTCTTTATCATGCTAGGATTAGCAGGAAAAAGCAAAAAATTTCAGAATTGCACCTTGCAATGCGGAGAAATTACTGTTTGTGCATTTACAATATTCATTGATTTTTGCCATTGAAAAACATCATGTTATTCATATACCAGAAATGTTTGAAGCTACTGACTGAATGAAAAGAGCTGGCATCTCACTCTCTTTGAATCTTCTTTATCATGCCAGGATTAGCAGGAAAAAGCAAAAAATTTCAGAATTGCACCTTGCAATGTGGAGATATTACTGTTTGTGCATTTACAATATTCATTGATTTTTGCCATTGAAAAACGTCCAGAAATGTTTGAAGCTACTGACTGAATGAAAGGAGCTGGCATCTCACTCTCTTTGAATCTTCTTTATCATGCTAGGATTAGCAGGAAAAAGCAAAAAATTTCAGAATTGCACCTTGCAATGCGGAGAAATTACTGTTTGTGCATTTACAATATTCATTGATTTTTGCCATTGAAAAACATCATGTTATTCATATACCAGAAATGTTTGAAACTACTGACTGAATGAAAAGAGCTGGCATCTCACTCTCTTTGAATCTTCTTTATCATGCCAGGATTAGCAGGAAAAAGCAAAAAATTTCAGAATTGCACCTTGCAATGTGGAGATATTACTGTTTGTGCATTTACAATATTCATTGATTTTTGCCATTGAAAAACGTCCAGAAATGTTTGAAGCTACTGACTGAATGAAAGGAGCTGGCATCTCACTCTCTTTGAATCTTCTTTATCATGCTAGGATTAGCAGGAAAAAGCAAAAAATTTCAGAATTGCACCTTGCAATGTGGAGATATTACTGTTTGTGCATTTACAATATTCATTGATTTTTGCCATTGAAAAACATCCAGAAATGTTTGAAGCTACTGACTGAATGAAAGGAGCTGGCATCTCACTCTCTTTGAATCTTCTTTATCATGCTAAGAGGAGCAGGAAAAAGCAAAAAATTTCAGAATTGCACATTGCAATGTGGAGATATTACTGTTTGTGCATTTACAATATTCATTGATTTTTGCCATTGAAAAACGTCCAGAAATGTTTGAAGCTACTGACAGAATGAAAGGTCGTGGCATCTCACTCTCTTTGAATCTTCTTTATCATACTAGGATTAGCAGGAAAAAGCAAAAAATTTCAGGATTGCACCTTGCAATGCGGAGAAATTACTGTTTGTGCATTTACAATATTCATTGATTTTTGCCATTGAAAAACGTCCAGAAATGTTTGAAGCTACTGACTGAATGAAAGGTCGTGGCATCTCACTCTCTTTGAATGTTCTTTATCATACTAGGATTAGCAGGAAAAAGCAAAAAAATTCAGGATTGCACCTTGCAATGCGGAGAAATTACTGTTTGTGCATTTACAATATTCATTGATTTTTGCCATTGAAAAACGTCCAGAAATGTTTGAAGCTACTGACTGAATGAAAGGTCGTGGCATCTCACTCTCTTTGAATCTTCTTTATCATACTAGGATTAGCAGGAAAAAGCTAAAAATTTCAGAATTACACCTTGCAATGCGGAGAAATTACTGTTTGTGCATTTACAATATTCATTGATTTTTGCCATTGAAAAACATCATGTTATTCATATACCAGAAATGTTTGAAGCTACTGACTGAATGAAAAGAGCTGGCATCTCACTCTCTTTGAATCTTCTTTATCATGCTAGGATTAGCAGGAAAAAGCAAAAAATTTCAGAATTGCACCTTGCAATGCGGAGAAATTACTGTTTGTGCATTTACAATATTCATTGATTTTTGCCATTGAAAAACATCATGTTATTCATATACCAGAAATGTTTGAAGCTACTGACTGAATGAAAAGAGCTGGCATCTCACTCTCTTTGAATCTTCTTTATCATGCTAGGATTAGCAGGAAAAAGCAAAAAATTTCAGAATTGCACCTTGCAATGTGGAGATATTACTGTTTGTGCATTTACAATATTCATTGATTTTTGCCATTGAAAAACGTCCAGAAATGTTTGAAGCTACTGACTGAATGAAAGGAGCTGGCATCTCACTCTCTTTGAATCTTCTTTATCATGCTAGGATTACCAGGAAAAAGCAAAAAATTTCAGAATTGCACCTTGCAATGTGGAGATATTACTGTTTGTGCATTTACAATATTCATTGATTTTTGCCATTGAAAAACGTCCAGAAATGTTTGAAGCTACTGACTGAGTGAAATTAGCTGGCATCTCACTCTCTTTGAATCTTCTTTATCATGCTAGGATTAGCAGGAAAAAGCAAAAAATTTCAGAATTGCACCTTGCAATGTGGAGTTATTACTGTTTGTGCATTTACAATATTCATTGATTTTTGCCATTGAAAAATGTCCAGAAATGTTTGAAGCTACTGACTGAATGAAAGGAGCTGGCATCTCACTCTCTTTGAATCTTCTTTATCATGCTAGGATTACCAGGAAAAAGCAAAAAATTTCAGAATTGCACCTTGCAATGCGGAGAAATTACTGTTTGTGCATTTACAATATTCATTGATTTTTGCCATTGAAAAACATCATGTTATTCATATACCAGAAATGTTTGAAGCTACTGACTGAATGAAAAGAGCTGGCATCTCACTCTCTTTGAATCTTCTTTATCATGCTAGGATTAGCAGGAAAAAGCAAAAAATTTCAGAATTGCACCTTGCAATGTGGAGATATTACTGTTTGTGCATTTACAATATTCATTGATTTTTGCCTTTGAAAAACGTCCAGAAATGTTTGAAGCTACTGACTGAATGAAAGGAGCTGGCATCTCACTCTCTTTGAAGCTTCTTTATCATGCTAGGATTAGCAGGAAAAAGCAAAAAATTTCAGAATTGCACCTTGCAATGTGGAGTTATTACTGCTTGTGCATTTACAATATTCATTGATTTTTGCCATTGAAAAATGTCCAGAAATGTTTGAAGCTACTGACTGAATGAAAGGAGCTGGCATCTCACTCTCTTTGAATCTTCTTTATCATGCTAGGATTAGCAGGAAAAAGCAAAAAATTTCAGAATTGCACCTTGCAATGTGGAGATATTACTGTTTGTGCATTTACAATATTCATTGATTTTTGCCATTGAAAAACATCATGTTATTCATATACCAGAAATGTTTGAAGCTACTGACTGAATGAAAAGAGCTGGCATCTCACTCTCTTTGAATCTTCTTTATCATGCTAAGAGGAGCAGGAAAAAGCAAAAAATTTCAGAAATGCACCTTGCAATGTGGAGATATTACTGTTTGTGCATTTACAATATTCATTGATTTTTGTCATTGAAAAACGTCCAGAAATGTTTGCAGCTTCTGACTGAATGAAAGGAGCTGGCATCTCACTCTCTTTGAATCTTCTTTATCATGCTAGGATTAGCAGGAAAAAGCAAAAAATTTCAGAATTGCACCTTGCAATGCGGAGAAATTACTGTTTGTGCATTTACAATATTCATTGATTTTTGCCATTGAAAAACATCATGTTATTCATATACCAGAAATGTTTGAAGCTACTGACTGAATGAAAAGAGCTGGCATCTCACTCTCTTTGAATCTTCTTTATCATGCTAAGAGGAGCAGGAAAAGGCAAAAAATTTCAGAATTGCACGTTGCAATGTGGAGATATTACTGTTTGTGCATTTACAATATTCATTGATTTTTGCCATTGAAAAACGTCCAGAAATGTTTGAAGCTACTGACTGAATGAAAGGAGCTGGCATCTCACTCTCTTTGAATCTTCTTTATCATGCTAGGATTAGCAGGAAAAAGCAAAAAATTTCAGAATTGCACCTTGCAATGCGGAGAAATTACTGTTTGTGCATTTACAATATTCATTGATTTTTGCCATTGAAAAACATCATGTTATTCATATACCAGAAATGTTTGAAGCTACTGACTGAATGAAAAGAGCTGGCATCTCACTCTCTTTGAATCTTCTTTATCATGCCAGGATTAGCAGGAAAAAGCAAAAAATTTCAGAATTGCACCTTGCAATGTGGAGATATTACTGTTTGTGCATTTACAATATTCATTGATTTTTGCCATTGAAAAACGTCCAGAAATGTTTGAAGCTACTGACTGAATGAAAGGAGCTGGCATCTCACTCTCTTTGAATCTTCTTTATCATGCTAGGATTAGCAGGAAAAAGCAAAAAATTTCAGAATTGCACCTTGCAATGCGGAGAAATTACTGTTTGTGCATTTACAATATTCATTGATTTTTGCCATTGAAAAACATCATGTTATTCATATACCAGAAATGTTTGAATCTACTGACTGAATGAAAAGAGCTGGCATCTCACTCTCTTTGAATCTTCTTTATCATGCTAAGAGGAGCAGGAAAAAGCAAAAAATTTCAGAATTGCACCTTGCAATGTGGAGATATTACTGTTTGTGCATTTACAATATTCATTGATTTTTGCCATTGAAAAACGTCCAGAAATGTTTGAAGCTACTGACTGAATGAAAGGAGCTGGCATCTCACTCTCTTTGAATCTTCTTTATCATGCTAGGATTAGCAGGAAAAAGCAAAAAATTTCAGAATTGCACCTTGCAATGCGGAGAAATTACTGTTTGTGCATTTACAATATTCATTGATTTTTGCCATTGAAAAACATCATGTTATTCATATACCAGAAATGTTTGAAGCTACTGACTGAATGAAAAGAGCTGGCATCTCACTCTCTTTGAATCTTCTTTATCATGCTAAGAGGAGCAGGAAAAAGCAAAAAATTTCAGAATTGCACCTTGCAATGTGGAGATATTACTGTTTGTGCATTTACAATATTCATTGATTTTTGCCATTGAAAAACGTCCAGAAATGTTTGAAGCTACTGACTGAATGAAAGGAGCTGGCATCTCACTCTCTTTGAATCTTCTTTATCATGCTAGGATTAGCAGGAAAAAGCAAAAAATTTCAGAATTGCACCTTGCAATGCGGAGAAATTACTGTTTGTGCATTTACAATATTCATTGATTTTTGCCATTGAAAAACATCATGTAATTCATATACCAGAAATGTTTGAAGCTACTGACTGAATGAAAAGAGCTGGCAACTCACTCTCTTTGAATCTTCTTTATCATGCCAGGATTAGCAGGAAAAAGCAAAAAATTTCAGAATTGCACCTTGCAATGTGGAGATATTACTGTTTGTGCATTTACAATATTCATTGATTTTTGCCATTGAAAAACGTCCAGAAATGTTTGAAGCTACTGACTAAATGAAAGGAGCTGGCATCTCACTCTCTTTGAATCTTCTTTATCATGCTAAGAGGAGCAGGAAAAAGCAAAAAATTTCAGAATTGCACCTTGCAATGTGGAGATATTACTGTTTGTGCATTTACAATATTCATTGATTTTTGCCATTGAAAAACGTCCAGAAATGTTTGAAGCTACTGACTGAATGAAAGGATCTGGCATCTCACTCTCTTTGAATCTTCTTTATCATGCTAAGATTAGCAGGAAAAAGCAAAAAATTTCAGAATTGCAAGTTGCAATGCGGAGAAATTACTGTTTGTGCATTTACAATATTCATTGATTTTTGCCATTGAAAAACATCATGTTATTCATATACCAGAAATGTTTCAAGCTACTGACTGAATGAAAAGAGCTGGCATCTCACTCTCTTTGAATCTTCTTTATCATGCTAAGAGGAGCAGGAAAAAGCAAAAAATTTCAGAATTGCACCTTGCAATGTGGAGATATTACTGTTTGTGCATTTACAATATTCATTGATTTTTGCCATTGAAAAACGTCCAGAAATGTTTGAAGCTACTGACTGAATGAAAGGAGCTGGCATCTCACTCTCTTTGAATCTTCTTTATCATGCTAGGATTACCAGGAAAAAGCAAAAAATTTCAGAATTGCACCTTGCAATGCGGAGAAATTACTGTTTGTGCATTTACAATATTCATTGATTTTTGCCATTGAAAAACATCATGTTATTCATATACCAGAAATGTTTGAAGCTACTGACTGAATGAAAAGAGCTGGCATCTCACTCTCTTTGAATCTTCTTTATCATGCTAGGATTAGCAGGAAAAAGCAAAAAATTTCAGAATTGCACCTTGCAATGTGGAGATGTTACTGTTTGTGCATTTACAATATTCATTGATTTTTGCCATTGAAAAACGTCCAGAAATGTTTGAAGCTACTGACTGAATGAAAGGAGCTGGCATCTCACTCTCTTTGAAGCTTCTTTATCATGCTAGGATTAGCAGGAAAAAGCAAAAAATTTCAGAATTGCACCTTGCAATGTGGAGTTATTACTGTTTGTGCATTTACAATATTCATTGATTTTTGCCATTGAAAAATGTCCAGAAATGTTTGAAGCTACTGACTGAATGAAAGGAGCTGGCATCTCACTCTCTTTGAATCTTCTTTATCATGCTAGGATTAGCAGGAAAAAGCAAAAAATTTCAGAATTGCACCTTGCAACGTGGAGATATTACTGTTTGTGCATTTACAATATTCATTGATTTTTGCCATTGAAAAACATCATGTTATTCATATACCAGAAATGTTTGAATCTACTGACTGAATGAAAAGAGCTGGCATCTCACTCTCTTTGAATCTTCTTTATCATGCTAAGAGGAGCAGGAAAAAGCAAAAAATTTCAGAATTGCACCTTGCAATGTGGAAATATTACTGTTTGTGCATTTACAATATTCATTGATTTTTGCCATTGAAAAACGTCCAGAAATGTTTGAAGCTACTGACTGAATGAAAGGAGCTGGCATCTCACTCTCTCTGAATCTTCTTTATCATGCTAGGATTAGCAGGAAAAAGCAAAAAATTTCAGAATTGCACCTTGCAATGTGGAGATATTACTGTTTGTGCATTTACAATATTCATTGATTTTTGCCTTTGAAAAACGTCCAGAAATGTTTGAAGCTACTGACTGAATGAAAGGAGCTGGCATCTCACTCTCTTTGAAGCTTCTTTATCATGCTAGGATTAGCAGGAAAAAGCAAAAAATTTCAGAATTGCACCTTGCAATGTGGAGTTATTACTGCTTGTGCATTTACAATATTCATTGATTTTTGCCATTGAAAAATGTCCAGAAATGTTTGAAGCTACTGACTGAATGAAAGGAGCTGGCATCTCACTCTCTTTGAATCTTCTTTATCATGCTAGGATTAGCAGGAAAAAGCAAAAAATTTCAGAATTGCACCTTGCAATGTGGAGATATTACTGTTTGTGCATTTACAATATTCATTGATTTTTGCCATTGAAAAACATCATGTTATTCATATACCAGAAATGTTTGAAGCTACTGACTGAATGAAAAGAGCTGGCATCTCACTCTCTTTGAATCTTCTTTATCATGCTAAGAGGAGCAGGAAAAAGCAAAAAATTTCAGAAATGCACCTTGCAATGTGGAGATATTACTGTTTGTGCATTTACAATATTCATTGATTTTTGTCATTGAAAAACGTCCAGAAATGTTTGCAGCTTCTGACTGAATGAAAGGAGCTGGCATCTCACTCTCTTTGAATCTTCTTTATCATGCTAGGATTAGCAGGAAAAAGCAAAAAATTTCAGAATTGCACCTTGCAATGCGGAGAAATTACTGTTTGTGCATTTACAATATTCATTGATTTTTGCCATTGAAAAACATCATGTTATTCATATACCAGAAATGTTTGAAGCTACTGACTGAATGAAAAGAGCTGGCATCTCACTCTCTTTGAATCTTCTTTATCATGCTAAGAGGAGCAGGAAAAGGCAAAAAATTTCAGAATTGCACGTTGCAATGTGGAGATATTACTGTTTGTGCATTTACAATATTCATTGATTTTTGCCATTGAAAAACGTCCAGAAATGTTTGAAGCTACTGACTGAATGAAAGGAGCTGGCATCTCACTCTCTTTGAATCTTCTTTATCATGCTAGGATTAGCAGGAAAAAGCAAAAAAATTCAGAATTGCACCTTGCAATGCGGAGAAATTACTGTTTGTGCATTTACAATATTCATTGATTTTTGCCATTGAAAAACATCATGTTATTCATATACCAGAAATGTTTGAAGCTACTGACTGAATGAAAAGAGCTGGCATCTCACTCTCTTTGAATCTTCTTTATCATGCCAGGATTAGCAGGAAAAAGCAAAAAATTTCAGAATTGCACCTTGCAATGTGGAGATATTACTGTTTGTGCATTTACAATATTCATTGATTTTTGCCATTGAAAAACGTCCAGAAATGTTTGAAGCTACTGACTGAATGAAAGGAGCTGGCATCTCACTCTCTTTGAATCTTCTTTATCATGCTAGGATTAACAGGAAAAAGCAAAAAATTTCAGAATTGCACCTTGCAATGCGGAGAAATTACTGTTTGTGCATTTACAATATTCATTGATTTTTGCCATTGAAAAACATCATGTTATTCATATACCAGAAATGTTTGAATCTACTGACTGAATGAAAAGAGCTGGCATCTCACTCTCTTTGAATCTTCTTTATCATGCTAAGAGGAGCAGGAAAAAGCAAAAAATTTCAGAATTGCACCTTGCAATGTGGAGATATTACTGTTTGTGCATTTACAATATTCATTGATTTTTGCCATTGAAAAACGTCCAGAAATGTTTGAAGCTACTGACTGAATGAAAGGAGCTGGCATCTCACTCTCTTTGAATCTTCTTTATCATGCTAGGATTAGCAGGAAAAAGCAAAAAATTTCAGAATTGCACCTTGCAATGCGGAGAAATTACTGTTTGTGCATTTACAATATTCATTGATTTTTGCCATTGAAAAACATCATGTTATTCATATACCAGAAATGTTTGAAGCTACTGACTGAATGAAAAGAGCTGGCATCTCACTCTCTTTGAATCTTCTTTATCATGCTAAGAGGAGCAGGAAAAAGCAAAAAATTTCAGAATTGCACCTTGCAATGTGGAGATATTACTGTTTGTGCATTTACAATATTCATTGATTTTTGCCATTGAAAAACGTCCAGAAATGTTTGAAGCTACTGACTGAATGAAAGGAGCTGGCATCTCACTCTCTTTGAATCTTCTTTATCATGCTAGGATTAGCAGGAAAAAGCAAAAAATTTCAGAATTGCACCTTGCAATGCGGAGAAATTACTGTTTGTGCATTTACAATATTCATTGATTTTTGCCATTGAAAAACATCATGTAATTCATATACCAGAAATGTTTGAAGCTACTGACTGAATGAAAAGAGCTGGCAACTCACTCTCTTTGAATCTTCTTTATCATGCCAGGATTAGCAGGAAAAAGCAAAAAATTTCAGAATTGCACCTTGCAATGTGGAGATATTACTGTTTGTGCATTTACAATATTCATTGATTTTTGCCATTGAAAAACGTCCAGAAATGTTTGAAGCTACTGACTAAATGAAAGGAGCTGGCATCTCACTCTCTTTGAATCTTCTTTATCATGCTAAGAGGAGCAGGAAAAAGCAAAAAATTTCAGAATTGCACCTTGCAATGTGGAGATATTACTGTTTGTGCATTTACAATATTCATTGATTTTTGCCATTGAAAAACGTCCAGAAATGTTTGAAGCTACTGACTGAATGAAAGGATCTGGCATCTCACTCTCTTTGAATCTTCTTTATCATGCTAAGATTAGCAGGAAAAAGCAAAAAATTTCAGAATTGCACCTTGCAATGCGGAGAAATTACTGTTTGTGCATTTACAATATTCATTGATTTTTGCCATTGAAAAACATCATGTTATTCATATACCAGAAATGTTTGAAGCTACTGACTGAATGAAAAGAGCTGGCATCTCACTCTCTTTGAATCTTCTTTATCATGCTAAGAGGAGCAGGAAAAAGCAAAAAATTTCAGAATTGCACCTTGCAATGTGGAGATATTACTGTTTGTGCATTTACAATATTCATTGATTTTTGCCATTGAAAAACGTCCAGAAATGTTTGAAGCTACTGACTGAATGAAAGGAGCTGGCATCTCACTCTCTTTGAATCTTCTTTATCATGCTAGGATTACCAGGAAAAAGCAAAAAATTTCAGAATTGCACCTTGCAATGCGGAGAAATTACTGTTTGTGCATTTACAATATTCATTGATTTTTGCCATTGAAAAACATCATGTTATTCATATACCAGAAATGTTTGAAGCTACTGACTGAATGAAAAGAGCTGGCATCTCACTCTCTTTGAATCTTCTTTATCATGCTAGGATTAGCAGGAAAAAGCAAAAAATTTCAGAATTGCACCTTGCAATGTGGAGATGTTACTGTTTGTGCATTTACAATATTCATTGATTTTTGCCATTGAAAAACGTCCAGAAATGTTTGAAGCTACTGACTGAATGAAAGGAGCTGGCATCTCACTCTCTTTGAAGCTTCTTTATCATGCTAGGATTAGCAGGAAAAAGCAAAAAATTTCAGAATTGCACCTTGCAATGTGGAGTTATTACTGTTTGTGCATTTACAATATTCATTGATTTTTGCCATTGAAAAATGTCCAGAAATGTTTGAAGCTACTGACTGAATGAAAGGAGCTGGCATCTCACTCTCTTTGAATCTTCTTTATCATGCTAGGATTAGCAGGAAAAAGCAAAAAATTTCAGAATTGCACCTTGCAACGTGGAGATATTACTGTTTGTGCATTTACAATATTCATTGATTTTTGCCATTGAAAAACATCATGTTATTCATATACCAGAAATGTTTGAATCTACTGACTGAATGAAAAGAGCTGGCATCTCACTCTCTTTGAATCTTCTTTATCATGCTAAGAGGAGCAGGAAAAAGCAAAAAATTTCAGAATTGCACCTTGCAATGTGGAGATATTACTGTTTGTGCATTTACAATATTCATTGATTTTTGCCATTGAAAAACGTCCAGAAATGTTTGAAGCTACTGACTGAATGAAAGGAGCTGGCATCTCACTCTCTTTGAATCTTCTTTATCATGCTAGGATTAGCAGGAAAAAGCAAAAAATTTCAGAATTGCACCTTGCAATGCGGAGAAATTACTGCTTGTGCATTTACAATATTCATTGATTTTTGCCATTGAAAAACATCATGTTATTCATATACCAGAAATGTTTGAAGCTACTGACTGAATGAAAAGAGCTGGCATCTCACTCTCTTTGAATCTTCTTTATCATGCTAAGAGGAGCAGGAAAAAGCAAAAAATTTCAGAATTGCACCTTGCAATGTGGAGATATTACTGTTTGTGCATTTACAATATTCATTGATTTTTGTCATTGAAAAACGTCCAGAAATGTTTGAAGCTTCTGACTGAATGAAAGGAGCTGGCATCTCACTCTCTTTGAATCTTCTTTATCATGCTAGGATTAGCAGGAAAAAGCAAAAAATTTCAGAATTGCACCTTGCAATGCGGAGAAATTACTGTTTGTGCATTTACAATATTCATTGATTTTTGCCATTGAAAAACATCATGTTATTCATATACCAGAAATGTTTGAAGCTACTGACTGAATGAAAAGAGCTGGCATCTCACTCTCTTTGAATCTTCTTTATCATGCTAAGAGGAGCAGGAAAAGGCAAAAAAATTCAGAATTGCACCTTGCAATGTGGAGATATTACTGTTTGTGCATTTACAATATTCATTGATTTTTGCCATTGAAAAACGTCCAGAAATGTTTGAAGCTACTGACTGAATGAAAGGAGCTGGCATCTCACTCTCTTTGAATCTTCTTTATCATGCTAGGATTAGCAGGAAAAAGCAAAAAATTTCAGAATTGCACCTTGCAATGCGGAGAAATTACTGTTTGTGCATTTACAATATTCATTGATTTTTGCCATTGAAAAACATCATGTTATTCATATACCAGAAATGTTTGAAGCTACTGACTGAATGAAAAGAGCTGGCATCTCACTCTCTTTGAATCTTCTTTATCATGCTAAGAGGAGCAGGAAAAAGCAAAAAATTTCAGAATTGCACGTTGCAATGTGGAGATATTACTGTTTGTGCATTTACAATATTCATTGATTTTTGCCATTGAAAAACGTCCAGAAATGTTTGAAGCTACTGACTGAATGAAAGGAGCTGGCATCTCACTCTCTTTGAATCTTCTTTATCATGCTAGGATTAGCAGGAAAAAGCAAAAAATTTCAGAATTGCACCTTGCAATGCGGAGATATTACTGTTTGTGCATTTACAATATTCATTGATTTTTGCCATTGAAAAACATCATGTTATTCATATACCAGAAATGTTTGAAGCTACTGACTGAATGAAAAGAGCTGGCATCTCACTCTCTTTGAATCTTCTTTATCATGCCAGGATTAGCAGGAAAAAGCAAAAAATTTCAGAATTGCACCTTGCAATGTGGAGATATTACTGTTTGTGCATTTACAATATTCATTGATTTTTGCCATTGAAAAACGTCCAGAAATGTTTGAAGCTACTGACTGAATGAAAGGAGCTGGCATCTCACTCTCTTTGAATCTTCTTTATCATGCTAGGATTAGCAGGAAAAAGCAAAAAATTTCAGAATTGCACCTTGCAATGCGGAGAAATTACTGCTTGTGCATTTACAATATTCATTGATTTTTGCCATTGAAAAACATCATGTTATTCATATACCAGAAATGTTTGAAGCTACTGACTGAATGAAAAGAGCTGGCATCTCACTCTCTTTGAATCTTCTTTATCATGCTAAGAGGAGCAGGAAAAAGCAAAAAATTTCAGAATTGCACCTTGCAATGTGGAGATATTACTGTTTGTGCATTTACAATATTCATTGATTTTTGTCATTGAAAAACGTCCAGAAATGTTTGAAGCTTCTGACTGAATGAAAGGAGCTGGCATCTCACTCTCTTTGAATCTTCTTTATCATGCTAGGATTAGCAGGAAAAAGCAAAAAATTTCAGAATTGCACCTTGCAATGCGGAGAAATTACTGTTTGTGCATTTACAATATTCATTGATTTTTGCCATTGAAAAACATCATGTTATTCATATACCAGAAATGTTTGAAGCTACTGACTGAATGAAAAGAGCTGGCATCTCACTCTCTTTGAATCTTCTTTATCATGCTAAGAGGAGCAGGAAAAGGCAAAAAAATTCAGAATTGCACCTTGCAATGTGGAGATATTACTGTTTGTGCATTTACAATATTCATTGATTTTTGCCATTGAAAAACGTCCAGAAATGTTTGAAGCTACTGACTGAATGAAAGGAGCTGGCATCTCACTCTCTTTGAATCTTCTTTATCATGCTAGGATTAGCAGGAAAAACCAAAAAATTTCAGAATTGCACCTTGCAATGCGGAGAAATTACTGTTTGTGCATTTACAATATTCATTGATTTTTGCCATTGAAAAACATCATGTTATTCATATACCAGAAATGTTTGAAGCTACTGACTGAATGAAAAGAGCTGGCATCTCACTCTCTTTGAATCTTCTTTATCATGCTAAGAGGAGCAGGAAAAAGCAAAAAATTTCAGAATTGCACGTTGCAATGTGGAGATATTACTGTTTGTGCATTTACAATATTCATTGATTTTTGCCATTGAAAAACGTCCAGAAATGTTTGAAGCTACTGACTGAATGAAAGGAGCTGGCATCTCACTCTCTTTGAATCTTCTTTATCATGCTAGGATTAGCAGGAAAAAGCAAAAAATTTCAGAATTGCACCTTGCAATGCGGAGAAATTACTGTTTGTGCATTTACAATATTCATTGATTTTTGCCATTGAAAAACATCATGTTATTCATATACCAGAAATGTTTGAAGCTACTGACTGAATGAAAAGAGCTGGCATCTCACTCTCTTTGAATCTTCTTTATCATGCCAGGATTAGCAGGAAAAAGCAAAAAATTTCAGAATTGCACCTTGCAATGTGGAGATATTACTGTTTGTGCATTTACAATATTCATTGATTTTTGCCATTGAAAAACGTCCAGAAATGTTTGAAGCTACTGACTGAATGAAAGGAGCTGGCATCTCACTCTCTTTGAATCTTCTTTATCATGCCAGGATTAGCAGGAAAAAGCAAAAAATTTCAGAATTGCACCTTGCAATGCGGAGAAATTACTGTTTGTGCATTTACAATATTCATTGATTTTTGCCATTGAAAAACATCATGTTATTCATATACCAGAAATGTTTGAAACTACTGACTGAATGAAAAGAGCTGGCATCTCACTCTCTTTGAATCTTCTTTATCATGCCAGGATTAGCAGGAAAAAGCAAAAAATTTCAGAATTGCACATTGCAATGTGGAGATATTACTGTTTGTGCATTTACAATATTCATTGATTTTTGCCATTGAAAAACGTCCAGAAATGTTTGAAGCTACTGACAGAATGAAAGGTCGTGGCATCTCACTCTCTTTGAATCTTCTTTATCATACTAGGATTAGCAGGAAAAAGCAAAAAATTTCAGGATTGCACCTTGCAATGCGGAGAAATTACTGTTTGTGCATTTACAATATTCATTGATTTTTGCCATTGAAAAACGTCCAGAAATGTTTGAAGCTACTGACTGAATGAAAGGTCGTGGCATCTCACTCTCTTTGAATGTTCTTTATCATACTAGGATTAGCAGGAAAAAGCAAAAAAATTCAGGATTGCACCTTGCAATGCGGAGAAATTACTGTTTGTGCATTTACAATATTCATTGATTTTTGCCATTGAAAAACGTCCAGAAATGTTTGAAGCTACTGACTGAATGAAAGGTCGTGGCATCTCACTCTCTTTGAATCTTCTTTATCATACTAGGATTAGCAGGAAAAAGCTAAAAATTTCAGAATTACACCTTGCAATGCGGAGAAATTACTGTTTGTGCATTTACAATATTCATTGATTTTTGCCATTGAAAAACATCATGTTATTCATATACCAGAAATGTTTGAAGCTACTGACTGAATGAAAAGAGCTGGCATCTCACTCTCTTTGAATCTTCTTTATCATGCTAGGATTAGCAGGAAAAAGCAAAAAATTTCAGAATTGCACATTGCAATGTGGAGATATTACTGTTTGTGCATTTACAATATTCATTGATTTTTGCCATTGAAAAACGTCCAGAAATGTTTGAAGCTACTGACAGAATGAAAGGTCGTGGCATCTCACTCTCTTTGAATCTTCTTTATCATACTAGGATTAGCAGGAAAAAGCAAAAAATTTCAGGATTGCACCTTGCAATGCGGAGAAATTACTGTTTGTGCATTTACAATATTCATTGATTTTTGCCATTGAAAAACGTCCAGAAATGTTTGAAGCTACTGACTGAATGAAAGGTCGTGGCATCTCACTCTCTTTGAATGTTCTTTATCATACTAGGATTAGCAGGAAAAAGCAAAAAAATTCAGGATTGCACCTTGCAATGCGGAGAAATTACTGTTTGTGCATTTACAATATTCATTGATTTTTGCCATTGAAAAACGTCCAGAAATGTTTGAAGCTACTGACTGAATGAAAGGTCGTGGCATCTCACTCTCTTTGAATCTTCTTTATCATACTAGGATTAGCAGGAAAAAGCTAAAAATTTCAGAATTACACCTTGCAATGCGGAGAAATTACTGTTTGTGCATTTACAATATTCATTGATTTTTGCCATTGAAAAACATCATGTTATTCATATACCAGAAATGTTTGAAGCTACTGACTGAATGAAAAGAGCTGGCATCTCACTCTCTTTGAATCTTCTTTATCATGCTAGGATTAGCAGGAAAAAGCAAAAAATTTCAGAATTGCACCTTGCAATGCGGAGAAATTACTGTTTGTGCATTTACAATATTCATTGATTTTTGCCATTGAAAAACATCATGTTATTCATATACCAGAAATGTTTGAAGCTACTGACTGAATGAAAAGAGCTGGCATCTCACTCTCTTTGAATCTTCTTTATCATGCTAGGATTAGCAGGAAAAAGCAAAAAATTTCAGAATTGCACCTTGCAATGTGGAGATATTACTGTTTGTGCATTTACAATATTCATTGATTTTTGCCATTGAAAAACGTCCAGAAATGTTTGAAGCTACTGACTGAATGAAAGGAGCTGGCATCTCACTCTCTTTGAATCTTCTTTATCATGCTAGGATTACCAGGAAAAAGCAAAAAATTTCAGAATTGCACCTTGCAATGTGGAGATATTACTGTTTGTGCTTTTACAATATTCATTGATTTTTGCCATTGAAAAACGTCCAGAAATGTTTGAAGCTACTGACTGAGTGAAATTAGCTGGCATCTCACTCTCTTTGAATCTTCTTTATCATGCTAGGATTAGCAGGAAAAAGCAAAAAATTTCAGAATTGCACCTTGCAATGTGGAGTTATTACTGTTTGTGCATTTACAATATTCATTGATTTTTGCCATTGAAAAATGTCCAGAAATGTTTGAAGCTACTGACTGAATGAAAGGAGCTGGCATCTCACTCTCTTTGAATCTTCTTTATCATGCTAGGATTACCAGGAAAAAGCAAAAAATTTCAGAATTGCACCTTGCAATGCGGAGAAATTACTGTTTGTGCATTTACAATATTCATTGATTTTTGCCATTGAAAAACATCATGTTATTCATATACCAGAAATGTTTGAAGCTACTGACTGAATGAAAAGAGCTGGCATCTCACTCTCTTTGAATCTTCTTTATCATGCTAGGATTAGCAGGAAAAAGAAAAAAATTTCAGAATTGCACCTTGCAATGTGGAGATATTACTGTTTGTGCATTTACAATATTCATTGATTTTTGCCTTTGAAAAACGTCCAGAAATGTTTGAAGCTACTGACTGAATGAAAGGAGCTGGCATCTCACTCTCTTTGAAGCTTCTTTATCATGCTAGGATTAGCAGGAAAAAGCAAAAAATTTCAGAATTGCACCTTGCAATGTGGAGTTATTACTGCTTGTGCATTTACAATATTCATTGATTTTTGCCATTGAAAAATGTCCAGAAATGTTTGAAGCTACTGACTGAATGAAAGGAGCTGGCATCTCACTCTCTTTGAATCTTCTTTATCATGCTAGGATTAGCAGGAAAAAGCAAAAAATTTCAGAATTGCACCTTGCAATGTGGAGATATTACTGTTTGTGCATTTACAATATTCATTGATTTTTGCCATTGAAAAACATCATGTTATTCATATACCAGAAATGTTTGAAGCTACTGACTGAATGAAAAGAGCTGGCATCTCACTCTCTTTGAATCTTCTTTATCATGCTAAGAGGAGCAGGAAAAAGCAAAAAATTTCAGAAATGCACCTTGCAATGTGGAGATATTACTGTTTGTGCATTTACAATATTCATTGATTTTTGTCATTGAAAAACGTCCAGAAATGTTTGCAGCTTCTGACTGAATGAAAGGAGCTGGCATCTCACTCTCTTTGAATCTTCTTTATCATGCTAGGATTAGCAGGAAAAAGCAAAAAATTTCAGAATTGCACCTTGCAATGCGGAGAAATTACTGTTTGTGCATTTGCAATATTCATTGATTTTTGCCATTGAAAAACATCATGTTATTCATATACCAGAAATGTTTGAAGCTACTGACTGAATGAAAAGAGCTGGCATCTCACTCTCTTTGAATCTTCTTTATCATGCTAAGAGGAGCAGGAAAAGGCAAAAAATTTCAGAATTGCACGTTGCAATGTGGAGATATTACTGTTTGTGCATTTACAATATTCATTGATTTTTGCCATTGAAAAACGTCCAGAAATGTTTGAAGCTACTGACTGAATGAAAGGAGCTGGCATCTCACTCTCTTTGAATCTTCTTTATCATGCTAGGATTAGCAGGAAAAAGCAAAAAATTTCAGAATTGCACCTTGCAATGCGGAGAAATTACTGTTTGTGCATTTACAATATTCATTGATTTTTGCCATTGAAAAACATCATGTTATTCATATACCAGAAATGTTTGAAGCTACTGACTGAATGAAAAGAGCTGGCATCTCACTCTCTTTGAATCTTCTTTATCATGCCAGGATTAGCAGGAAAAAGCAAAAAATTTCAGAATTGCACCTTGCAATGTGGAGATATTACTGTTTGTGCATTTACAATATTCATTGATTTTTGCCATTGAAAAACGTCCAGAAATGTTTGAAGCTACTGACTGAATGAAAGGAGCTGGCATCTCACTCTCTTTGAATCTTCTTTATCATGCTAGGATTAGCAGGAAAAAGCAAAAAATTTCAGAATTGCACCTTGCAATGCGGAGAAATTACTGTTTGTGCATTTACAATATTCATTGATTTTTGCCATTGAAAAACATCATGTTATTCATATACCAGAAATGTTTGAAACTACTGACTGAATGAAAAGAGCTGGCATCTCACTCTCTTTGAATCTTCTTTATCATGCCAGGATTAGCAGGAAAAAGCAAAAAATTTCAGAATTGCACCTTGCAATGTGGAGATATTACTGTTTGTGCATTTACAATATTCATTGATTTTTGCCATTGAAAAACGTCCAGAAATGTTTGAAGCTACTGACTGAATGAAAGGAGCTGGCATCTCACTCTCTTTGAATCTTCTTTATCATGCTAGGATTAGCAGTAAAAAGCAAAAAATTTCAGAATTGCACCTTGCAATGTGGATATATTACTGTTTGTGCATTTACAATATTCATTGCTTTTTGCCATTGAAAAACATCCAGAAATGTTTGAAGCTACTGACTGAATGAAAGGAGCTGGCATCTCACTCTATTTGAATCTTCTTTATCATGCTAAGAGGAGCAGGAAAAAGCAAAAAATTTCAGAATTGCACATTGCAATGTGGAGATATTACTGTTTGTGCATTTACAATATTCATTGATTTTTGCCATTGAAAAACGTCCAGAAATGTTTGAAGCTACTGACTGAATGAAAGGTCGTGGCATCTCACTCTCTTTGAATCTTCTTTATCATACTAGGATTAGCAGGAAAAAGCAAAAAATTTCAGGATTGCACCTTGCAATGCGGAGAAATTACTGTTTGTGCATTTACAATATTCATTGATTTTTGCCATTGAAAAACGTCCAGAAATGTTTGAAGCTACTGACTGAATGAAAGGTCGTGGCATCTCACTCTCTTTGAATCTTCTTTATCATACTAGGATTAGCAGGAAAAAGCTAAAAATTTCAGAATTGCACCTTGCAATGCGGAGAAATTTCTGTTTGTGCATTTACAATATTCATTGATTTTTGCCATTGAAAAACATCATGTTATTCATATACCAGAAATGTTTGAAGCTACTGACTGAATGAAAAGAGCTGGCATCTCACTCTCTTTGAATCTTCTTTATCATGCTAGGATTAGCAGGAAAAAGCAAAAAATTTCAGAATTGCACCTTGCAATGCGGAGAAATTACTGTTTGTGCATTTACAATATTCATTGATTTTTGCCATTGAAAAACATCATGTTATTCATATACCAGAAATGTTTGAAGCTACTGACTGAATGAAAAGAGCTGGCATCTCACTCTCTTTGAATCTTCTTTATCATGCTAGGATTAGCAGGAAAAAGCAAAAAATTTCAGAATTGCACCTTGCAATGTGGAGATATTACTGTTTGTGCATTTACAATATTCATTGATTTTTGCCATTGAAAAATGTCCAGAAATGTTTGAAGCTACTGACTGAATGAAAGGAGCTGGCATCTCACTCTCTTTGAATCTTCTTTAACATGCTAGGATTACCAGGAAAAAGCAAAAAATTTCAGAATTGCACCTTGCAATGTGGAGATATTACTGTTTGTGCATTTACAATATTCATTGATTTTTGCCATTGAAAAACGTCCAGAAATGTTTGAAGCTACTGACTGAGTGAAAGGAGCTGGCATCTCACTCTCTTTGAATCTTCTTTATCATGCTAGGATTAGCAGGAAAAAGCAAAAAATTTCAGAATTGCACCTTGCAATGTGGAGTTATTACTGTTTGTGCATTTACAATATTCATTGATTTTTGCCATTGAAAAATGTCCAGAAATGTTTGAAGCTACTGACTGAATGAAAGGAGCTGGCATCTCACTCTCTTTGAATCTTCTTTATCATGCTAAAATTACCAGGAAAAAGCAAAAAATTTCAGAATTGCACCTTGCAATGCGGAGAAATTACTGTTTGTGCATTTACAATATTCATTGATTTTTGCCATTGAAAAACATCATGTTATTCATATACCAGAAATGTTTGAAGCTACTGACTGAATGAAAAGAGCGGGTATCTCACTCTCTTTGAATCTTCTTTATCATGCTAGGATTAGCAGGAAAAAGCAAAAAATTTCAGAATTGCACCTTGCAATGTGGAGATATTACTGTTTGTGCATTTACAATATTCATTGATTTTTGCCATTGAAAAACGTCCAGAAATGTTTGAAGCTACTGACTGAATGAAAGGAGCTGGCATCTCACTCTCTTTGAAGCTTCTTTATCATGCTAGGATTAGCAGGAAAAAGCAAAAAATTTCAGAATTGCACCTTGCAATGTGGAGTTATTACTGCTTGTGCATTTACAATATTCATTGATTTTTGCCATTGAAAAATGTCCAGAAATGTTTGAAGCTACTGACTGAATGAAAGGAGCTGGCATCTCACTCTCTTTGAATCTTCTTTATCATGCTAGGATTAGCAGGAAAAAGCAAAAAATTTCAGAATTGCACCTTGCAATGTGGAGATATTACTGTTTGTGCATTTACAATATTCATTGATTTTTGCCATTGAAAAACATCATGTTATTCATATACCAGAAATGTTTGAAGCTACTGACTGAATGAAAAGAGCTGGCATCTCACTCTCTTTGAATCTTCTTTATCATGCTAAGAGGAGCAGGAAAAAGCAAAAAATTTCAGAATTGCACCTTGCAATGTGGAGATATTACTGTTTGTGCATTTACAATATTCATTGATTTTTGTCATTGAAAAACGTCCAGAAATGTTTGCAGCTTCTGACTGAATGAAAGGAGCTGGCATCTCACTCTCTTTGAATCTTCTTTATCATGCTAGGATTAGCAGGAAAAAGCAAAAAATTTCAGAATTGCACCTTGCAATGCGGAGAAATTACTGTTTGTGCATTTACAATATTCATTTATTTTTGCCATTGAAAAACATCATGTTATTCATATACCAGAAATGTTTGAAGCTACTGACTGAATGAAAAGAGCTGGCATCTCACTCTCTTTGAATCTTCTTTATCATGCCAGGATTAGCAGGAAAAAGCAAAAAATTTCAGAATTGCACCTTGCAATGTGGAAATATTACTGTTTGTGCATTTACAATATTCATTGATTTTTGCCATTGAAAAACGTCCAGAAATGTTTGAAGCTACTGACTGAATGAAAGGAGCTGGCATCTCACTCTCTTTGAATCTTCTTTATCATGCTAGGATTAGCAGTAAAAAGCAAAAAATTTCAGAATTCCACCTTGCAATGTGGAGATATTACTGTTTGTGCATTTACAATATTCATTGCTTTTTGCCATTGAAAAACATCCAGAAATGTTTGAAGCTACTGACTGAATGAAAGGAGCTGGCATCTCACTCTATTTGAATCTTCTTTATCATGCTAAGAGGAGCAGGAAAAAGCAAAAAATTTCAGAATTGCACATTGCAATGTGGAGATATTACTGTTTGTGCATTTACAATATTCATTGATTTTTGCCATTGAAAAACGTCCAGAAATGTTTGAAGCTACTGACTGAATGAAAGGTCGTGGCATCTCACTCTCTTTGAATCTTCTTTATCATACTAGGATTAGCAGGAAAAAGCAAAAAATTTCAGGATTGCACCTTGCAATGCGGAGAAATTACTGTTTGTGCATTTACAATATTCATTGATTTTTGCCATTGAAAAACGTCCAGAAATGTTTGAAGCTACTGACTGAATGAAAGGTCGTGGCATCTCACTCTCTTTGAATCTTCTTTATCATACTAGGATTAGCAGGAAAAAGCTAAAAATTTCAGAATTGCACCTTGCAATGCGGAGAAATTTCTGTTTGTGCATTTACAATATTCATTGATTTTTGCCATTGAAAAACATCATGTTATTCATATACCAGAAATGTTTGAAGCTACTGACTGAATGAAAAGAGCTGGCATCTCACTCTCTTTGAATCTTCTTTATCATGCTAGGATTAGCAGGAAAAAGCAAAAAATTTCAGAATTGCACCTTGCAATGCGGAGAAATTACTGTTTGTGCATTTACAATATTCATTGATTTTTGCCATTGAAAAACATCATGTTATTCATATACCAGAAATGTTTGAAGCTACTGACTGAATGAAAAGAGCTGGCATCTCACTCTCTTTGAATCTTCTTTATCATGCTAGGATTAGCAGGAAAAAGCAAAAAATTTCAGAATTGCACCTTGCAATGTGGAGATATTACTGTTTGTGCATTTACAATATTCATTGATTTTTGCCATTGAAAAACGTCCAGAAATGTTTGAAGCTACTGACTGAATGAAAGGAGCTGGCATCTCACTCTCTTTGAATCTTCTTTAACATGCTAGGATTACCAGGAAAAAGCAAAAAATTTCAGAATTGCACCTTGCAATGTGGAGATATTACTGTTTGTGCATTTACAATATTCATTGATTTTTGCCATTGAAAAACGTCCAGAAATGTTTGAAGCTACTGACTGAGTGAAAGGAGCTGGCATCTCACTCTCTTTGAATCTTCTTTATCATGCTAGGATTAGCAGGAAAAAGCAAAACATTTCAGAATTGCACCTTGCAATGTGGAGTTATTACTGTTTGTGCATTTACAATATTCATTGATTTTTGCCATTGAAAAATGTCCAGAAATGTTTGAAGCTACTGACTGAATGAAAGGAGCTGGCATCTCACTCTCTTTGAATCTTCTTTATCATGCTAAAATTACCAGGAAAAAGCAAAAAATTTCAGAATTGCACCTTGCAATGCGGAGAAATTACTGTTTGTGCATTTACAATATTCATTGATTTTTGCCATTGAAAAACATCATGTTATTCATATACCAGAAATGTTTGAAGCTACTGACTGAATGAAAAGAGCGGGTATCTCACTCTCTTTGAATCTTCTTTATCATGCTAGGATTAGCAGGAAAAAGCAAAAAATTTCAGAATTGCACCTTGCAATGTGGAGATATTACTGTTTGTGCATTTACAATATTCATTGATTTTTGCCATTGAAAAACGTCCAGAAATGTTTGAAGCTACTGACTGAATGAAAGGAGCTGGCATCTCACTCTCTTTGAAGCTTCTTTATCATGCTAGGATTAGCAGGAAAAAGCAAAAAATTTCAGAATTGCACCTTGCAATGTGGAGTTATTACTGCTTGTGCATTTACAATATTCATTGATTTTTGCCATTGAAAAATGTCCAGAAATGTTTGAAGCTACTGACTGAATGAAAGGAGCTGGCATCTCACTCTCTTTGAATCTTCTTTATCATGCTAGGATTAGCAGGAAAAAGCAAAAAATTTCAGAATTGCACCTTGCAATGTGGAGATATTACTGTTTGTGCATTTACAATATTCATTGATTTTTGCCATTGAAAAACATCATGTTATTCATATACCAGAAATGTTTGAAGCTACTGACTGAATGAAAAGAGCTGGCATCTCACTCTCTTTGAATCTTCTTTATCATGCTAAGAGGAGCAGGAAAAAGCAAAAAATTTCAGAATTGCACCTTGCAATGTGGAGATATTACTGTTTGTGCATTTACAATATTCATTGATTTTTGTCATTGAAAAACGTCCAGAAATGTTTGCAGCTTCTGACTGAATGAAAGGAGCTGGCATCTCACTCTCTTTGAATCTTCTTTATCATGCTAGGATTAGCAGGAAAAAGCAAAAAATTTCAGAATTGCACCTTGCAATGCGGAGAAATTACTGTTTGTGCATTTACAATATTCATTTATTTTTGCCATTGAAAAACATCATGTTATTCATATACCAGAAATGTTTGAAGCTACTGACTGAATGAAAAGAGCTGGCATCTCACTCTCTTTGAATCTTCTTTATCATGCTAAGAGGAGCAGGAAAAGGCAAAAAATTTCAGAATTGCACCTTGCAATGTGGAGATATTACTGTTTGTGCATTTACAATATTCATTGATTTTTGCCATTGAAAAACGTCCAGAAATGTTTGAAGCTACTGACTGAATGAAAGGAGCTGGCAACTCACTCTCTTTGAATCTTCTTTATCATGCTAGGATTAGCAGGAAAAAGCAAAAAATTTCAGAATTGCACCTTGCAATGCGGAGAAATTACTGTTTGTGCATTTACAATATTCATTGATTTTTGCCATTGAAAAACATCATGTTATTCATATACCAGAAATGTTTGAAGCTACTGACTGAATGAAAAGAGCTGGCATCTCACTCTCTTTGAATCTTCTTTATCATGCTAAGAGGAGCAGGAAAAAGCAAAAAATTTCAGAATTGCACGTTGCAATGTGGAGATATTACTGTTTGTGCATTTACAATATTCATTGATTTTTGCCATTGAAAAACGTCCAGAAATGTTTGAAGCTACTGACTGAATGAAAGGAGCTGGCATCTCACTCTCTTTGAATCTTCTTTATCATGCTAGGATTAGCAGGAAAAAGCAAAAAATTTCAGAATTGCACCTTGCAATGCGGAGAAATTACTGTTTGTGCATTTACAATATTCATTGATTTTTGCCATTGAAAAACATCATGTTATTCATATACCAGAAATGTTTGAAGCTACTGACTGAATGAAAAGAGCTGGCATCTCACTCTCTTTGAATCTTCTTTATCATGCCAGGATTAGCAGGAAAAAGCAAAAAATTTCAGAATTGCACCTTGCAATGTGGAGATATTACTGTTTGTGCATTTACAATATTCATTGATTTTTGCCATTGAAAAACGTCCAGAAATGTTTGAAGCTACTGACTGAATGAAAGGAGCTGGCATCTCACTCTCTTTGAATCTTCTTTATCATGCTAGGATTAGCAGGAAAAAGCAAAAAATTTCAGAATTGCACCTTGCAATGCGGAGAAATTACTGTTTGTGCATTTACAATATTCATTGATTTTTGCCATTGAAAAACATCATGTTATTCATATACCAGAAATGTTTGAAACTACTGACTGAATGAAAAGAGCTGGCATCTCACTCTCTTTGAATCTTCTTTATCATGCCAGGATTAGCAGGAAAAAGCAAAAAATTTCAGAATTGCACCTTGCAATGTGGAGATATTACTGTTTGTGCATTTACAATATTCATTGATTTTTGCCATTGAAAAACGTCCAGAAATGTTTGAAGCTACTGACTGAATGAAAGGAGCTGGCATCTCACTCTCTTTGAATCTTCTTTATCATGCTAGGATTAGCAGGAAAAAGCAAAAAATTTCAGAATTGCACCTTGCAATGTGGAGATATTACTGTTTGTGCATTTACAATATTCATTGATTTTTGCCATTGAAAAACATCCAGAAATGTTTGAAGCTACTGACTGAATGAAAGGAGCTGGCATCTCACTCTCTTTGAATCTTCTTTATCATGCTAAGAGGAGCAGGAAAAAGCAAAAAATTTCAGAATTGCACATTGCAATGTGGAGATATTACTGTTTGTGCATTTACAATATTCATTGATTTTTGCCATTGAAAAACGTCCAGAAATGTTTGAAGCTACTGACTGAATGAAAGGTCGTGGCATCTCACTCTCTTTGAATCTTCTTTATCATACTAGGATTAGCAGGAAAAAGCAAAAAATTTCAGGATTGCACCTTGCAATGCGGAGAAATTACTGTTTGTGCATTTACAATATTCATTGATTTTTGCCATTGAAAAACGTCCAGAAATGTTTGAAGCTACTGACTGAATGAAAGGTCATGGCATCTCACTCTCTTTGAATCTTCTTTATCATACTAGGATTAGCAGGAAAAAGCTAAAAATTTCAGAATTGCACCTTGCAATGCGGAGAAATTACTGTTTGTGCATTTACAATATTCATTGATTTTTGCCATTGAAAAACATCATGTTATTCATATACCAGAAATGTTTGAAGCTACTGACTGAATGAAAAGAGCTGGCATCTCACTCTCTTTGAATCTTCTTTATCATGCTAGGATTAGAAGGAAAAAGCAAAAAATTTCAGAATTGCACCTTGCAATGCGGAGAAATTACTGTTTGTGCATTTACAATATTCATTGATTTTTGCCATTGAAAAACATCATGTTATTCATATACCAGAAATGTTTGAAGCTACTGACTGAATGAAAAGAGCTGGCATCTCACTCTCTTTGAATCTTCTTTATCATGCTAGGATTAGCAGGAAAAAGCAAAAAATTTCAGAATTGCACCTTGCAATGTGGAGATATTACTGTTTGTGCATTTACAATATTCATTGATTTTTGCCATTGAAAAACGTCCAGAAATGTTTGAAGCTACTGACTGAATGAAAGGAGCTGGCATCTCACTCTCTTTGAATCTTCTTTATCATGCTAAGAGGAGCAGGAAAAGGCAAAAAATTTCAGAATTGCACCTTGCAATGTGGAGATATTACTGTTTGTGCATTTACAATATTCATTGATTTTTGCCATTGAAAAACGTCCAGAAATGTTTGAAGCTACTGACTGAATGAAAGGAGCTGGCATCGCACTCTCTTTGAATCTTCTTTATCATGCTAGGATTAGCAGGAAAAAGCAAAAAATTTCAGAATTGCACCTTGCAATGCGGAGAAATTACTGTTTGTGCATTTACAATATTCATTGATTTTTGCCATTGAAAAACATCATGTTATTCATATACCAGAAATGTTTGAAGCTACTGACTGAATGAAAAGAGCTGGCATCTCACTCTCTTTGAATCTTCTTTATCATGCTAAGAGGAGCAGGAAAAAGCAAAAAATTTCAGAATTGCACGTTGCAATGTGGAGATATTACTGTTTGTGCATTTACAATATTCATTGATTTTTGCCATTGAAAAACGTCCAGAAATGTTTGAAGCTACTGACTGAATGAAAGGAGCTGGCAACTCACTCTCTTTGAATCTTCTTTATCATGCTAGGATTAGCAGGAAAAAGCAAAAAATTTCAGAATTGCACCTTGCAATGCGGAGAAATTACTGTTTGTGCATTTACAATATTCATTGATTTTTGCCATTGAAAAACATCATGTTATTCATATACCAGAAATGTTTGAAGCTACTGACTGAATGAAAAGAGCTGGCATCTCACTCTCTTTGAATCTTCTTTATCATGCCAGGATTAGCAGGAAAAAGCAAAAAATTTCAGAATTGCACCTTGCAATGTGGAGATATTACTGTTTGTGCATTTACAATATTCATTGATTTTTGCCATTGAAAAACGTCCAGAAATGTTTGAAGCTACTGACTGAATGAAAGGAGCTGGCATCTCACTCTCTTTGAATCTTCTTTATCATGCTAGGATTAGCAGGAAAAAGCAAAAAATTTCAGAATTGCACCTTGCAATGCGGAGAAATTACTGTTTGTGCATTTACAATATTCATTGATTTTTGCCATTGAAAAACATCATGTTATTCATATACCAGAAATGTTTGAAACTACTGACTGAATGAAAAGAGCTGGCATCTCACTCTCTTTGAATCTTCTTTATCATGCCAGGATTAGCAGGAAAAAGCAAAAAATTTCAGAATTGCACCTTGCAATGTGGAGATATTACTGTTTGTGCATTTACAATATTCATTGATTTTTGCCATTGAAAAACGTCCAGAAATGTTTGAAGCTACTGACTAAATGAAAGGAGCTGGCATCTCACTCTCTTTGAATCTTCTTTATCATGCTAGGATTAGCAGGAAAAAGCAAAAAATTTCAGAATTGCACCTTGCAATGTGGAGATATTACTGTTTGTGCATTTACAATATTCATTGATTTTTGCCATTGAAAAACATCCAGAAATGTTTGAAGCTACTGACTGAATGAAAGGAGCTGGCATCTCACTCTCTTTGAATCTTCTTTATCATGCTAAGAGGAGCAGGAAAAAGCAAAAAATTTCAGAATTGCACATTGCAATGTGGAGATATTACTGTTTGTGCATTTACAATATTCATTGATTTTTGTGATTGAAAAACGTCCAGAAATGTTTGAAGCTACTGACTGAATGAAAGGTCGTGGCATCTCACTCTCTTTGAATCTTCTTTATCATACTAGGATTAGCAGGAAAAAGCAAAAAATTTCAGGATTGCACCTTGCAATGCGGAGAAATTACTGTTTGTGCATTTACAATATTCATTGATTTTTGCCATTGAAAAACGTCCAGAAATGTTTGAAGCTACTGACTGAATGAAAGGTCGTGGCATCTCACTCTCTTTGAATCTTCTTTATCATACTAGGATTAGCAGGAAAAATCTAAAAATTTCAGAATTGCACCTTGCAATGCGGAGAAATTACTGTTTGTGCATTTACAATATTCATTGATTTTTGCCATTGAAAAACATCATGTTATTCATATACCAGAAATGTTTGAAGCTACTGACTGAATGAAAAGAGCTGGCATCTCACTCTCTTTGAATCTTCTTTATCATGCTAGGATTAGCAGGAAAAAGCAAAAAATTTCAGAATTGCACCTTGCAATGCGGAGAAATTACTGTTTGTGCATTTACAATATTCATTGATTTTTGCCATTGAAAAACATCATGTTATTCATATACCAGAAATGTTTGAAGCTACTGACTGAATGAAAAGAGCTGGCATCTCACTCTCTTTGAATCTTCTTTATCATGCTAGGATTAGCAGGAAAAAGCAAAAAATTTCAGAATTGCACCTTGCAATGTGGAGATATTACTGTTTGTGCATTTACAATATTCATTGATTTTTGCCATTGAAAAACGTCCAGAAATGTTTGAAGCTACTGACTGAATGAAAGGAGCTGGCATCTCACTCTCTTTGAATCTTCTTTATCATGCTAGGATTAGCCGGAAAAAGCAAAAAATTTCAGAATTGCACCTTGCAATGCGGAGAAATTACTGTTTGTGCATTTACAATATTCATTGATTTTTGCCATTGAAAAACATCATGTTATTCATATACCAGAAATGTTTGAAGCTACTGACTGAATGAAAAGAGCTGGCATCTCACTCTCTTTGAATCTTCTTTATCATGCTAAGAGGAGCAGGAAAAAGCAAAAAATTTCAGAATTGCACCTTGCAATGTGGAGATATTACTGTTTCTGCATTTACAATATTCATTGATTTTTGCCATTGAAAAACGTCCAGAAATGTTTGAAGCTACTGACTGAATGAAAGGAGCTGGCATCTCACTCTCTTTGAATCTTCTTTATCATGCTAGGATTAGCAGGAAAAAGCAAAAATTTTCAGAATTGCACCTTGCAATGCGGAGAAATTACTGTTTGTGCATTTACAATATTCATTGATTTTTGCTATTGAAAAACATCATGTTATTCATATACCAGAAATGTTTGAAGCTACTGACTGAATGAAAAGAGCTGGCATCTCACTCTCATTGAATCTTCTTTATCATGCTAAGTGGAGCAGGAAAAAGCAAAAAATTTCAGAATTGCACCTTGCAATGTGGAGATATTACTGTTTGTGCATTTACAATATTCATTGATTTTTGCCATTGAAAAACGTCCAGAAATGTTTGAAGCTACTGACTGAATGAAAGGAGCTGGCATCTCACTCTCTTTGAATCTTCTTTATCATGCTAGGATTAGCAGGAAAAAGCAAAAAATTTCAGAATTGCACCTTGCAATGCGGAGAAATTACTGTTTGTGCATTTACAATATTCATTGATTTTTGCCATTGAAAAACATCATGTTATTCATATACCAGAAATGTTTGAAGCTACTGACTGAATGAAAAGAGCTGCCATCTCACTCTCTTTGAATCTTCTTTATCATGGTAGGATTAGCAGGAAAAAGCAAAAAATTTCAGAATTGCACCTTGCAATGCGGAGAAATTACTGTTTGTGCATTTACAATATTCATTGATTTTTGCCATTGAAAAACATCATGTTATTCATATACCAGAAATGTTTGAAGCTACTGACTGAATGAAAAGAGCTGGCATCTCACTCTCTTTTAATCTTCTTTATCATGCTAGGATTAGCAGGAAAAAGCAAAAAATTTCAGAATTACACCTTGCAATGTGGAGATATTACTGTTTGTGCATTTACAATATTCATTGATTTTTGCCATTGAAAAACGTCCAGAAATGTTTGAAGCTACTGACTGAATGAAAGGAGCTGGCATCTCACTCTCTTTGAATCTTCTTTATCATGCTAGGATTAGCAGGAAAAAGCAAAAAATTTCAGAATTGCACCTTGCAATGTGGAGTTATTACTGTTTGTGCATTTACAATATTCATTGATTTTTGCCATTGAAAAATGTCCAGAAATGTTTGAAGCTACTGACTGAAAGAAAGGAGCTGGCATCTCACTCTCTTTGAATCTTCTTTATCATGCTAGGATTAGCAGGAAAAAGCAAAAAATTTCAGAATTGCACCTTGCAATGTGGAGATATTACTGTTTGTGCATTTACAATATTCATTGATTTTTGCCATTGAAAAACATCATGTTATTCATATACCAGAAATGTTTGAAGCTACTGACTGAATGAAAAGAGCTGGCATCTCACTCTCTTTGAATCTTCTTTATCATGCTAAGAGGAGCAGGAAAAAGCAAAAAATTTCAGAATTGCACCTTGCAATGTGGAGATTACTGTTTGTGCATTTACAATATTCATTGATTTTTGCCATTGAAAAACGTCCAGAAATGTTTGAAGCTACTGACTGAATGAAAGGAGCTGGCATCTCACTCTCTTTGAATCTTCTTTATCATGCTAGGATTAGCAGGAAAAAGCAAAAAATTTCAGAATTGCACCTTGCAATGCGGAGAAATTACTGTTTGTGCATTTACAATATTCATTGATTTTTGCCATTGAAAAACATCATGTTATTCATAAAGCAGAAATGTTTGAAGCTACTGACTGAATGAAAAGAGCTGGCATCTCACTCGCTTTGAATCTTCTTTATCATGCCAGGATTAGCAGGAAAAAGCAAAAAATTTCAGAATTGCACCTTGCAATGTGGAGATATTACTGTTTGTGCACTTACAATATTCATTGATTTTTGCCATTGAAAAACGTCCAGAAATGTTTGAAGCTACTGACTGAATGAAAGGAGCTGGCATCTCACTCTCTTTGAATCTTCTTTATCATGCTAGGATTAGCAGGAAAAAGCAAAAAATTTCAGAATTGCACCTTGCAATGCGGAGAAATTACTGTTTGTGCACTTACAATATTCATTGATTTTTGCTATTGAAAAACATCATGTTATTCATATACCAGAAATGTTTGAAGCTACTGACTGAATGAAAAGAGCTGGCATCTCACTCTCATTGAATCTTCTTTATCATGCTAAGTGGAGCAGGAAAAAGCAAAAAATTTCAGAATTGCACCTTGCAATGTGGAGATATTACTGTTTGTGCATTTACAATATTCATTGATTTTTGCCATTGAAAAACGTCCAGAAATGTTTGAAGCTACTGACTGAATGAAAGGAGCTGGCATCTCACTCTCTTTGAATCTTCTTTATCATGCTAGGATTAGCAGGAAAAAGCAAAAAATTTCAGAATTGCACCTTGCAATGCGGAGAAATAACTGTTTGTGCATTTACAATATTCATTGATTTTTGCCATTGAAAAACATCATGTTATTCATATACCAGAAATGTTTGAAGCTACTGACTGAATGAAAAGAGCTGCCATCTCACTCTCTTTGAATCTTCTTTATCATGGTAGGATTAGCAGGAAAAAGCAAAAAATTTCAGAATTGCACCTTGCAATGCGGAGAAATTACTGTTTGTGCATTTACAATATTCATTGATTTTTGCCATTGAAAAACATCATGTTATTCATATACCAGAAATGTTTGAAGCTACTGACTGAATGAAAAGAGCTGGCATCTCACTCTCTTTTAATCTTCTTTATCATGCTAGGATTAGCAGGAAAAAGCAAAAAATTTCAGAATTGCACCTTGCAATGTGGAGATATTACTGTTTGTGCATTTACAATATTCATTGATTTTTGCCATTGAAAAACGTCCAGAAATGTTTGAAGCTACCGACTGAATGAAAGGAGCTGGCATCTCACTCTCTTTGAATCTTCTTTATCATGCTAGGATTAGCAGGAAAAAGCAAAAAATTTCAGAATTGCACCTTACAATGTGGAGTTATTACTGTTTGTGCATTTACAATATTCATTGATTTTTGCCATTGAAAAATGTCCAGAAATGTTTGAAGCTACTGACTGAAAGAAAGGAGCTGGCATCTCACTCTCTTTGAATCTTCTTTATCATGCTAGGATTAGCAGGAAAAAGCAAAAAATTTCAGAATTGCACCTTGCAATGTGGAGATATTACTGTTTGTGCATTTACAATATTCATTGATTTTTGCAATTGAAAAACATCATGTTATTCATATACCAGAAATGTTTGAAGCTACTGACTGAATGAAAAGAGCTGGCATCTCACTCTCTTTGAATCTTCTTTATCATGCTAAGAGGAGCAGGAAAAAGCAAAAAATTTCAGAATTGCACCTTGCAATGTGGAGATTACTGTTTGTGCATTTACAATATTCATTGATTTTTGCCATTGAAAAACGTCCAGAAATGTTTGAAGCTACTGACTGAATGAAAGGAGCTGGCATCTCACTCTCTTTGAATCTTCTTTATCATGCTAGGATTAGCAGGAAAAAGCAAAAAATTTCAGAATTGCACCTTGCAATGCGGAGAAATTACTGTTTGTGCATTTACAATATTCATTGATTTTTGCCATTGAAAAACATCATGTTATTCATATAGCAGAAATGTTTGAAGCTACTGACTGAATGAAAAGAGCTGGCATCTCACTCGCTTTGAATCTTCTTTATCATGCCAGGATTAGCAGGAAAAAGCAAAAAATTTCAGAATTGCACCTTGCAATGTGGAGATATTACTGTTTGTGCACTTACAATATTCATTGATTTTTGCCATTGAAAAACGTCCAGAAATGTTTGAAGCTACTGACTGAATGAAAGGAGCTGGCATCTCACTCTCTTTGAATCTTCTTTATCATGCTAGGATTAGCAGGAAAAAGCAAAAAATTTCAGAATTGCACCTTGCAATGCGGAGAAATTACTGTTTGTGCATTTACAATATTCATTGATTTTTGCTATTGAAAAACATCATGTTATTCATATACCAGAAATGTTTGAAGCTACTGACTGAATGAAAAGAGCTGGCATCTCACTCTCATTGAATCTTCTTTATCATGCTAAGTGGAGCAGGAAAAAGCAAAAAATTTCAGAATTGCACCTTGCAATGTGGAGATATTACTGTTTGTGCATTTACAATATTCATTGATTTTTGCCATTGAAAAACGTCCAGAAATGTTTGAAGCTACTGACTGAATGAAAGGAGCTGGCATCTCACTCTCTTTGAATCTTCTTTATCATGCTAGGATTAGCAGGAAAAAGCAAAAAATTTCAGAATTGCACCTTGCAATGCGGAGAAATTACTGTTTGTGCATTTACAATATTCATTGATTTTTGCCATTGAAAAACATCATGTTATTCATATACCAGAAATGTTTGAAGCTACTGACTGAATGAAAAGAGCTGCCATCTCACTCTCTTTGAATCTTCTTTATCATGGTAGGATTAGCAGGAAAAAGCAAAAAATTTCAGAATTGCACCTTGCAATGCGGAGAAATTACTGTTTGTGCATTTACAATATTCATTGATTTTTGCCATTGAAAAACATCATGTTATTCATATACCAGAAATGTTTGAAGCTACTGACTGAATGAAAAGAGCTGGCATCTCACTCTCTTTTAATCTTCTTTATCATGCTAGGATTAGCAGGAAAAAGCAAAAAATTTCAGAATTGCACCTTGCAATGTGGAGATATTACTGTTTGTGCATTTACAATATTCATTGATTTTTGCCATTGAAAAACGTCCAGAAATGTTTGAAGCTACCGACTGAATGAAAGGAGCTGGCATCTCACTCTCTTTGAATCTTCTTTATCATGCCAGGATTAGCAGGAAAAAGCAAAAAATTTCAGAATTGCACCTTGCAATGTGGAGATATTACTGTTTGTGCATTTACAATATTCATTGATTTTTGCCATTGAAAAACGTCCAGAAATGTTTGAAGCTACTGACTAAATGAAAGGAGCTGGCATCTCACTCTCTTTGAATCTTCTTTATCATGCTAGGATTAGCAGGAAAAAGCAAAAAATTTCAGAATTGCACCTTGCAATGTGGAGATATTACTGTTTGTGCATTTACAATATTCATTGATTTTTGCCATTGAAAAACATCCAGAAATGTTTGAAGCTACTGACTGAATGAAAGGTCGTGGCATCTCACTCTCTTTGAATCTTCTTTATCATACTAGGATTAGCAGGAAAAAGCAAAAAATTTCAGGATTGCACCTTGCAATGCGGAGAAATTACTGTTTGTGCATTTACAATATTCATTGATTTTTGCCAATGAAAAACGTCCAGAAATGTTTGAAGCTACTGACTGAATGAAAGGTCGTGGCATCTCACTCTCTTTGAATCTTCTTTATCATACTAGGATTAGCAGGAAAAATCTAAAAATTTCAGAATTGCACCTTGCAATGCGGAGAAATTACTGTTTGTGCATTTACAATATTCATTGATTTTTGCCATTGAAAAACATCATGTTATTCATATACCAGAAATGTTTGAAGCTACTGACTGAATGAAAAGAGCTGGCATCTCACTCTCTTTGAATCTTCTTTATCATGCTAGGATTAGCAGGAAAAAGCAAAAAATTTCAGAATTGCACCTTGCAATGCGGAGAAATTACTGTTTGTGCATTTACAATATTCATTGATTTTTGCCATTGAAAAACATCATGTTATTCATATACCAGAAATGTTTGAAGCTACTGACTGAATGAAAAGAGCTGGCATCTCACTCTCTTTGAATCTTCTTTATCATGCTAGGATTAGCAGGAAAAAGCAAAAAATTTCAGAATTGCACCTTGCAATGTGGAGATATTACTGTTTGTGCATTTACAATATTCATTGATTTTTGCCATTGAAAAACGTCCAGAAATGTTTGAAGCTACTGACTGAATGAAAGGAGCTGGCATCTCACTCTCTTTGAATCTTCTTTATCATGCTAGGATTAGCCGGAAAAAGCAAAAAATTTCAGAATTGCACCTTGCAATGCGGAGAAATTACTGTTTGTGCATTTACAATATTCATTGATTTTTGCCATTGAAAAACATCATGTTATTCATATACCAGAAATGTTTGAAGCTACTGACTGAATGAAAATAGCTGGCATCTCACTCTCTTTGAATCTTCTTTATCATGCTAAGAGGAGCAGGAAAAAGCAAAAAATTTCAGAATTGCACCTTGCAATGTGGAGATATTACTGTTTCTGCATTTACAATATTCATTGATTTTTGCCATTGAAAAACGTCCAGAAATGTTTGAAGCTACTGACTGAATGAAAGGAGCTGGCATCTCACTCTCTTTGAATCTTCTTTATCATGCTAGGATTAGCAGGAAAAAGCAAAAATTTTCAGAATTGCACCTTGCAATGCGGAGAAATTACTGTTTGTGCATTTACAATATTCATTGATTTTTGCTATTGAAAAACATCATGTTATTCATATACCAGAAATGTTTGAAGCTACTGACTGAATGAAAAGAGCTGGCATCTCACTCTCATTGAATCTTCTTTATCATGCTAAGTGGAGCAGGAAAAAGCAAAAAATTTCAGAATTGCACCTTGCAATGTGGAGATATTACTGTTTGTGCATTTACAATATTCATTGATTTTTGCCATTGAAAAACGTCCAGAAATGTTTGAAGCTACTGACTGAATGAAAGGAGCTGGCATCTCACTCTCTTTGAATCTTCTTTATCATGCTAGGATTAGCAGGAAAAAGCAAAAAATTTCAGAATTGCACCTTGCAATGCGGAGAAATTACTGTTTGTGCATTTACAATATTCATTGATTTTTGCCATTGAAAAACATCATGTTATTCATATACCAGAAATGTTTGAAGCTACTGACTGAATGAAAAGAGCTGCCATCTCACTCTCTTTGAATCTTCTTTATCATGGTAGGATTAGCAGGAAAAAGCAAAAAATTTCAGAATTGCACCTTGCAATGCGGAGAAATTACTGTTTGTGCATTTACAATATTCATTGATTTTTGCCATTGAAAAACATCATGTTATTCATATACCAGAAATGTTTGAAGCTACTGACTGAATGAAAAGAGCTGGCATCTCACTCTCTTTTAATCTTCTTTATCATGCTAGGATTAGCAGGAAAAAGCAAAAAATTTCAGAATTACACCTTGCAATGTGGAGATATTACTGTTTGTGCATTTACAATATTCATTGATTTTTGCCATTGAAAAACGTCCAGAAATGTTTGAAGCTACTGACTGAATGAAAGGAGCTGGCATCTCACTCTCTTTGAATCTTCTTTATCATGCTAGGATTAGCAGGAAAAAGCAAAAAATTTCAGAATTGCACCTTGCAATGTGGAGTTATTACTGTTTGTGCATTTACAATATTCATTGATTTTTGCCATTGAAAAATGTCCAGAAATGTTTGAAGCTACTGACTGAAAGAAAGGAGCTGGCATCTCACTCTCTTTGAATCTTCTTTATCATGCTAGGATTAGCAGGAAAAAGCAAAAAATTTCAGAATTGCACCTTGCAATGTGGAGATATTACTGTTTGTGCATTTACAATATTCATTGATTTTTGCAATTGAAAAACATCATGTTATTCATATACCAGAAATGTTTGAAGCTACTGACTGAATGAAAAGAGCTGGCATCTCACTCTCTTTGAATCTTCTTTATCATGCTAAGAGGAGCAGGAAAAAGCAAAAAATTTCAGAATTGCACCTTGCAATGTGGAGATTACTGTTTGTGCATTTACAATATTCATTGATTTTTGCCATTGAAAAACGTCCAGAAATGTTTGAAGCTACTGACTGAATGAAAGGAGCTGGCATCTCACTCTCTTTGAATCTTCTTTATCATGCTAGGATTAGCAGGAAAAAGCAAAAAATTTCAGAATTGCACCTTGCAATGCGGAGAAATTACTGTTTGTGCATTTACAATATTCATTGATTTTTGCCATTGAAAAACATCATGTTATTCATAAAGCAGAAATGTTTGAAGCTACTGACTGAATGAAAAGAGCTGGCATCTCACTCGCTTTGAATCTTCTTTATCATGCCAGGATTAGCAGGAAAAAGCAAAAAATTTCAGAATTGCACCTTGCAATGTGGAGATATTACTGTTTGTGCACTTACAATATTCATTGATTTTTGCCATTGAAAAACGTCCAGAAATGTTTGAAGCTACTGACTGAATGAAAGGAGCTGGCATCTCACTCTCTTTGAATCTTCTTTATCATGCTAGGATTAGCAGGAAAAAGCAAAAAATTTCAGAATTGCACCTTGCAATGCGGAGAAATTACTGTTTGTGCACTTACAATATTCATTGATTTTTGCTATTGAAAAACATCATGTTATTCATATACCAGAAATGTTTGAAGCTACTGACTGAATGAAAAGAGCTGGCATCTCACTCTCATTGAATCTTCTTTATCATGCTAAGTGGAGCAGGAAAAAGCAAAAAATTTCAGAATTGCACCTTGCAATGTGGAGATATTACTGTTTGTGCATTTACAATATTCATTGATTTTTGCCATTGAAAAACGTCCAGAAATGTTTGAAGCTACTGACTGAATGAAAGGAGCTGGCATCTCACTCTCTTTGAATCTTCTTTATCATGCTAGGATTAGCAGGAAAAAGCAAAAAATTTCAGAATTGCACCTTGCAATGCGGAGAAATAACTGTTTGTGCATTTACAATATTCATTGATTTTTGCCATTGAAAAACATCATGTTATTCATATACCAGAAATGTTTGAAGCTACTGACTGAATGAAAAGAGCTGCCATCTCACTCTCTTTGAATCTTCTTTATCATGGTAGGATTAGCAGGAAAAAGCAAAAAATTTCAGAATTGCACCTTGCAATGCGGAGAAATTACTGTTTGTGCATTTACAATATTCATTGATTTTTGCCATTGAAAAACATCATGTTATTCATATACCAGAAATGTTTGAAGCTACTGACTGAATGAAAAGAGCTGGCATCTCACTCTCTTTTAATCTTCTTTATCATGCTAGGATTAGCAGGAAAAAGCAAAAAATTTCAGAATTGCACCTTGCAATGTGGAGATATTACTGTTTGTGCATTTACAATATTCATTGATTTTTGCCATTGAAAAACGTCCAGAAATGTTTGAAGCTACTGACTGAATGAAAGGAGCTGGCATCTCACTCTCTTTGAATCTTCTTTATCATGCTAGGATTAGCAGGAAAAAGCAAAAAATTTCAGAATTGCACCTTGCA
Organism: Phyllobates terribilis; assembly: GCF_046119375.1. NCBI lineage: Eukaryota > Metazoa > Chordata > Amphibia > Anura > Dendrobatidae > Phyllobates > Phyllobates terribilis. Next base: position 4,108,125 of record NW_027362909.1, on the reverse strand, counting down.
ATGCGGAGAAATTACTGTTTGTGCACTTACAATATTCATTGATTTTTGCTATTGAAAAACATCATGTTATTCATATACCAGAAATGTTTGAAGCTACTGACTGAATGAAAAGAGCTGGCATCTCACTCTCATTGAATCTTCTTTATCATGCTAAGTGGAGCAGGAAAAAGCAAAAAATTTCAGAATTGCACCTTGCAATGTGGAGATATTACTGTTTGTGCATTTACAATATTCATTGATTTTTGCCATTGAAAAACGTCCAGAAATGTTTGAAGCTACTGACTGAATGAAAGGAGCTGGCATCTCACTCTCTTTGAATCTTCTTTATCATGCTAGGATTAGCAGGAAAAAGCAAAAAATTTCAGAATTGCACCTTGCAATGCGGAGAAATTACTGTTTGTGCATTTACAATATTCATTGATTTTTGCCATTGAAAAACATCATGTTATTCATATACCAGAAATGTTTGAAGCTACTGACTGAATGAAAAGAGCTGCCATCTCACTCTCTTTGAATCTTCTTTATCATGGTAGGATTAGCAGGAAAAAGCAAAAAATTTCAGAATTGCACCTTGCAATGCGGAGAAATTACTGTTTGTGCATTTACAATATTCATTGATTTTTGCCATTGAAAAACATCATGTTATTCATATACCAGAAATGTTTGAAGCTACTGACTGAATGAAAAGAGCTGGCATCTCACTCTCTTTTAATCTTCTTTATCATGCTAGGATTAGCAGGAAAAAGCAAAAAATTTCAGAATTACACCTTGCAATGTGGAGATATTACTGTTTGTGCATTTACAATATTCATTGATTTTTGCCATTGAAAAACGTCCAGAAATGTTTGAAGCTACTGACTGAATGAAAGGAGCTGGCATCTCACTCTCTTTGAATCTTCTTTATCATGCTAGGATTAGCAGGAAAAAGCAAAAAATTTCAGAATTGCACCTTGCAATGTGGAGTTATTACTGTTTGTGCATTTACAATATTCATTGATTTTTGCCATTGAAAAATGTCCAGAAATGTTTGAAGCTACTGACTGAAAGAAAGGAGCTGGCATCTCACTCTCTTTGAATCTTCTTTATCATGCTAGGATTAGCAGGAAAAAGCAAAAAATTTCAGAATTGCACCTTGCAATGTGGAGATATTACTGTTTGTGCATTTACAATATTCATTGATTTTTGCCATTGAAAAACATCATGTTATTCATATACCAGAAATGTTTGAAGCTACTGACTGAATGAAAAGAGCTGGCATCTCACTCTCTTTGAATCTTCTTTATCATGCTAAGAGGAGCAGGAAAAAGCAAAAAATTTCAGAATTGCACCTTGCAATGTGGAGATTACTGTTTGTGCATTTACAATATTCATTGATTTTTGCCATTGAAAAACGTCCAGAAATGTTTGAAGCTACTGACTGAATGAAAGGAGCTGGCATCTCACTCTCTTTGAATCTTCTTTATCATGCTAGGATTAGCAGGAAAAAGCAAAAAATTTCAGAATTGCACCTTGCAATGCGGAGAAATTACTGTTTGTGCATTTACAATATTCATTGATTTTTGCCATTGAAAAACATCATGTTATTCATAAAGCAGAAATGTTTGAAGCTACTGACTGAATGAAAAGAGCTGGCATCTCACTCGCTTTGAATCTTCTTTATCATGCCAGGATTAGCAGGAAAAAGCAAAAAATTTCAGAATTGCACCTTGCAATGTGGAGATATTACTGTTTGTGCACTTACAATATTCATTGATTTTTGCCATTGAAAAACGTCCAGAAATGTTTGAAGCTACTGACTGAATGAAAGGAGCTGGCATCTCACTCTCTTTGAATCTTCTTTATCATGCTAGGATTAGCAGGAAAAAGCAAAAAATTTCAGAATTGCACCTTGCAATGCGGAGAAATTACTGTTTGTGCACTTACAATATTCATTGATTTTTGCTATTGAAAAACATCATGTTATTCATATACCAGAAATGTTTGAAGCTACTGACTGAATGAAAAGAGCTGGCATCTCACTCTCATTGAATCTTCTTTATCATGCTAAGTGGAGCAGGAAAAAGCAAAAAATTTCAGAATTGCACCTTGCAATGTGGAGATATTACTGTTTGTGCATTTACAATATTCATTGATTTTTGCCATTGAAAAACGTCCAGAAATGTTTGAAGCTACTGACTGAATGAAAGGAGCTGGCATCTCACTCTCTTTGAATCTTCTTTATCATGCTAGGATTAGCAGGAAAAAGCAAAAAATTTCAGAATTGCACCTTGCAATGCGGAGAAATAACTGTTTGTGCATTTACAATATTCATTGATTTTTGCCATTGAAAAACATCATGTTATTCATATACCAGAAATGTTTGAAGCTACTGACTGAATGAAAAGAGCTGCCATCTCACTCTCTTTGAATCTTCTTTATCATGGTAGGATTAGCAGGAAAAAGCAAAAAATTTCAGAATTGCACCTTGCAATGCGGAGAAATTACTGTTTGTGCATTTACAATATTCATTGATTTTTGCCATTGAAAAACATCATGTTATTCATATACCAGAAATGTTTGAAGCTACTGACTGAATGAAAAGAGCTGGCATCTCACTCTCTTTTAATCTTCTTTATCATGCTAGGATTAGCAGGAAAAAGCAAAAAATTTCAGAATTGCACCTTGCAATGTGGAGATATTACTGTTTGTGCATTTACAATATTCATTGATTTTTGCCATTGAAAAACGTCCAGAAATGTTTGAAGCTACCGACTGAATGAAAGGAGCTGGCATCTCACTCTCTTTGAATCTTCTTTATCATGCTAGGATTAGCAGGAAAAAGCAAAAAATTTCAGAATTGCACCTTGCAATGTGGAGTTATTACTGTTTGTGCATTTACAATATTCATTGATTTTTGCCATTGAAAAATGTCCAGAAATGTTTGAAGCTACTGACTGAAAGAAAGGAGCTGGCATCTCACTCTCTTTGAATCTTCTTTATCATGCTAGGATTAGCAGGAAAAAGCAAAAAATTTCAGAATTGCACCTTGCAATGTGGAGATATTACTGTTTGTGCATTTACAATATTCATTGATTTTTGCAATTGAAAAACATCATGTTATTCATATACCAGAAATGTTTGAAGCTACTGACTGAATGAAAAGAGCTGGCATCTCACTCTCTTTGAATCTTCTTTATCATGCTAAGAGGAGCAGGAAAAAGCAAAAAATTTCAGAATTGCACCTTGCAATGTGGAGATTACTGTTTGTGCATTTACAATATTCATTGATTTTTGCCATTGAAAAACGTCCAGAAATGTTTGAAGCTACTGACTGAATGAAAGGAGCTGGCATCTCACTCTCTTTGAATCTTCTTTATCATGCTAGGATTAGCAGGAAAAAGCAAAAAATTTCAGAATTGCACCTTGCAATGCGGAGAAATTACTGTTTGTGCATTTACAATATTCATTGATTTTTGCCATTGAAAAACATCATGTTATTCATATAGCAGAAATGTTTGAAGCTACTGACTGAATGAAAAGAGCTGGCATCTCACTCGCTTTGAATCTTCTTTATCATGCCAGGATTAGCAGGAAAAAGCAAAAAATTTCAGAATTGCACCTTGCAATGTGGAGATATTACTGTTTGTGCACTTACAATATTCATTGATTTTTGCCATTGAAAAACGTCCAGAAATGTTTGAAGCTACTGACTGAATGAAAGGAGCTGGCATCTCACTCTCTTTGAATCTTCTTTATCATGCTAGGATTAGCAGGAAAAAGCAAAAAATTTCAGAATTGCACCTTGCAATGCGGAGAAATTACTGTTTTTGCATTTACAATATTCATTGATTTTTGCTATTGAAAAACATCATGTTATTCATATACCAGAAATGTTTGAAGCTACTGACTGAATGAAAAGAGCTGGCATCTCACTCTCATTGAATCTTCTTTATCATGCTAAGTGGAGCAGGAAAAAGCAAAAAATTTCAGAATTGCACCTTGCAATGTGGAGATATTACTGTTTGTGCATTTACAATATTCATTGATTTTTGCCATTGAAAAACGTCCAGAAATGTTTGAAGCTACTGACTGAATGAAAGGAGCTGGCATCTCACTCTCTTTGAATCTTCTTTATCATGCTAGGATTAGCAGGAAAAAGCAAAAAATTTCAGAATTGCACCTTGCAATGCGGAGAAATTACTGTTTGTGCATTTACAATATTCATTGATTTTTGCCATTGAAAAACATCATGTTATTCATATACCAGAAATGTTTGAAGCTACTGACTGAATGAAAAGAGCTGCCATCTCACTCTCTTTGAATCTTCTTTATCATGGTAGGATTAGCAGGAAAAAGCAAAAAATTTCAGAATTGCACCTTGCAATGCGGAGAAATTACTGTTTGTGCATTTACAATATTCATTGATTTTTGCCATTGAAAAACATCATGTTATTCATATACCAGAAATGTTTGAAGCTACTGACTGAATGAAAAGAGCTGGCATCTCACTCTCTTTTAATCTTCTTTTTCATGCTAGGATTAGCAGGAAAAAGCAAAAAATTTCAGAATTGCACCTTGCAATGTGGAGATATTACTGTTTGTGCATTTACAATATTCATTGATTTTTGCCATTGAAAAACGTCCAGAAATGTTTGAAGCTACCGACTGAATGAAAGGAGCTGGCATCTCACTCTCTTTGAATCTTATTTATCATGCTAGGATTAGCAGGAAAAAGCAAAAAATTTCAGAATTGCACCTTGCAATGTGGAGTTATTACTGTTTGTGCATTTACAATATTCATTGATTTTTGCCATTGAAAAATGTCCAGAAATGTTTGAAGCTACTGACTGAAAGAAAAGAGCTGGCATCTCACTCTCTTTGAATCTTCTTTATCATGCTAGGATTAGCAGGAAAAAGCAAAAAATTTCAGAATTGCACCTTGCAATGTGGAGATATTACTGTTTGTGCATTTACAATATTCATTTATTTTTGCCATTGAAAAACATCATGTTATTCATATACCAGAAATGTTTGAAGCTACTGACTGAATGAAAAGAGCTGGCATCTCACTCTCTTTGAATCTTCTTTATCATGCTAAGAGGAGCAGGAAAAAGCAAAAAATTTCAGAATTGCACCTTGCAATGTGGAGATTACTGTTTGTGCATTTACAATATTCATTGATTTTTGCCATTGAAAAACGTCCAGAAATGTTTGAAGCTACTGACTGAATGAAAGGAGCTGGCATCTCACTCTCTTTGAATCTTCTTTATCATGCTAGGATTAGCAGGAAAAAGCAAAAAATTTCAGAATTGCACCTTGCAATGCGGAGAAATTACTGTTTGTGCATTTACAATATTCATTGATTTTTGCCATTGAAAAACATCATGTTATTCATATAGCAGAAATGTTTGAAGCTACTGACTGAATGAAAAGAGCTGGCATCTCACTCGCTTTGAATCTTCTTTATCATGCCAGGATTAGCAGGAAAAAGCAAAAAATTTCAGAATTGCACATTGCAATGTGGAGATATTACTGTTTGTGCACTTACAATATTCATTGATTTTTGCCATTGAAAAACGTCCAGAAATGTTTGAAGCTACTGACTGAATGAAAGGAGCTGGCATCTCACTCTCTTTGAATCTTCTTTATCATGCTAGGATTAGCAGGAAAAAGCAAAAAATTTCAGAATTGCACCTTGCAATGCGGAGAAATTACTGTTTGTGCATTTACAATATTCATTGATTTTTGCCATTGAAAAACATCATGTTATTCATATACCAGAAATGTTTGAAGCTACTGACTGAATGAAAAGAGCTGGCATCTCACTCTCTTTGAATCTTCTTTATCATGCCAGGATTAGCAGGAAAAAGCAAAAAATTTCAGAATTGCACCTTGCAATGTGGAGATATTACTGTTTGTGCATTTACAATATTCAATGATTTTTGCCATTGAAAAACGTCCAGAAATGTTTGAAGCTACTGACTGAATGAAAGGAGCTGGCATCTCACTCTCTTTGAATCTTCTTTATCATGCTAAGAGGAGCAGGAAAAAGCAAAAAATTTCAGAATTGCACCTTGCAATGTGGAGACATTACTGTTTGTGCATTTACAATATTCATTGATTTTTGCCATTGAAAAACTTCCAGAAATGTTTGAAGCTACTGACTGAATGAAAGGATCTGGCATCTCACTCTCTTTGAATCTTCTTTATCATGCTAGGATTAGCAGGAAAAAGCAAAAAATTTCAGAATTGCACCTTGCAATGCAGAGAAATTAATGTTTGTGCATTTACAATATTCATTGATTTTTGCCATTGAAAAACATCATGTTATTCATATACCAGAAATGTTTGAAGCTACTGACTGAATGAAAAGAGCTGGCATCTCACTCTCTTTGAATCTTCTTTATCATGCTAAGAGGAGCAGGAAAAAGCAAAAAATTTCAGAATTGCACCTTGCAATGTGGAGATATTACTGTTTGTGCATTTACAATATTCATAGATTTTTGCCATTGAAAAACGTCCAGAAATGTTTGAAGCTACTGACTGAATGAAAGGAGCTGGCATCTCACTCTCTTTGAATCTTCTTTATCATGCTAGGATTAGCAGGAAAAAGCAAAAAATTTCAGAATTGCACCTTGCAATGCGGAGAAATTACTGTTTGTGCATTTACAATATTCATTGATTTTTGCCATTGAAAAACATCATGTTATTCATATACCAGAAATGTTTGAAGCTACTGACTGAATGAAAAGAGCTGGCATCTCACTCTCTTTGAGTCTTCTTTATCATGCTAAGAGGAGCAGGAAAAAGCAAAAAATTTCAGAATTGCACCTTGCAATGTGGAGACATTACTGTTTGTGCATTTACAATATTCATTGATTTTTGCCATTGAAAAACGTCCAGAAATGTTTGAAGCTACTGACTGAATGAAAGGAGCTGGCATCTCACTCTCTTTGAATCTTCTTTATCATGCTAGGATTAGCAGGAAAAAGCAAAAAATTTCAGAATTGCACCTTGCAATGCGGAGAAATTACTGTTTGTGCATTTACAATATTCATTGATTTTTGCCATTGAAAAACATCATGTTATTCATATACCAGAAATGTTTGAAGCTACTGACTGAATGAAAAGAGCTGGCATCTCACTCTCTTTGAATCTTCTTTATCATGCCAGGATTAGCAGGAAAAAGCAAAAAATTTCAGAATTGCACCTTGCAATGTGGAGATATTACTGTTTGTGCATTTACAATATTCATTGATTTTTGCCATTGAAAAACGTCCAGAATGGTTTGAAGCTACTGACTGAATGAAAGGAGCTGGCATCTCACTCTCTTTGAATCTTCTTTATCATGCTAGGATTAGCAGGAAAAAGCAAAAAAATTCAGAATTGCACCTTGCAATGTGGAGATATTACTGTTTGTGCATTTACAATATTCAAAGATTTTTGCCATTGAAAAACGTCCAGAAATGTTTGAAGCTACTGACTGAATGAAAGGAGCTGGCATCTCACTCTCTTTGAATCTTCTTTATCATGCTAAGAGGAGCAGGAAAAAGCAAAAAATTTCAGAATTGCACCTTGCAATGTGGAGACATTACTGTTTGTGCATTTACAATATTCATTGATTTTTGCCATTGAAAAACTTCCAGAAATGTTTGAAGCTACTGACTGAATGAAAGGATCTGGCATCTCACTCTCTTTGAATCTTCTTTATCATGCTAGGATTAGCAGGAAAAAGCAAAAAATTTCAGAATTGCACCTTGCAATGCGGAGAAATTAATGTTTGTGCATTTACAATATTCATTGATTTTTGCCATTGAAAAACATCATGTTATTCATATACCAGAAATGTTTGAAGCTACTGACTGAATGAAAAGAGCTGGCATCTCACTCTCTTTGAATCTTCTTTATCATGCTAAGAGGAGCAGGAAAAAGCAAAAAATTTCAGAATTGCACCTTGCAATGTGGAGATATTACTGTTTGTGCATTTACAATATTCATTGATTTTTGCCATTGAAAAACGACCAGAAATGTTTGAAGCTACTGACTGAATGAAAGGAGCTGGCATCTCACTCTCTTTGAATCTTCTTTATCATGCTAGGATTAGCAGGAAAAAGCAAAAAATTTCAGAATTGCACCTTGCAATGCGGAGAAATTACTGTTTGTGCATTTACAATATTCATTGATTTTTGCCATTGAAAAACATCATGTTATTCATATACCAGAAATGTTTGAAGCTACTGACTGAATGAAAAGAGCTGGCATCTCACTCTCTTTGAGTCTTCTTTATCATGCTAAGAGGAGCAGGAAAAAGCAAAAAATTTCAGAATTGCACCTTGCAATGTGGAGACATTACTGTTTGTGCATTTACAATATTCATTGTTTTTTGCCATTGAAAAACGTCCAGAAACGTTTGAAGCTACTGACTGAATGAAAGGAGCTGGCATCTCACTCTCTTTGAATCTTCTTTATCATGCTAGGATTAGCAGGAAAAAGCAAAAAATTTCAGAATTGCACCTTGCAATGCGGAGAAATTACTGTTTGTGCATTTACAATATTCATTGATTTTTGCCATTGAAAAACATCATGTTATTCATATACCAGAAATGTTTGAAGCTACTGACTGAATGAAAAGAGCTGGCATCTCACTCTATTTGAAATTTCTTTATCATGCTAAAAGGAGCAGGAAAAAGCAAAAAATTTCAGAATTGCACCTTGCAATGTGGAGATATTACTGTTTGTGCATTTACAATATTCATTGATTTTTGCCATTGAAAAACGTCCAGAAATGTTTGAAGCTACTGACTGAATGAAAGGAGCTGGCATCTCACTCTCTTTGAATCTTCTTTATCATGCTAGGATTAGCAGGAAAAAGCAAAAAATTTCAGAATTGCACCTTGCAATGCGGAGAAATTACTGTTTGTGCATTTACAATATTCATTGATTTTTGCCATTGAAAAACATCATGTTATTCATATAGCAGAAATGTTTGAAGCTACTGACTGAATGAAAAGAGCTGGCATCTCACTCGCTTTGAATCTTCTTTATCATGCCAGGATTAGCAGGAAAAAGCAAAAAATTTCAGAATTGCACATTGCAATGTGGAGATATTACTGTTTGTGCACTTACAATATTCATTGATTTTTGCCATTGAAAAACGTCCAGAAATGTTTGAAGCTACTGACTGAATGAAAGGAGCTGGCATCTCACTCTCTTTGAATCTTCTTTATCATGCTAGGATTAGCAGGAAAAAGCAAAAAATTTCAGAATTGCACCTTGCAATGCGGAGAAATTACTGTTTGTGCATTTACAATATTCATTGATTTTTGCCATTGAAAAACATCATGTTATTCATATACCAGAAATGTTTGAAGCTACTGACTGAATGAAAAGAGCTGGCATCTCACTCTCTTTGAATCTTCTTTATCATGCCAGGATTAGCAGGAAAAAGCAAAAAATTTCAGAATTGCACCTTGCAATGTGGAGATATTACTGTTTGTGCATTTACAATATTCAATGATTTTTGCCATTGAAAAACGTCCAGAAATGTTTGAAGCTACTGACTGAATGAAAGGAGCTGGCATCTCACTCTCTTTGAATCTTCTTTATCATGCTAAGAGGAGCAGGAAAAAGCAAAAAATTTCAGAATTGCACCTTGCAATGTGGAGACATTACTGTTTGTGCATTTACAATATTCATTGATTTTTGCCATTGAAAAACTTCCAGAAATGTTTGAAGCTACTGACTGAATGAAAGGATCTGGCATCTCACTCTCTTTGAATCTTCTTTATCATGCTAGGATTAGCAGGAAAAAGCAAAAAATTTCAGAATTGCACCTTGCAATGCAGAGAAATTAATGTTTGTGCATTTACAATATTCATTGATTTTTGCCATTGAAAAACATCATGTTATTCATATACCAGAAATGTTTGAAGCTACTGACTGAATGAAAAGAGCTGGCATCTCACTCTCTTTGAATCTTCTTTATCATGCTAAGAGGAGCAGGAAAAAGCAAAAAATTTCAGAATTGCACCTTGCAATGTGGAGATATTACTGTTTGTGCATTTACAATATTCATAGATTTTTGCCATTGAAAAACGTCCAGAAATGTTTGAAGCTACTGACTGAATGAAAGGAGCTGGCATCTCACTCTCTTTGAATCTTCTTTATCATGCTAGGATTAGCAGGAAAAAGCAAAAAATTTCAGAATTGCACCTTGCAATGCGGAGAAATTACTGTTTGTGCATTTACAATATTCATTGATTTTTGCCATTGAAAAACATCATGTTATTCATATACCAGAAATGTTTGAAGCTACTGACTGAATGAAAAGAGCTGGCATCTCACTCTCTTTGAGTCTTCTTTATCATGCTAAGAGGAGCAGGAAAAAGCAAAAAATTTCAGAATTGCACCTTGCAATGTGGAGACATTACTGTTTGTGCATTTACAATATTCATTGATTTTTGCCATTGAAAAACGTCCAGAAATGTTTGAAGCTACTGACTGAATGAAAGGAGCTGGCATCTCACTCTCTTTGAATCTTCTTTATCATGCTAGGATTAGCAGGAAAAAGCAAAAAATTTCAGAATTGCACCTTGCAATGCGGAGAAATTACTGTTTGTGCATTTACAATATTCATTGATTTTTGCCATTGAAAAACATCATGTTATTCATATACCAGAAATGTTTGAAGCTACTGACTGAATGAAAAGAGCTGGCATCTCACTCTCTTTGAATCTTCTTTATCATGCCAGGATTAGCAGGAAAAAGCAAAAAATTTCAGAATTGCACCTTGCAATGTGGAGATATTACTGTTTGTGCATTTACAATATTCATTGATTTTTGCCATTGAAAAACGTCCAGAATGGTTTGAAGCTACTGACTGAATGAAAGGAGCTGGCATCTCACTCTCTTTGAATCTTCTTTATCATGCTAGGATTAGCAGGAAAAAGCAAAAAAATTCAGAATTGCACCTTGCAATGTGGAGATATTACTGTTTGTGCATTTACAATATTCAAAGATTTTTGCCATTGAAAAACGTCCAGAAATGTTTGAAGCTACTGACTGAATGAAAGGAGCTGGCATCTCACTCTCTTTGAATCTTCTTTATCATGCTAAGAGGAGCAGGAAAAAGCAAAAAATTTCAGAATTGCACCTTGCAATGTGGAGACATTACTGTTTGTGCATTTACAATATTCATTGATTTTTGCCATTGAAAAACTTCCAGAAATGTTTGAAGCTACTGACTGAATGAAAGGATCTGGCATCTCACTCTCTTTGAATCTTCTTTATCATGCTAGGATTAGCAGGAAAAAGCAAAAAATTTCAGAATTGCACCTTGCAATGCGGAGAAATTAATGTTTGTGCATTTACAATATTCATTGATTTTTGCCATTGAAAAACATCATGTTATTCATATACCAGAAATGTTTGAAGCTACTGACTGAATGAAAAGAGCTGGCATCTCACTCTCTTTGAATCTTCTTTATCATGCTAAGAGGAGCAGGAAAAAGCAAAAAATTTCAGAATTGCACCTTGCAATGTGGAGATATTACTGTTTGTGCATTTACAATATTCATTGATTTTTGCCATTGAAAAACGACCAGAAATGTTTGAAGCTACTGACTGAATGAAAGGAGCTGGCATCTCACTCTCTTTGAATCTTCTTTATCATGCTAGGATTAGCAGGAAAAAGCAAAAAATTTCAGAATTGCACCTTGCAATGCGGAGAAATTACTGTTTGTGCATTTACAATATTCATTGATTTTTGCCATTGAAAAACATCATGTTATTCATATACCAGAAATGTTTGAAGCTACTGACTGAATGAAAAGAGCTGGCATCTCACTCTCTTTGAGTCTTCTTTATCATGCTAAGAGGAGCAGGAAAAAGCAAAAAATTTCAGAATTGCACCTTGCAATGTGGAGACATTACTGTTTGTGCATTTACAATATTCATTGTTTTTTGCCATTGAAAAACGTCCAGAAACGTTTGAAGCTACTGACTGAATGAAAGGAGCTGGCATCTCACTCTCTTTGAATCTTCTTTATCATGCTAGGATTAGCAGGAAAAAGCAAAAAATTTCAGAATTGCACCTTGCAATGCGGAGAAATTACTGTTTGTGCATTTACAATATTCATTGATTTTTGCCATTGAAAAACATCATGTTATTCATATACCAGAAATGTTTGAAGCTACTGACTGAATGAAAAGAGCTGGCATCTCACTCTATTTGAAATTTCTTTATCATGCTAAAAGGAGCAGGAAAAAGCAAAAAATTTCAGAATTGCACCTTGCAATGTGGAGATATTACTGTTTGTGCATTTACAATATTCATTGATTTTTGCCATTGAAAAACGTCCAGAAATGTTTGAAGCTACTGACTGAATGAAAGGAGCTGGCATCTCACTCTTTGAATCTTCTTTATCATGCTAGGATTAGCAGGAAAAAGCAAAAAATTTCAGAATTGCACCTTGCAATGCGGAGAAATTACTGTTTGTGCATTTACAATATTCATTGATTTTTGCCATTGAAAAACATCATGTTATTCATATACCAGAAATGTTTGAAGCTACTGACTGAATGAAAAGAGCTGGCATCTCACTCTCTTTGAATCTTCTTTATCATGCTAAGAGGAGCAGGAAAAAGCAAAAAATTTCAGAATTGCACCTTGCAATGTGGAGATATTACTGTTTGTGCATTTACAATATTCATTGATTTTTGCCATTGAAAAACGTCCAGAAATGTTTGAAGCTACTGACTGAATGAAAGGAGCTGGCATCTCACTCTCTTTGAATCTTCTTTATCATGCTAGGATTAGCAGGAAAAAGCAAAAAATTTCAGAATTGCACCTTGCAATGCGGAGAAATTACTGTTTGTGCATTTACAATATTCATTGATTTTTGCCATTGAAAAACATCATGTTATTCATATACCAGAAATGTTTGAAGCTACTGACTGAATGAAAAGAGCTGGCATCTCAATCTCTTTGAATCTTCTTTATCATGCTAAGAGGAGCAGGAAAAAGCAAAAAATTTCAGAATTGCACCTTGCAATGTGGAGATATTACTGTTTGTGCATTTACAATATTCATTGATTTTTGCCATTGAAAAACGTCCAGAAATGTTTGAAGCTACTGACTGAATGAAAGGAGCTGGCATCTCACTCTCTTTGAATCTTCTTTATCATGCTAGGATTAGCAGGAAAAAGCAAAAAATTTCAGATTTGCACTTTGCAAGGCGGAGAAATTACTGTTTGTGCATTTACAATATTCATTGATTTTTGCCATTGAAAAACATCATGTCATTCATATACCAGAAATGTTTGAAGCTACTGACTGAATGAAAAGAGCTGGCATCTCACTCTCATTGAATCTTCTTTATCATGCTAAGAGAAGCAGGAAAAAGCAAAAAATTTCAGAATTGCACGTTGCAATGTGGAGATATTACTGTTTGTGCATTTACAATATTCATTGATTTTTGCCATTGAAAAACATCCAGAAATGTTTGAAGCTACTGACTGAATGAAAGGAGCTGGCATCTCACTCTCTTTGAATCTTCTTTATCATGCTAGGATTAGCAGGAAAAAGCAAAAAATTTCAGAATTGCACCTTGCAATGCGGAGAAATTACTGTTTGTGCATTTACAATATTCATTGATTTTTGCCATTGAAAAACATCATGTTATTCATATACCAGAAATGTTTGAAGCTACTGACTGAATGAAAAGAGCTGGCATCTCACTCTCTTTGAATCTTCTTTATCATGCTAAGAGGAGCAGGAAAAAGCAAAAATTTTCAGAATTGCACCTTGCAATGAGGAGATATTACTGTTTGTGCATTTACAATATTCATTGATTTTTGCCATTGAAAAACATCATGTTATTCTTATACCAGAAATGTTTGAAGCTACTGACTGAATGAAAAGAGCTGGCATCTCACTCTCTTTGAATCTTCTTTATCATGCTAGGATTAGCAGGAAAAAGCAAAAAATTTCAGAATTGCACCTTGCAATGTGGAGATATTACTGTTTGTGCATTTACAATATTCATTGATTTTTGCCATTGAAAAACGTCCAGAAATGTTTGAAGCTACTGACTGAATGAAAGGAGCTGGCATCTCACTCTCTTTGAATCTTCTTTATCATGCTAGGATTAGCAGGAAAAAGCAAAAAATTTCAGAATTGCACCTTGCAATGCGGAGAAATTACTGTTTGTGCATTTACAATATTCATTGATTTTTGCCATTGAAAAACATCATGTTATTCATATACCAGAAATGTTTGAAGCTACTGACTGAATGAATAGAGCTGGCATCTCACTCTCTTTGAATCTTCTTTATCATGCCAGGATTAGCAGGAAAAAGCAAAAAATTTCAGAATTGCACCTTGCAATGTGGAGATATTACTGTTTGTGCATTTACAATATTCATTGATTTTTGCCATTGAAAAACGTCCAGAAATGTTTGATGCTACTGACTGAATGAAAGGAGCTGGCATCTCAGTCTCTTTGAATCTTCTTTATCATGCTAGGATTAGCAGGAAAAAGCAAAAAATTTCAGAATTGCACCTTGCAATGCGGAAAAATTACTGTTTGTGCATTTACAATATTCATTGATTTTTGCCATTGAAAAACTTCATGTTATTCATATACCAGAAATGTTTGAAGCTACTGACTGAATGAAAAGAGATTGCATCTCACTCTCTTTGAATCTTCTTTATCATGCTAAGAGGAGCAGGAAAAAGCAAAAAATTTCATAATTGCACCTTGCAATGTGGAGATATTACTGTTTGTGCATTTACAATATTCATTGATTTTTGCCATTGAAAAACGTCCAGAAATGTTTGAAGCTACTGACTGAATGAAAGGAGCTGGCATCTCACTCTCTTTGAATCTTCTTTATCATGCTAGGATTAGCAGGAAAAAGCAAAAAATTTCAGAATTGCACCTTCAAATGCGGAGAAATTACTGTTTGTGCATTTACAATATTCATTGATTTTTGCCATTGAAAAACATCATGTTATTGATATACCAGAAATGTTTGAAGCTACTGACTGAATGAAAAGAGCTGGCATCTCACTCTCTTTGAATCTTCTTTATCATGCTAAGAGGAGCAGGAAAAAGCAAAAAATTTCAGAATTGCACCTTGCAATGTGGAGATATTACTGTTTGTGCATTTACAATATTCATTGATTTTTGCCATTGAAAAACGTCCAGAAATGTTTGAAGCTACTGACTGAATGAAAGGAGCTGGCATCTCACTCTCTTTGAATCTTCTTTATCATGCTAGGATTAGCAGGAAAAAGCAAAAAATTTCAGAATTGCACCTTGCAATGCGGAGAAATTACTGTTTGTGCATTTACAATTTTCATTGATTTTTGCCATTGAAAAACATCATGTCATTCATATACCAGAAATGTTTGAAGCTACTGACTGAATGAAAAGAGCTGGCATCTCACTCTCTTTGAATCTTCTTTATCATGCTAAGAGGAGCAGGAAAAAGCAAAAAATTTCAGAATTGCACGTTGCAATGTGGAGATATTACTGTTTGTGCATTTACAATATTCATTGATTTTTGCCATTGAAAAACGTCCAAAAATGTTTGAAGCTACTGATTGAATGAAAGGAGCTGGCATCTCACTCTCTTTGAATCTTCTTTATCATGCTAGGATTAGCAGGAAAAAGCAAAAAATTTCAGAATTGCACCTTGCAATGCGGAGAAATTACTGTTTGTGCATTTACAATATTCATTGATTTTTGCCATTGAAAAACATCATGTTATTCATATACCAGAAATGTTTGAAGCTACTGACTGAATGAAAAGAGCTGGCATCTCACTCTATTTGAATTTTCTTTATCATGCTAAGAGGAGCAGGAAAAAGCAAAAAATTTCAGAATTGCACGTTGCAATGTGGAGATATTACTGTTTGTGCATTTACAATATTCATTGATTTTTGCCATTGAAAAACGTCCAGAAATGTTTGAAGCTACTGACTGAATGAAAGGAGCTGGCATCTCACTCTTTGAATCTTCTTTATCATGCTAGGATTAGCAGGAAAAAGCAAAAAATTTCAGAATTGCACCTTGCAATGCGGAGAAATTACTGTTTGTGCATTTACAATATTCATTGATTTTTGCCATTGAAAAACATCATGTTATTCATATACCAGAAATGTTTGAAGCTACTGACTGAATGAAAAGAGCTGCCATCTCACTCTCTTTGAATCTTCTTTATCATGCTAAGAGGAGCAGGAAAAAGCAAAAAATTTCAGAATTGCACCTTGCAATGTGGAGATATTACTGTTTGTGCATTTACAATATTCATTGATTTTTGCCATTGAAAAACGTCCAGAAATGTTTGAAGCTACTGACTGAATGAAAGGAGCTGGCATCTCACTCTCTTTGAATCTTCTTTATCATGCTAGGATTAGCAGGAAAAAGCAAAAAATTTCAGAATTGCACCTTGCAATGCGGAGAAATTACTGTTTGTGCATTTACAATATTCATTGATTTTTGCCATTGAAAAACATCATGTTATTCATATACCAGAAATGTTTGAAGCTACTGACTGAATGAAAAGAGCTGGCATCTCAATCTCTTTGAATGTTCTTTATCATGCTAAGAGGAGCAGGAAAAAGCAAAAAATTTCAGAATTGCACCTTGCAATGTGGAGATATTACTGTTTGTGCATTTACAATATTCATTCATTTTTGCCATTGAAAAACGTCCAGAAATGTTTGAAGCTACTGACTGAATGAAAGGAGCTGGCATCTCACTCTCTTTGAATCTTCTTTATCATGCTAGGATTAGCAGGAAAAAGCAAAAAATTTCAGATTTGCACTTTGCAATGCGGAGAAATTACTGTTTGTGCATTTACAATATTCATTGATTTTTGCCATTGAAAAACATCATGTCATTCATATACCAGAAATGTTTGAAGCTACTGACTGAATGAAAAGAGCTGGCATCTCACTCTCATTGAATCTTCTTTATCATGCTAAGAGGAGCAGGAAAAAGCAAAAAATTTCAGAATTGCACGTTGCAATGTGGAGATATTACTGTTTGTGCATTTACAATATTCATTGATTTTTGCCATTGAAAAACGTCCAGAAATGTTTGAAGCTACTGACTGAATGAAAGGAGCTGGCATCTCACTCTCTTTGAATCTTCTTTATCATGCTAGGATTAGCAGGAAAAAGCAAAAAATTTCAGAATTGCACCTTGCAATGCGGAGAAATTACTGTTTGTGCATTTACAATATTCATTGATTTTTGCCATTGAAAAACATCATGTTATTCATATACCAGAAATGTTTGAAGCTACTGACTGAATGAAAAGAGCTGGCATCTCACTCTCTTTGAATCTTCTTTATCATGCTAAGAGGAGCAGGAAAAAGCAAAAATTTTCAGAATTGCACCTTGCAATGAGGAGATATTACTGTTTGTGCATTTACAATATTCATTGATTTTTGCCATTGAAAAACATCATGTTATTCTTATACCAGAAATGTTTGAAGCTACTGACTGAATGAAAAGAGCTGGCATCTCACTCTCTTTGAATCTTCTTTATCATGCTAGGATTAGCAGGAAAAAGCAAAAAATTTCAGAATTGCACCTTGCAATGTGGAGATATTACTGTTTGTGCATTTACAATATTCATTGATTTTTGCCATTGAAAAACGTCCAGAAATGTTTGAAGCTACTGACTGAATGAAAGGAGCTGGCATCTCACTCTCTTTGAATCTTCTTTATCATGCTAGGATTAGCAGGAAAAAGCAAAAAATTTCAGAATTGCACCTTGCAATGCGGAGAAATTACTGTTTGTGCATTTACAATATTCATTGATTTTTGCCATTGAAAAACATCATGTTATTCATATACCAGAAATGTTTGAAGCTACTGACTGAATGAATAGAGCTGGCATCTCACTCTCTTTGAATCTTCTTTATCATGCCAGGATTAGCAGGAAAAAGCAAAAAATTTCAGAATTGCACCTTGCAATGTGGAGATATTACTGTTTGTGCATTTACAATATTCATTGATTTTTGCCATTGAAAAACGTCCAGAAATGTTTGAAGCTACTGACTGAATGAAAGGAGCTGGCATCTCAGTCTCTTTGAATCTTCTTTATCATGCTAGGATTAGCAGGAAAAAGCAAAAAATTTCAGAATTGCACCTTGCAATGCGGAAAAATTACTGTTTGTGCATTTACAATATTCATTGATTTTTGCCATTGAAAAACTTCATGTTATTCATATACCAGAAATGTTTGAAGCTACTGACTGAATGAAAAGAGATTGCATCTCACTCTCTTTGAATCTTCTTTATCATGCTAAGAGGAGCAGGAAAAAGCAAAAAATTTCAGAATTGCACCTTGCAATGTGGAGATATTACTGTTTGTGCATTTACAATATTCATTGATTTTTGCCATTGAAAAACGTCCAGAAATGTTTGAAGCTACTGACTGAATGAAAGGAGCTGGCATCTCACTCTCTTTGAATCTTCTTTATCATGCTAGGATTAGCAGGAAAAAGCAAAAAATTTCAGAATTGCACCTTCAAATGCGGAGAAATTACTGTTTGTGCATTTACAATATTCATTGATTTTTGCCATTGAAAAACATCATGTTATTGATATACCAGAAATGTTTGAAGCTACTGACTGAATGAAAAGAGCTGGCATCTCACTCTCTTTGAATCTTCTTTATCATGCTAAGAGGAGCAGGAAAAAGCAAAAAATTTCAGAATTGCACCTTGCAATGTGGAGATATTACTGTTTGTGCATTTACAATATTCATTGATTTTTGCCATTGAAAAACGTCCAGAAATGTTTGAAGCTACTGACTGAATGAAAGGAGCTGGCATCTCACTCTCTTTGAATCTTCTTTATCATGCTAGGATTAGCAGGAAAAAGCAAAAAATTTCAGAATTGCACCTTGCAATGCGGAGAAATTACTGTTTGTGCATTTACAATTTTCATTGATTTTTGCCATTGAAAAACATCATGTCATTCATATACCAGAATTGTTTGAAGCTACTGACTGAATGAAAAGAGCTGGCATCTCACTCTCTTTGAGTCTTCTTTATCATGCTAAGAGGAGCAGGAAAAAGCAAAAAATTTCAGAATTGCACGTTGCAATGTGGAGATATTACTGTTTGTGCATTTACAATATTCATTGATTTTTGCCATTGAAAAACGTCCAAAAATGTTTGAAGCTACTGATTGAATGAAAGGAGCTGGCATCTCACTCTCTTTGAATCTTCTTTATCATGCTAGGATTAGCAGGAAAAAGCAAAAAATTTCAGAATTGCACCTTGCAATGCGGAGAAATTACTGTTTGTGCATTTACAATATTCATTGATTTTTGCCATTGAAAAACATCATGTTATTCATATACCAGAAATGTTTGAAGCTACTGACTGAATGAAAAGAGCTGGCATCTCACTCTATTTGAATTTTCTTTATCATGCTAAGAGGAGCAGGAAAAAGCAAAAAATTTCAGAATTGCACGTTGCAATGTGGAGATATTACTGTTTGTGCATTTACAATATTCATTGATTTTTGCCATTGAAAAACGTCCAGAAATGTTTGAAGCTACTGACTGAATGAAAGGAGCTGGCATCTCACTCTTTGAATCTTCTTTATCATGCTAGGATTAGCAGGAAAAAGCAAAAAATTTCAGAATTGCACCTTGCAATGCGGAGAAATTACTGTTTGTGCATTTACAATATTCATTGATTTTTGCCATTGAAAAACATCATGTTATTCATATACCAGAAATGTTTGAAGCTACTGACTGAATGAAAAGAGCTGGCATCTCAATCTCTTTGAATCTTCTTTATCATGCTAAGAGGAGCAGGAAAAAGCAAAAAATTTCAGAATTGCACCTTGCAATGTGGAGATATTACTGTTTGTGCATTTACAATATTCATTGATTTTTGCCATTGAAAAACGTCCAGAAATGTTTGAAGCTACTGACTGAATGAAAGGAGCTGGCATCTCACTCTCTTTGAATATTCTTTATCATGCTAGGATTAGCAGGAAAAAGCAAAAAATTTCAGATTTGCACTTTGCAATGCGGAGAAATTACTGTTTGTGCATTTACAATATTCATTGATTTTTGCCATTGAAAAACATCATGTCATTCATATACCAGAAATGTTTGAAGCTACTGACTGAATGAAAAGAGCTGGCATCTCACTCTCTTTGAATCTTCTTTATCATGCTAAGAGGAGCAGGAAAAAGCAAAAAATTTCAGAATTGCACGTTGCAATGTGGAGATATTACTGTTTGTGCATTTACAATATTCATTGATTTTTGCCATTGAAAAACGTCCAGAAATGTTTGAAGCTACTGACTGAATGAAAGGAGCTGGCATCTCACTCTCTTTGAATCTTCTTTATCATGCTAGGATTAGCAGGAAAAAGCAAAAAATTTCAGAATTGCACCTTGCAATGCGGAGAAATTACTGTTTGTGCATTTACAATATTCATTGATTTTTGCCATTGAAAAACATCATGTTATTCATATACCAGAAATGTTTGAAGCTACTGACTGAATAAAAAGAGCTGGCATCTCACTCTCTTTGAATCTTCTTTATCATGCTAAGAGGAGCAGGAAAAAGCAAAAATTTTCAGAATTGCACCTTGCAATGAGGAGATATTACTGTTTGTGCATTTACAATATTCATTGATTTTTGCCATTGAAAAACATCATGTTATTCTTATACCAGAAATGTTTGAAGCTACTGACTGAATGAAAAGAGCTGGCATCTCACTCTCTTTGAATCTTCTTTATCATGCTAGGATTAGCAGGAAAAAGCAAAAAATTTCAGAATTGCACCTTGAAATGCGGAGAAATTACTGTTTGTGCATTTACAATATTCATTGATTTTTGCCATTGAAAAACATCATGTTATTGATATACCAGAAATGTTTGAAGCTACTGACTGAATGAAAAGAGCTGGCATCTCACTCTCTCTGAATCTTCTTTATCATGCTAAGAGGAGCAGGAAAAAGCAAAAAATTTCAGAATTGCACCTTGCAATGTGGAGATATTACTGTTTGTGCATTTACAATATTCATTTATTTTTGCCATTGAAAAACGTCCAGAAATGTTTGAAGCTACTGACTGAATGAAAGGAGCTGGCATCTCACTCTCTTTGAATCTTCTTTATCATGCTAGGATTAGCAGGAAAAAGCAAAAAATTTCAGAATTGCACCTTGCAATGCGGAGAAATTACTGTTTGTGCATTTACAATATTCATTGATTTTTGCCATTGAAAAACATCATGCTATTCATATACCAGAAATGTTTGAAGCTACTGACTGAATGAAAAGAGCTGGCATCTCACTCTCTTTGAATCTTCTTTATCATGCTAAGAGGAGCAGGAAAAAGCAAAAAATTTCAGAATTGCACGTTGCAATGTGGAGATATTACTGTTTGTGCATTTACAATATTCATTGATTTTTGCCATTGAAAAACGTCCCAAAATGTTTGAAGCTACTGACTGAATGAAAGGAGCTGGCATCTCACTCTCTTTGAATCTTCTTTATCATGATAGGATTAGCAGGAAAAAGCAAAAAATTTCAGAATTGCACCTTGCAATGCGGAGAAATTACTGTTTGTGCATTTACAATATTCATTGATTTTTGCCATTGAAAAACATCATGTTATTCATATACCAGAAATGTTTGAAGCTACTGACTGAATGAAAAGAGCTGGCATCTCACTCTCTTTGAATCTTCTTTATCATGCTAAGAGGAGCAGGAAAAAGCAAAAAATTTCAGAATTGCACGTTGCAATGTGGAGATATTACTGTTTGTGCATTTACAATATTCATTGATTTTTGCCATTGAAAAACGTCCAGAAATGTTTGAAGCTACTGACTGAATGAAAGGAGCTGGCATCTCACTCTCTTTGAATCTTCTTTATCATGCTAGGATTAGCAGGAAAAAGCAAAAAATTTCAGAATTGAACCTTGCAATGCGGAGAAATTACTGTTTGTGCATTTACAATATTCATTGATTTTTGCCATTGAAAAACATCATGTTATTCATATACCAGAAATGTTTGAAGCTACTGACTGAATGAAAAGAGCTGGCATCTCACTCTCTTTGAATCTTCTTTATCATGCTAGGATTAGCAGGAAAAAGCAAAAAATTTCAGAATTGCACCTTGCAATGTGGAGAAATTACTGTTTGTGCATTTACAATATTCATTGATTTTTGCCATTGAAAAACGTCCAGAAATGTTTGAAGCTACTGACTGATTGAAAGGAGCTGGCATCTCACTCTCTTTGAATCTTCTTTATCATGCTAGGATTACCAGGAAAAAGCAAAAAATTTCAGAATTGAACCTTGCAATGCGGAGAAATTACTGTTTGTGCATTTACAATATTCATTGATTTTTGCCATTGAAAAACATCATGTTATTCATATACCAGAAATGTTTGAAGCTACTGACTGAATGAAAAGAGCTGGCATCTCACTCTCTTTGAATCTTCTTTATCATGCTAAGAGGAGCAGGAAAAAACAAAAAATTTCAGAATTGCACCTTGCAATGTGGAGATATTACTGTTTGTGCATTTACAATATTCATTGATTTTTGCCATTGAAAAACGTCCAGAAATGTTTGAAGCTACTGACTGAATGAAAGGAGCTGGCATCTCACTCTCTTTGAATCTTCTTTATCATGCTAGGATTAGCAGGAAAAAGCAAAAAATTTCAGAATTGCACCTTGCAATGCGGAGAAATTACTGTTTGTGCATTTACAATATTCATTGATTTTTGCCATTGAAAAACATCATGTTATTCATATACCAGAAATGTTTGAAGCTACTGACTGAATGAAAAGAGCTGGCATCTCACTCTCTTTGAATTTTCTTTATCATGCTAAGAGGAGCAGGAAAAAGCAAAAAATTTCAGAATTGCACGTTGCAATGTGGAGATATTACTGTTTGTGCATTTACAATATTCATTGATTTTTGCCATTGAAAAACGTCCAGAAATGTTTGAAGCTACTGACTGAATGAAAGGAGCTGGCATCTCACTCTCTTTGAATCTCCTTTATCATGCTAGGATTAGCAGGAAAAAGCAAAAAATTTCAGAATTCCACCTTGCAATGCGGAGAAATTACTGTTTGTGCATTTACAATATTCATTGATTTTTGCCATTGAAAAACATCATGTTATTCATATACCAGAAATGTTTGAAGCTACTGACTGAATGAAAAGAGCTGGCATCTCACTCTCTTTGAATCTTCTTTATCATGCTAAGAGGAGCAGGAAAAAACAAAAAATTTTAGAATTGCACCTTGCAATGTGGAGATATTACTGTTTGTGCATTTACAATATTCATTGATTTTTGCCATTGAAAAACGTCCTGAAATGTTTGAAGCTACTGACTGAATGAAAGGAGCTGGCATCTCACTCTCTTTGAATCTTCTTTATCATGCTAGGATTAGCAGGAAAAAGCAAAAAATTTCAGAATTGCACCTTGCAATGCGGAGAAATTACTGTTTGTGCATTTAAAATATTCATTGATTTTTGCCATTGAAAAACATCATGTTATTCATATACCAGAAATGTTTGAAGCTACTGACTGAATGAAAAGAGCTGGCATCTCACTCTCTTTGAATCTTCTTTATCATGCTAAGAGGAGCAGGAAAAAGCAAAAAAGTTCAGAATTGCACGTTGCAATGTAGAGATATTACTGTTTGTGCATTTACAATATTCATTGATTTTTGCCATTGAAAAACGTCCAGAAATGTTTGAAGCTACTGACTGAATGAAAGGAGCTGGCATCTCACTCTCTTTGAATCTTCTTTATCATGCTAGGATTAGCAGGAAAAAGCAAAAAATTGCAGAATTGCAACTTGCAATGCGGAGAAATTACTGTTTGTGCATTTACAATATTCATTGATTTTTGCCATTGAAAAACATCATGTTATTCATATACCAGAAATGTTTGAAGCTACTGACTGAATGAAAAGAGCTGGCATCTCACTCTCTTTGAATCTTCTTTATCATGCTAAGAGGAGCAGGAAAAAGCAAAAATTTTCAGAATTGCACCTTGCAATGTGGAGATATTACTGTTTGTGCATTTACAATATTCATTGATTTTTGCCATTGAAAAACATCATGTTATTCATATACCAGAAATGTTTGAAGCTACTGACTGAATGAAAAGAGCTGGCATCTCACTCTCTTTGAATCTTCTTTATCATGCTAGGATTAGCAGGAAAAAGCAAAAAATTTCAGAATTGCACCTTGCAATGTGGAGAAATTACTGTTTGTGCATTTACAATATTCATTGATTTTTGCCATTGAAAAACGTCCAGAAATGTTTGAAGCTACTGACTGATTGAAAGGAGCTGGCATCTCACTCTCTTTGAATCTTCTTTATCATGCTAGGATTACCAGGAAAAAGCAAAAAATTTCAGAATTGAACCTTGCAATGCGGAGAAATTACTGTTTGTGCATTTACAATATTCATTGATTTTTGCCATTGAAAAACATCATGTTATTCATATACCAGAAATGTTTGAAGCTACTGACTGAATGAAAAGAGCTGGCATCTCACTCTCTTTGAATTTTCTTTATCATGCTAAGAGGAGCAGGAAAAAGCAAAAAATTTCAGAATTGCACGTTGCAATGTGGAGATATTACTGTTTGTGCATTTACAATATTCATTGATTTTTGCCATTGAAAAACGTCCAGAAATGTTTGAAGCTACTGACTGAATGAAAGGAGCTGGCATCTCACTCTCTTTGAATCTTCTTTATCATGCTAGGATTAGCAGGAAAAAGCAAAAAATTTCAGAATTGCACCTTGCAATGCGGAGAAATTACTGTTTGTGCATTTACAATATTCATTGATTTTTGCCATTGAAAAACATCATGTTATTCATATACCAGAAATGTTTGAAGCTACTGACTGAATGAAAAGAGCTGGCATCTCACTCTCTTTGAATCTTCTTTATCATGCTAAGAGGAGCAGGAAAAAGCAAAAAATTTCAGAATTGCACCTTGCAATGTGGAGATATTACTGTTTGTGCATTTACAATATTCATTGATTTTTGCCATTGAAAAACGTCCAGAAATGTTTGAAGCTACTGACTGAATGAAAGGAGCTGGCATCTCACTCTCTTTGAATCTTCATTATCATGCTAGGATTAGCAGGAAAAAGCAAAAAATTTCAGAATTGCACCTTGCAATGTGGAGTTATTACTGTTTGTGCATTTACAACATTCATTGATTTTTGCCATTGAAAAATGTCCAGAAATGTTTGAAGCTACTGACTGAATGAAAGGAGCTGGCATCTCACTCTCTTTGAATCTTCTTTATCATGCTAGGATTAGCAGGAAAAAGCAAAAAATTTCAGAATTGCACCTTGCAATGTGGAGATATTACTGTTTGTGCATTTACAATATTCATTGATTTTTGCCATTGAAAAACATCATGTTATTCATATACCAGAAATGTTTGAAGCTACTGACTGAATGAAAAGAGCTGGCATCTCACTCTCTTTGAATCTTCTTTATCATGCTAAGAGGAGCAGGAAAAAGCAAAAAATTTCAGAATTGCACCTTGCAATGTGGAGATATTACTGTTTGTGCATTTACAATATTCATTGATTTTTGCCATTGAAAAACGTCCAGAAATGTTTGAAGCTACTGACTGAATGAAAGGAGCTGGCATCTCACTCTCTTTGAATCTTCTTTATCATGCTAGGATTAGCAGGAAAAAGTAAAAAATTTCAGAATTGCACCTTGCAATGCGGAGAAATTACTGTTTGTGCATTTACAATATTCATTGATTTTTGCCATTGAAAAACATCATGTTATTCATATACCAGAAATGTTTGAAGCTACTGACTGAATGAAAAGAGCTGGCATCTCACTCTCTTTGAATCTTCTTTATCATGCTAAGAGGAGCAGGAAAAAGCAAAAAATTTCAGAATTGCACCTTGCAATGTGGAGATATTACTGTTTGTGCATTTACAATATTCATTGATTTTTGCCATTGAAAAACGTCCAGAAATGTTTAAAGCTACTGACTGAATGAAAGGAGCTGGCATCTCACTCTCTTTGAATCTTCTTTATCATGCTAGGATTAGCAGGAAAAAGCAAAAAATTTCAGAATTGCACCTTGCAATGTGGAGATATTACTGTTTGTGCATTTACAATATTCATTGATTTTTGCCATTGAAAAACGTCCAGAAATGTTTGAAGCTACTGACTGAATGAAAGGAGCTGGCATCTCACTCTCTTTGAATCTTCTTTATCATGCTAAGAGGAGCAGGAAAAAGCAAAAAATTTCAGAATTGCACGTTGCAATGTGGAGATATTACTGTTTGTGCATTTACAATATTCATTGATTTTTGCCATTGAAAAACGTCCAGAAATGTTTGAAGCTACTGACTGAATGAAAGGTCGTGGCATCTCACTCTCTTTGAATCTTCTTTATCATGCTAGGATTAGCAGGAAAAAGCAAAAAATTTCAGAATTGCACCTTGCAATGCGGAGAAATTACTGTTTGTGCATTTACAATATTCATTGATTTTTGCCATTGAAAACATCATGTTATTCATATACCAGAAATGTTTGAAGCTACTGACTGAATGAAAAGAGCTGGCATCTCACTCTCTTTGAATCTTCTTTATCATGCCAGTATTAGCAGGAAAAAGCTAAAAATTTCAGAATTGCACCTTGCAATGTGGAGATATTACTGTTTGTGCATTTATAATATTCATTGATTTTTGCCATTGAAAAACGTCCAGAAATGTTTGAAGCTACTGACTGAATGAAAGGAGCTGGCATCTCACTCTCTTTGAATCTTCTTTATCATGCTAGGATTAGCAGGAAAAAGCAAAAAATTTCAGAATTGCACCTTGCAATGCGGAGAAATTACTGTTTGTGCATTTACAATATTCATTGATTTTTGCCATTGAAAAACATCATGTTATTCATATACCAGAAATGTTTGAAGCTACTGACTGAATGAAAAGAGCTGGCATCTCATTCTCTTTGAATCTTCTTTATCATGCTAAGAGGAGCAGGAAAAAGCAAAAAATTTCAGAATTGCACCTTGCAATGTGGAGATATTACTGTTTGTGCATTTACAATATTCATTGATTTTTGCCATTGAAAAACGTCCAGAAATGTTTGAAGCTACTGACTGAATGAAAGGAGCTGGCATCTCACTCTCTTTGAATCTTCTTTATCATGCTAGGATTAGCAGGAAAAAGCAAAAAATTTCAGAATTGCACCTTGCAATGCGGAGAAATTACTGTTTGTGCATTTACAATATTCATTGATTTTTGCCATTGAAAAACATCATGTTATTCATATACCAGAAATGTTTGAAGCTACTGACTGAATGAAAAGAGCTGGCATCTCACTCTCTTTGAATCTTCTTTATCATGCTAAGAGGAGCAGGAAAAAGCAAAAAATTTCAGAATTGCACGTTGCAATGTGGAGATATTACTGTTTGTGCATTTACAATATTCATTGATTTTTGCCATTGAAAAACGTCCAGAAATGTTTGAAGCCACTGACTGAATGAAAGGAGCTGGCATCTCACTCTCTTTGAATCTTCTTTATCATGCTAGGATTAGCAGGAAAAAGCAAAAAATTTCAGAATTGCACCTTGCAATGCGGAGAAATTACTGTTTGTGCATTTACAATATTCATTGATTTTTGCCATTGAAAAACATCATGTTATTCATATACCAGAAATGTTTGAAGCTACTGACTGAATGAAAAGAGCTGGCATCTCACTCTCTTTGAATCTTCTTTATCATGCTAAGAGGAGCAGGAAAAAGCAAAAAATTTCAGAATTGCACCTTGCAATGTGGAGATATTACTGTTTGTGCATTTACAATATTCATTGATTTTTGCCATTGAAAAACGTCCAGAAATGTTTGAAGCTACTGACTGAATGAAAGGAGCTGGCATCTCACTCTCTTTGAATCTTCTTTATCATGCTAGGATTAGCAGGAAAAAGCAAAAAATTTCAGAATTGCACCTTGCAATGCGGAGAAATTACTGTTTGTGCATTTACAATATTCATTGATTTTTGCCATTGAAAAACATCATGTTATTCATATACCAGAAATGTTTGAAGCTACTGACTGAATGAAAAGAGCTGGCATCTCACTCTCTTTGAATCTTCTTTATCATGCTAAGAGGAGCAGGAAAAAGCAAAAAATTTCAGAATTGCACCTTGCAATGTGGAGATTTTACTGTTTGTGCATTTACAATATTCATTGATTTTTGCCATTGAAAAACGTCCAGAAATGTTTGAAGCTACTGACTGAATGAAAGGAGCTGGCATCTCACTCTCTTTGAATCTTCTTTATCATGCTAGGATTAGCAGGAAAAAGCAAAAAATTTCAGAATTGCACCTTGTAATGTGGAGTTATTACTGTTTGTGCATTTACAATATTCATTGATTTTTGCCATTGAAAAATGTCCAGAAATGTTTGAAGCTACTGACTGAATGAAAGGAGCTGGCATCTCACTCTCTTTGAATCTTATATATCATGCTAGGATTAGCAGGAAAAAGAAAAAAATTTCAGAATTGCACCTTGCAATGTGGAGATATTACTGTTTGTGCATTTACAATATTCATTGATTTTTGCCATTGAAAAACATCATGTTATTCATATACCAGAAATGTTTGAAGCTACTGACTGAATGAAAAGAGCTAGCATCTCACTCTCTTTGAATCTTCTTTATCATGCTAAGAGGAGCAGGAAAAAGCAAAAAATTTCAGAATTGCACCTTGCAATGTGGAGATATTACTGTTTGTGCATTTACAATATTCATTGATTTTTGCCATTGAAAAACGTCCAGAAATGTTTGAAGCTACTGACTGAATGAAAGGAGCTGGCATCTCACTCTCTTTGAATCTTCTTTATCATGCTAGGATTAGCAGGAAAAAGCAAAAAATTTCAGAATTGCACCTTGCAATGCGGAGAAATTACAGTTTGTGCATTTACAATATTCATTGATTTTTGCCATTGAAAAACATCATGTTATTCATATACCAGAAATGTTTGAAGCTACTGACTGAATGAAAAGAGCTGGCATCTCACTCTCTTTGAATCTTCTTTATCATGCTAATAGGAGCAGGAAAAAGCAAAAAATTTCCGAATTGCACCTTGCAATGTGGAGATATTACTGTTTGTGCATTTACAATATTCATTGATTTTTGCCATTGAAAAACGTCCAGAAATGTTTAAAGCTACTGACTGAATGAAAGGAGCTGGCATCTCACTCTCTTTGAATCTTCTTTATCATGCTAGGATTAGCAGGAAAAAGCAAAAAATTTCAGAATTGCACCTTGCAATGTGGAGATATTACTGTTTGTGCATTTACAATATTCATTGATTTTTGCCATTGAAAAACGTCCAGAAATGTTTGAAGCTACTGACTGAATGAAAGGTCGTGGCATCTCACTCTCTTTGAATCTTCTTTATCATGCTAGGATTAGCAGGAAAAAGCAAAAAATTTCAGAATTGCACCTTGCAATGCGGAGAAATTACTGTTTGTGCATTTACAATATTCATTGATTTTTGCCATTGAAAAACATCATGTTATTCATATACCAGAAATGTTTGAAGCTACTGACTGAATGAAAAGAGCTGGCATCTCACTCTCTTTGAATCTTCTTTATCATGCCAGTATTAGCAGGAAAAAGCAAAAAATTTCAGAATTGCACCTTGCAATGTGGAGATATTACTGTTTGTGCATTTACAATATTCATTGATTTTTGCCATTGAAAAACGTCCAGAAATGTTTGAAGCTACTGACTGAATGAAAGGAGCTGGCATCTCACTCTCTTTGAATCTTCTTTATCATGCTAGGATTAGCAGGAAAAAGCAAAAAATTTCAGAATTGCACCTTGCAATGCGGAGAAATTACTGTTTGTGCATTTACAATATTCATTGATTTTTGCCATTGAAAAACATCATGTTATTCATATACCAGAAATGTTTGAAGCTACTGACTGAATGAAAAGAGCTGGCATCTCACTCTCTTTGAATCTTCTTTATCATGCTAAGAGGAGCAGGAAAAAGCAAAAAATTTCAGAATTGCACCTTGCAATGTGGAGATATTACTGTTTGTGCATTTACAATATTCATTGATTTTTGCCATTGAAAAACGTCCAGAAATGTTTGAAGCTACTGACTGAATGAAAGGAGCTGGCATCTCACTCTCTTTGAATCTTCTTTATCAAGCTAGGATTAGCAGGAAAAAGCAAAAAATTTCAGAATTGCACCTTGCAATGCGGAGAAATTACTGTTTGTGCATTTACAATATTCATTGATTTTTGCCATTGAAAAACATCATGTTATTCATATACCAGAAATGTTTGAAGCTACTGACTGAATGAAAAGAGCTGGCATCTCACTCTCTTTGAATCTTCTTTATCATGCTAAGAGGAGCAGGAAAAAGCAAAAAATTTCAGAATTGCACCTTGCAATGTGGAGATATTACTGTTTGTGCATTTACAATATTCATTGATTTTTGCCATTGAAAAACGTCCAGAAATGTTTGAAGCCACTGACTGAATGAAAGGAGCTGGCATCTCACTCTCTTTGAATCTTCTTTATCATGCTAGGATTAGCAGGAAAAAGCAAAAAATTTCAGAATTGCACCTTGCAATGCGGAGAAATTACTGTTTGTGCATTTACAATATTCATTGATTTTTGCCATTGAAAAACATCATGTTATTCATATACCAGAAATGTTTGAAGCTACTGACTGAATGAAAAGAGCTGGCATCTCACTCTCTTTGAATCTTCTTTATCATGCTAAGAGGAGCAGGAAAAAGCAAAAAATTTCAGAATTGCACGTTGCAATGTGGAGATATTACTGTTTCTGCATTTACAATATTCATTGATTTTTGCCATTGAAAAACGTCCAGAAATGTTTGTAGCCACTGACTGAATGAAAGGAGCTGGCATCTCACTCTCTTTGAATCTTCTTTATCATGCTAGGATTAGCAGGAAAAAGCAAAAAATTTCAGAATTGCACCTTGCAATGCGGAGAAATTACTGTTTGTGCATTTACAATATTCATTGATTTTTGCCATTGAAAAACATCATGTTATTCATATACCAGAAATGTTTGAAGCTACTGACTGAATGAAAAGAGCTGGCATCTCACTCTCTTTGAATCTTCTTTATCATGCCAGGATTAGCAGGAAAAAGCAAAAAATTTCAGAATTGCACCTTGCAATGTGGAGATATTACTGTTTGTGCATTTACAATATTCATTGATTTTTGCCATTGAAAAACGTCCAGAAATGTTTGAAGCTACTGACTGAATGAAAGGAGCTGGCATCTCACTCTCTTTGAATCTTCTTTGTCATGCTAGGATTAGCAGGAAAAAGCAAATAATTTCAGAATTGCACCTTGCAATGCGGAGAAATTACTGTTTGTGCATTTACAATATTCATTGATTTTTGCCATTGAAAAACATCATGTTATTCATATACCAGAAATGTTTGAAGCTACTGACTGAATGAAAAGAGCTGGCATCTCACTCTCTTTGAATCTTCTTTATCATGCCAGGATTAGCAGGAAAAAGCAAAAAATTTCAGAATTGCACCTTGCAATGTGGAGATATTACTGTTTGTGCATTTACAATATTCATTGATTTTTGCCATTGAAAAACGTCCAGAAATGTTTAAAGCTACTGACTGAATTAAAGGAGCTGGCATCTCACTCTCTTTGAATCTGCTTTATCATGCTAGGATTAGCAGGAAAAAGCAAAAAATTTCAGAATTGCACCTTGCAATGTGGAGATATTACTGTTTGTGCATTTACAATATTCATTGATTTTTGCCATTGAAAAACGTCCAGAAATGTTTGAAGCTACTGACTGAATGAAAGGAGCTGGCATCTCACTCTCTTTGAATCTTCTTTATCATGCTAAGAGGAGCAGGAAAAAGCAAAAAATTTCAGAATTGCACGTTGCAATGTGGAGATATTACTGTTTGTGCATTTACAATATTCATTGATTTTTGCCATTGAAAAACGTCCAGAAATGTTTGAAGCTACTGACTGAATGAAAGGTCGTGGCATCTCACTCTCTTTGAATCTTCTTTATCATGCTAGGATTAGCAGGAAAAAGCAAAAAATTTCAGAATTGCACCTTGCAATGCGGAGAAATTACTGTTTGTGCATTTACAATATTCATTGATTTTTGCCATTGAAAAACATCATGTTATTCATATACCAGAAATGTTTGAAGCTACTGACTGAATGAAAAGAGCTGGCATCTCACTCTCTTTGAATCTTCTTTATCATGCCAGGATTAGCAGGAAAAAGCTAAAAATTTCAGAATTGCACCTTGCAATGTGGAGATATTACTGTTTGTGCATTTACAATATTCATTGATTTTCGCCATTGAAAAATGTCCAGAAATGTTTGAAGCTACTGACTGAATGAAAGGAGCTGGCATCTCACTCTCTTTGAATCTTCTTTATCATGCTAGGATTAGCAGGAAAAAGCAAAAAATTTCAGAATTGCACCTTGCAATGCGGAGAAATTACTGTTTGTGCATTTACAATATTCATTGATTTTTGCCATTGAAAAACATCATGTTATTCATATACCAGAAATGTTTGAAGCTACTGACTGAATGAAAAGAGCTGGCATCTCAC
The DNA here is from genome assembly GCF_046119375.1 of Phyllobates terribilis. NCBI lineage: Eukaryota > Metazoa > Chordata > Amphibia > Anura > Dendrobatidae > Phyllobates > Phyllobates terribilis. Next base: position 4,075,478 of record NW_027362909.1, on the reverse strand, counting down.
TCTCTTTGAATCTTCTTTATCATGCTAAGAGGAGCAGGAAAAAGCAAAAAATTTCAGAATTGCACCTTGCAATGGGGAGATATTACTGTTTGTGCATTTACAATATTCATTGATTTTTGCCATTGAAAAACGTCCAGAAATGTTTGAAGCCACTGACTGAATGAAAGGAGCTGGCATCTCACTCTCTTTGAATCTTCTTTATCATGTTAGGAATAGCAGGAAAAAGCAAAAAATTTCAGAATTGCACCTTGCAATGCGGAGAAATTACTGTTTGTGCATTTACAATATTCATTGATTTTTGCCATTGAAAAACATCATGTTATTCATATACCAGAAATGTTTGAAGCTACTGACTGAATGAAAAGAGCTGGCATCTCACTCTCTTTGAATCTTCTTTATCATGCCAGGATTAGCAGGAAAAAGCAAAAAATTTCAGAATTGCACCTTGCAATGTGGAGATATTACTGTTTGTGCATTTACAATATTCATTGATTTTTGCCATTGAAAAACGTCCAGAAATGTTTGAAGCTACTGACTGAATGAAAGGAGCTGGCATCTCACTCTCTTTGAATCTTCTTTATCATGCTAGAATTAGCAGGAAAAAGCAAAAAATTTCAGAATTGCACCTTGCAATGCGGAGAAATTACTGTTTGTGCATTTACAATATTCATTGATTTTTGCCATTGAAAAACATCATGTTATTCATATACCAGAAATGTTTGAAGCTACTGACTGAATGAAAAGAGCTGGCATCTCACTCTCTTTGAATCTTCTTTATCATGCTAAGAGGAGCAGGAAAAAGCAAAAAATTTCAGAATTGCACCTTGCAATGTGGAGATATTACTGTTTGTGCATTTACAATATTCATTGATTTTTGCCATTGAAAAACGTCCAGAAATGTTTGAAGCTACTGACTGAATGAAAGGAGCTGGCATCTCACTCTCTTTGAGTCTTCTTTATCATGCTAGGATTAGCAGGAAAAAGCAAAAAATTTCAGAATTGCACCTTGCAATGCGGAGAAATTACTGTTTGTGCATTTACAATATTCATTGATTTTTGCCTTTGAAAAACATCATGTTATTCATATACCAAAAATGTTTGAAGCTACTGACTGAATGAAAAGAGCTGGCATCTCACTCTCTTTGAATCTTCTTTATCATGCTAAGAGGAGCAGGAAAAAGCAAAAAATTTCAGAATTGCACCTTGCAATGTGGAGATATTACTGTTTGTGCATTTACAATATTCATTGATTTTTGCCATTGAAAAACGTCCAGAAATGTTTGAAGCTACTGACTGAATGAAAGGAGCTGGCATCTCACTCTCTTTGAATCTTCTTTATCATGCTAGAATTAGCAGGAAAAAGCAAAAAATTTCAGAATTGCACCTTGCAATGCGGAGAAATTACTGTTTGTGCATTTACAATATTCATTGATTTTTGCCATTGAAAAACATCATGTTATTCATATACCAGAAATGTTTGAAGCTACTGACTGAATGAAAAGAGCTGGCATCTCACTCTCTTTGAATCTTCTTTATCATGCTAAGAGGAGCAGGAAAAAGCAAAAAATTTCAGAATTGCACCTTGCAATGTGGAGATATTACTGTTTGTGCATTTACAATATTCATTGATTTTTGCCATTGAAAAACGTCCAGAAATGTTTGAAGCTACTGACTGAATGAAAGGAGCTGGAATCTCACTCTCTTTGAATCTTCTTTATCATGCTAGGATTAGCAGGAAAAAGCAAAAAATTTCAGAATTGCACCTTGCAATGCGGAGAAATTACTGTTTGTGCATTTACAATATTCATTGATTTTTGCCATTGAAAAACATCATGTTATTCATATACCAGAAATGTTTGAAGCTACTGACTGAATGAAAAGAGCTGGCATCTCACTCTCTTTGAATCTTCTTTATCATGCTAAGAGGAGCAGGAAAATGCAAAAAATTTCAGAATTGCACCTTGCAATGTGGAGATATTACTGTTTGTGCATTTACAATATTCATTGATTTTTGCCATTGAAAAACGTCCAGAAATGTTTGAATCTACTGACTGAATGAAAGGAGCTGGCATCTCACTCTCTTTGAATCTTCTTTATCATGCTAGAATTAGCAGGAAAAAGCAAAAAATTTCAGAATTGCACCTTGCAATGCGGAGAAATTACTGTTTGTGCATTTACAATATTCATTGATTTTTGCCATTGAAAAACATCATGTTATTCATATACCAGAAATGTTTGAAGCTACTGACTGAATGAAAAGAGCTGGCATCTCACTCTCTTTGAATCTTCTTTATCATGCTAAGAGGAGCAGGAAAAAGCAAAAAATTTCAGAATTGCACCTTGCAATGTGGAGATATTACTGTTTGTGCATTTACAATATTCATTGATTTTTGCCATTGAAAAACGTCCAGAAATGTTTGAAGCTACTGACTGAATGAAAGGAGCTGGCATCTCACTCTGAATCTTCTTTATCATGCTAGGATTAGCAGGAAAAAGCAAAAAATTTCAGAATTGCACCTTGCAATGCGGAGAAATTACTGTTTGTGCATTTACAATATTCATTGATTTTTGCCATTGAAAAACATCATGTTATTCATATACCAGAAATGTTTGAAGCTACTGACTGAATGAAAAGAGCTGGCATCTCACTCTCTTTGAATCTTCTTTATCATGCTAAGAGGAGCAGGAAAAAGCAAGAAATTTCAGAATTGCACCTTGCAATGTGGAGATATTACTGTTTGTGCATTTACAATATTCATTGATTTTTGCCATTGAAAAACGTCCAGAAATGTTTGAAGCTACTGACTGAATGAAAGGAGCTGGCATCTCACTCTCTTTGAATCTTCTTTATCATGCTAGGATTAGCAGGAAAAAGCAAAAAATTTCAGAATTGCACCTTGCAATGCGGAGAAATTACTGTTTGTGCATTTACAATATTCATTGATTTTTGCCATTGAAAAACATCATGTTATTCATATACCAGAAATGTTTGAAGCTACTGACTGAATGAAAAGAGCTGGCATCTCACTCTCTTTGAATCTTCTTTATCATGCTAGGATTAGCAGGAAAAAGCAAAAAATTTCAGAATTGCACCTTGCAATGTGGAGATATTACTGTTTGTGCATTTACTATATTCATTGATTTTTGCCATTGAAAAACGTCCAGAAATGTTTGAAGCTACTGACTGAATGAAAGGAGCTGGCATCTCACTCTCTTTGAATCTTCTTTATCATGCTAAGAGGAGCAGGAAAAAGCAAAAAATTTCAGAATTGCACGTTGCAATGTGGAGATATTACTGTTTGTGCATTTACAATATTCATTGATTTTTGCCATTGAAAAACGTCCAGAAATGTTTGAAGCCACTGACTGAATGAAAGGAGCTGGCATCTCACTCTCTTTGAATCTTCTTTATCATGCTAGGATTAGCAGGAAAAAGCAAAAAATTTCAGAATTGCACCTTGCAATGCGGAGAAATTACTGTTTGTGCATTTACAATATTCATTGATTTTTGCCATTGAAAAACATCATGTTATTCATATACCAGAAATGTTTGAAGCTACTGACTGAATGAAAAGAGCTGGCATCTCACTCTCTTTGAATCTTCTTTATCATGCTAAGAGGAGCAGGAAAAGCAAAAAATTTCAGAATTGCACGTTGCAATGTGGAGATATTACTGTTTGTGCATTTACAATATTCATTGATTTTTGCCATTGAAAAACGTCCAGAAATGTTTGAAGCCACTGACTGAATGAAAGGAGCTGGCATCTCACTCTCTTTGAATCTTCTTTATCATGCTAGGATTAGCAGGAAAAAGCAAAAAATTTCAGAATTGCACCTTGCAATGCGGAGAAATTACTGTTTGTGCATTTACAATATTCATTGATTTTTGCCATTGAAAAACATCATGTTATTCATATACCAGAAATGTTTGAAGCTACTGACTGAATGAAAAGAGCTGGCATCTCACTCTCTTTGAATCTTCTTTATCATGCTAAGAGGAGCAGGAAAAAGCAAAAAATTTCAGAATTGCACGTTGCAATGTGGAGATATTACTGTTTGTGCATTTACAATATTCATTGATTTTTGCCATTGAAAAACGTCCAGAAATGTTTGAAGCCACTGACTGAATGAAAGGAGCTGGCATCTCACTCTCTTTGAATCTTCTTTATCATGCTAGGATTAGCAGGAAAAAGCAAAAAATTTCAGAATTGCACCTTGCAATGCGGAGAAATTACTGTTTGTGCATTTACAATATTCATTGATTTTTGCCATTGAAAAATGTCCAGAAATGTTTGAAGCTACTGACTGAATGAAAGGAGCTGGCATCTCACTCTCTTTGAATCTTCTTTATCATGCTAGGATTAGCAGGAAAAAGCAAAAAATTTCAGAATTGCACCTTGCAATGCGGAGAAATTACTGTTTGTGCATTTACAATATTCATTGATTTTTGCCATTGAAAAACATCATGTTATTCATATACCAGAAATGTTTGAAGCTACTGACTGAATGAAAAGAGCTGGCATCTCACTCTCTTTGAATCTTCTTTATCATGCTAAGAGGAGCAGGAAAAAGCAAAAAATTTCAGAATTGCACGTTGCAATGTGGAGATATTACTGTTTGTGCATTTACAATATTCATTAATTTTTGCCATTGAAAAACGTCCAGAAATGTTTGAAGCTACTGACTGAATGAAAGGAGCTGGCATCTCACTCTCTTTGAATCTTCTTTATCATGCTAGGATTAGCAGGAAAAAGCAAAAAATTTCAGAATTGCACCTTGCAATGTGGAGAAATTACTGTTTGTGCATTTACAATATTCATTGATTTTTGCCATTGAAAAACATCATGTTATTCATATACCAGAAATGTTTGAAGCTACTGACTGAATGAAAAGAGCTGGCATCTCACTCTCTTTGAATCTTCTTTATCATGCTAAGAGGAGCAGGAAAAAGCAAAAAATTTCAGAATTGCACCTTGCAATGTGGAGATATTACTGTTTGTGCATTTACAATATTCATTGATTTTTGCCATTGAAAAACGTCCAGAAATGTTTGAAGCTACTGACTGAATGAAAGGAGCTGGCATCTCACTCTCTTTGAATCTTCTTTATCATGCTAGGATTAGCAGGAAAAAGCAAAAAAATTCAGAATTGCACCTTGCAATGTGGAGAAATTACTGTTTGTGCATTTACAATATTCATTGATTTTTGCCATTGAAAAACATCATGTTATTCATATACCAGAAATGTTTGAAGCTACTGACTGAATGAAAAGAGCTGGCATCTCACTCTCTTTGAATCTTCTTTATCATGCTAAGAGGAGCAGGAAAAAGCAAAAAATTTCAGAATTGCACCTTGCAATGTGGAGATATTACTGTTTGTGCATTTACAATATTAATTGATTTTTGCCATTGAAAAACGTCCAGAAATGTTTGAAGCTACTGACTGAATGAAAGGAGCTGGCATCTCACTCTCTTTGAATCTTCTTTATCATGCTAGGATTAGCAGGAAAAAGCAAAAAATTTCAGAATTGCACCTTGCAATGCGGAGAAATTACTGTTTGTGCATTTACAATATTCATTGATTTTTGCCATTGAAAAACATCATGTTATTCATATACCAGAAATGTTTGAAGCTACTGACTGAATGAAAAGAGCTGGCATCTCACTCTCTTTGAATCTTCTTTATCATGCTAGGATTAGCAGGAAAAAGCAAAAAATTTCAGAATTGCACCTTGCAATGTGGAGATATTACTGTTTGTGCATTTACAATATTCATTGATTTTTGCCATTGAAAAACGTCCAGAAATGTTTGAAGCTACTGACTGAATGAAAGGAGCTGGCATCTCACTCTCTTTGAATCTTCTTTATCATGCTAGGATTAGCAGGAAAAAGCAAAAAATTTCAGAATTGCACCTTGCAATGTGGAGTTATTACTGTTTGTGCATTTACAATATTCATTGATTTTTGCCATTGAAAAATGTCCAGAAATGTTTGAAGCTACTGACTGAATGAAAGGAGCTGGCATCTCACTCTCTTTGAATCTTCTTTATCATGCTAGGATTAGCAGGAAAAAGCAAAAAATTTCAGAATTGCACCTTGCAATGTGGAGATATTACTGTTTGTGCATTTACAATATTCATTGATTTTTGCCATTGAAAAACATCATGTTATTCATATACCAGAAATGTTTGAAGCTACTGACTGAATGAAAAGAGCTGGCATCTCACTCTCTTTGAATCTTCTTTATCATGCTAAGAGGAGCAGGAAAAAGCAAAAAATTTCAGAATTGCACCTTGCAATGTGGAGATATTACTGTTTGTGCATTTACAATATTCATTGATTTTTGCCATTGAAAAACGTCCAGAAATGTTTGAAGCTACTGACTGAATGAAAGGAGCTGGCATCTCACTCTCTTTGAATCTTCTTTATCATGCTAGGATTAGCAGGAAAAAGCAAAAAATTTCAGAATTGCACCTTGCAATGCGGAGAAATTACTGTTTGTGCATTTACAATATTCATTGATTTTTGCCATTGAAAAACATCATGGTATTCATATACCAGAAATGTTTGAAGCTACTGACTGAATGAAAAGAGCTGGCATCTCACTCTCTTTGAATCTTCTTTATCATGCTAGGATTAGCAGGAAAAAGCAAAAAATTTCAGAATTGCACGTTGCAATGTGGAGATATTACTGTTTGTGCATTTACAATATTCATTGATTTTTGCCATTGAAAAACGTCCAGAAATGTTTGAAGCTACTGACTGAATGAAAGGAGCTGGCATCTCACTCTCTTTGAATCTTCTTTATCATGCTAGGATTAGCAGGAAAAAGCAAAAAATTTCAGAATTGCACCTTGCAATGCGGAGAAATTACTGTTTGTGCATTTACAATATTCATTGATTTTTGCCATTGAAAAACATCATGTTATTCATATACCAGAAATGTTTGAAGCTACTGACTGAATGAAAAGAGCTGGCATCTCACTCTCTATGAATCTTCTTTATCATGCTAAGAGGAGCAGGAAAAAGCAAAAAATTTCAGAATTGCACCTTGCAATGTGGAGATATTACTGTTTGTGCATTTACAATATTCATTGATTTTTGCCATTGAAAAACGTCCAGAAATGTTTGAAGCTACTGACTGAATGAAAGGAGCTGGCATCTCACTCTCTTTGAATCTTCTTTATCATGCTAGGATTAGCAGGAAAAAGCAAAAAATTTCAGAATTGCACCTTGCAATGCGGAGAAATTACTGTTTGTGCATTTACAATATTCATTGATTTTTGCCATTGAAAAACATCATGTTAGTCATATACCAGAAATGTTTGAAGCTACTGACTGAATGAAAAGAGCTGGCATCTCACTCTCTTTGAATCTTCTTTATCATGCTAGGATTAGCAGGAAAAAGCAAAAAATTTCAGAATTGCACCTTGCAATGTGGAGATATTACTGTTTGTGCATTTACAATATTCATTGATTTTTGCCATTGAAAAACATCCAGAAATGTTTGAAGCTACTGACTGAATGAAAGGAGCTGGCATCTCATTCTCTTTGAATCTTCTTTATCATGCTAGGATTAGCAGGAAAAAGCAAAAAATTTCAGAATTGCACCTTGCAATGTGGAGTTATTACTGTTTGTGCATTTACAATATTCATTGATTTTTGCCATTGAAAAATGTCCAGAAATGTTTGAAGCTACTGACTGAATGAAAGGAGCTGGCATCTCACTCTCTTTGAATCTTCTTTATCATGCTAGGATTAGCAGGAAAAAGCAAAAAATTTCAGAATTGCACCTTGCAATGTGGAGATATTACTGTTTGTGCATTTACAATATTCATTGATTTTTGCCATTGAAAAACATCATGTTATTCATATACCAGAAATGTTTGAAGCTACTGACTGAATGAAAAGAGCTGGCATCTCACTCTCTTTGAATCTTCTTTAACATGCTAGGATTACCAGGAAAAAGCAAAAAAATTCAGAATTGCACCTTGCAATGCGGAGAAATTACTGTTTGTGCATTTACAATATTCATTGATTTTTGCCATTGAAAAACATGTTATTCATATACCAGAAATGTTTGAAGCTACTGACTGAATGAAAAGAGCTGGCATCTCACTCTCTTTGAATCTTCTTTATCATGCTAAGAGGAGCAGGAAAAAGCAAAAAATTTCAGAATTGCACCTTGCAATGTGGAGATATTACTGTTTGTGCATTTACAATATTCATTGATTTTTGCCATTGAAAAACGTCCAGAAATGTTTGAAGCTACTGACTGAATGAAAGGAGCTGGCATCTCACTCTCTTTGAATCTTCTTTATCATGCTAGGATTAGCAGGAAAAAGCAAAAAATTTCAGAATTGCACCTTGCAATGTGGAGATATTACTGTTTGTGCATTTACAATATTCATTGATTTTTGCCATTGAAAAACGTCCAGAAATGTTTGAAGCTACTGACTGAATGAAAGGAGCTGGCATCTCCCTCTCTTTGAATCTTCTTTATCATGCTAGGATTAGCAGGAAAAAGCAAAAAAATTCAGAATTTCACCTTGCAATGTGGAGATATTACTGTTTGTGCATTTACAATATTCATTGATTTTTGCCATTGAAAAACATCATGTTATTCATATACCAGAAATGTTTGAAGCTACTGACTGAATGAAAAGAGTTGGCATCTCACTCTCTTTGAATCTTCTTTATCATGCTAAGAGGAGCAGGAAAAAGCAAAACATTTCAGAATTGCACCTTGCAATGTGGAGATATTACTGTTTGTGCATTTACAATATTCATTGATTTTTGCCATTGAAAAACGTCCAGAAATGTTTGAAGCTACTGACTGAATGAAAGGAGCTGGCATCTCACTCTCTTTGAATCTTCTTTATCATGCTAAGAGGAGCAGGAAAAAGCAAAAAATTTCAGAATTGCACCTTGCAATGTGGAGATATTACTGTTTGTGCATTTACATATTCATTGATTTTTGCCATTGAAAAACGTCCAGAAATGTTTGAAGCTACTGACTGAATGAAAGGAGCTGGCATCTCACTCTCTTTGAATCTTCTTTATCATGCTAGGATTAGCAGGAAAAAGCAAAAAATTTCAGAATTGCACCTTGCAATGCGGAGAAATTACTGTTTGTGCATTTACAATATTCATAGATTTTTGCCATTGAAAAACATCATGTTATTCATATACCAGAAATGTTTGAAGCTACTGACTGAATGAAAAGAGCTGGCATCTCACTCTCTTTGAATCTTCTTTATCATGCTAGGATTAGCAGGAAAAAGCAAAAAATTTCAGAATTGCACCTTGCAATGTGGAGATATTACTGTTTGTGCATTTACAATATTCATTGATTTTTGCCATTGAAAAACGTCCAGAAATGTTTGAAGCTACTGACTGAATGAAAGGAGCTGGCATCTCACTCTCTTTGAATCTTCTTTATCATGCTAGGATTAGCAGGAAAAAGCAAAAAAATTCAGAATTGCACCTTGCAATGTGGAGATATTACTGTTTGTGCATTTACAATATTCATTGATTTTTGCCATTGAAAAACGTCCAGAAATGTTTGAAGCTACTGACTGAATGAAAGGAGCTGGCATCTCACTCTCTTTGAATCTTCTTTATCATGCTAGGATTAGCAGTAAAAAGCAAAAAATTTCAGAATTGCACCTTGCAATGTGGAGTTATTACTGTTTGTGCATTTACAATATTCATTGATTTTTGCCATTGAAAAATGTCCAGAAATGTTTGAAGCTACTGACTGAATGAAAGGAGATGGCATCTCACTCTCTTTGAATCTTCTTTATCATGGTAGGATTAGCAGGAAAAAGCAAAAAATTTCAGAATTGCACCTTGCAATGTGGAGATATTACTGTTTGTGCATTTACAATATTCATTGATTTTTGCCATTGAAAAACATCATGTTATTCATATACCAGAAATGTTTGAAGCTACTGACTGAATGAAAAGAGCTGGCATCTCACTCTCTTTGAATCTTCTTTATCATGCTAAGAGGAGCAGGAAAAAGCAAAAAATTTCAGAATTGCACCTTGCAATGTGGAGATATTACTGTTTGTGCATTTACAATATTCATTGATTTTTGCCATTGAAAAACGTCCAGAAATGTTTGAAGCTACTGACTGAATGAAAGGAGCTGGCATCTCACTCTCTTTGAATCTTCTTTATCATGCTAGGATTAGCAGGAAAAAGCAAAAAATTTCAGAATTGCACCTTGCAATGCGGAGAAATTACTGTTTGTGCATTTACAATATTCATTGATTTTTGCCATTGAAAAACATCATGTTATTCATATACCAGAAATGTTTGAAGCTACTGACTGAATGAAAAGAGCTGGCATCTCACTCTCTTTGAATCTTCTTTATCATGCTAGGATTAGCAGGAAAAAGCAAAAAATTTCAGAATTGCACCTTGCAATGTGGAGATATTACTGTTTGTGCATTTACAATATTCATTGATTTTTGCCATTGAAAAACGTCCAGAAATGTTTGAAGCTACTGACTGAATGAAAGGAGCTGGCATCTCACTCTCTTTGAATCTTCTTTATCATGCTAGGATTAGCAGGAAAAAGCAAAAAATTTCAGAATTGCACCTTGCAATGCGGAGAAATTACTGTTTGTGCATTTACAATATTCATTGATTTTTGCCATTGAAAAACATCATGTTATTCATATACCAGAAATGTTTGAAGCTACTGACTGAATGAAAAGAGCTGGCATCTCACTCTCTTTGAATCTTCTTTATCATGCTAAGAGGAGCAGGAAAAAGCAAAAAATTTCAGAATTGCATCTTGAAATGTGGAGATATTACTGTTTGTGCATTTACAATATTCATTGATTTTTGCCATTGAAAATCGTCCAGAAATGTTTGAAGCTACTGACTGAATGAAAGGAGCTGGCATCTCACTCTCTTTGAATCTTCTTTATCATGCTAGGATTAGCAGGAAAAAGCAAAAAATTTCAGAATTGCACCTTGCAATGCGGAGAAATTACTGTTTGTGCATTTACAATATTCATTGATTTTTGCCATTGAAAAACATCATGTTATTCATATACCAGAAATGTTTGAAGCTACTGACTGAATGAAAAGAGCTGGCATCTCACTCTCTTTGAATCTTCTTTATCATGCTAGGATTAGCAGGAAAAAACAAAAAATTTCAGAATTGCACCTTGCAATGTGGAGATATTACTGTTTGTGCATTTACAATATTCATTGATTTTTGCCATTGAAAAACGTCCAGAAATGTTTGAAGCTACTGACTGAATGAAAGGAGCTGGCATCTCACTCTCTTTGAATCTTCTTTATCATGCTAGGATTAGCAGGAAAAAGCAAAAAATTTCAGAATTGCACCTTGCAATGCGGAGAAATTACTGTTTGTGCATTTACAATATTCATTGATTTTTGCCATTGAAAAACATCATGTTATTCATATACCAGAAATGTTTGAAGCTACTGACTGAATGAAAAGAGCTGGCATCTCACTCTCTATGAATCTTCTTTATCATGCTAAGAGGAGCAGGAAAAAGCAAAAAATTTCAGAATTGCACCTTGCAATGTGGAGATATTACTGTTTGTGCATTTACAATATTCATTGATTTTTGCCATTGAAAAACGTCCAGAAATGTTTGAAGCTACTGACTGAATGAAAGGAGCTGGCATCTCACTCTCTTTGAATCTTCTTTATCATGCTAGGATTAGCAGGAAAAAGCAAAAATTTCAGAATTGCACCTTGCAATGCGGAGAAATTACTGTTTGTGCATTTACAATATTCATTGATTTTTGCCATTGAAAAACAACATGTTAGTCATATACCAGAAATGTTTGAAGCTACTGACTGAATGAAAAGAGCTGGCATCTCACTCTCTTTGAATCTTCTTTATCATGCTAGGATTAGCAGGAAAAAGCAAAAAATTTCAGAATTGCACCTTGCAATGTGGAGATATTACTGTTTGTGCATTTACAATATTCATTGATTTTTGCCATTGAAAAACATCCAGAAATGTTTGAAGCTACTGACTGAATGAAAGGAGCTGGCATCTCACTCTCTTTGAATCTTCTTTATCATGCTAGGATTAGCAGGAAAAAGCAAAAAATTTCAGAATTGCACCTTGCAATGTGGAGTTATTACTGTTTGTGCATTTACAATATTCATTGATTTTTGCCATTGAAAAATGTCCAGAAATGTTTGAAGCTACTGACTGAATGAAAGGAGCTGGCATCTCACTCTCTTTGAATCTTCTTTATCATGCTAGGATTAGCAGGAAAAAGCAAAAAATTTCAGAATTGCACCTTGCAATGTGGAGAAATTACTGTTTGTGCATTTACAATATTCATTGATTTTTGCCATTGAAAAACATGTTATTCATATACCAGAAATGTTTGAAGCTACTGACTGAATGAAAAGAGCTGGCATCTCACTCTCTTTGAATCTTCTTTATCATGCTAAGAGGAGCAGGAAAAAGCAAAAAATTTCAGAATTGCACCTTGCAATGTGGAGATATTACTGTTTGTGCATTTACAATATTCATTGATTTTTGCCATTGAAAAACGTCCAGAAATGTTTGAAGCTACTGACTGAATGAAAGGAGCTGGCATCTCACTCTCTTTGAATCTTCTTTATCATGCTAGGATTAGCAGGAAAAAGCAAAAAATTTCAGAATTGCACCTTGCAATGCGGAGAAATTACTGTTTGTGCATTTACAATATTCATTGATTTTTGCCATTGAAAAACATCATGTTATTCATATACCAGAAATGTTTGAAGCTACTGACTGAATGAAAAGAGCTGGCATCTCACTCTCTTTGAATCTTCTTTATCATGCTAGGATTAGCAGGAAAAAGCAAAAAATTTCAGAATTGCACCTTGCAATGTGGAGATATTACTGTTTGTGCATTTACAATATTCATTGATTTTTGCCATTGAAAAACGTCCAGAAATGTTTGAAGCTACTGACTGAATGAAAGGAGCTGGCATCTCACTCTCTTTGAATCTTCTTTATCATGCTAGGATTAGCAGGAAAAAGCAAAAAATTTCAGAATTTCACCTTGCAATGTGGAGATATTACTGTTTGTGCATTTACAATATTCATTGATTTTTGCCATTGAAAAACATCATGTTATTCATATACCAGAAATGTTTGAAGCTACTGACTGAATGAAAAGAGCTGGCATCTCACTCTCTTTGAATCTTCTTTATCATGCTAAGAGGAGCAGGAAAAAGCAAAACATTTCAGAATTGCACCTTGCAATGTGGAGATATTACTGTTTGTGCATTTACAATATTCATTGATTTTTGCCATTGAAAAACGTCCAGAAATGTTTGAAGCTACTGACTGAATGAAAGGAGCTGGCATCTCACTCTCTTTGAATCTTCTTTATCATGCTAGAATTAGCAGGAAACAGCAAAAAATTTCAGAATTGCACCTTGCAATGCGGAGAAATTACTGTTTGTGCATTTACAATATTCATTGATTTTTGCCATTGAAAAACATCATGTTATTCATATACCAGAAATGTTTGAAGCTACTGACTGAATGAAAAGAGCTGGCATCTCACTCTCTTTGAATCTTCTTTATCATGCTAAGAGGAGCAGGAAAAAGCAAAAAATTTCAGAATTGCACCTTGCAATGTGGAGATATTACTGTTTGTGCATTTACAATATTCATTGAGTTTTGCCATTGAAAAACGTCCAGAAATGTTTGAAGCTACTGACTGAATGAAAGGAGCTGGCATCTCACTCTCTTTGAATCTTCTTTATCATACTAGGATTAGCAGGAAAAAGCAAAAAATTTCAGAATTGCACCTTGCAATGCAGAGAAATTACTGTTTGTGCATTTACAATATTCATTGATTTTTGCCATTGAAAAATATCATGTTATTCATATACCAGAAATGTTTGAAGCTACTGACTGAATGAAAAGAGCTGGCATCTCACTCTCTTTGAATCTTCTTTATCATGCTAAGAGGAGCAGGAAAAAGCAAAAAATTTCAGAATTGCACGTTGCAATGTGGAGATATTACTGTTTGTGCATTTACAATATTCATTGATTTTTGCCATTGAAAAACATCCAGAAATGTTTGAAGCCACTGACTGAATGAAAGGATCTGGCATCTCACTCTCTTTGAATCTTCTTTATCATGCTAGGATTAGCAGGAAAAAGCAAAAAATTTCAGAATTGCACCTTGCAATGCGGAGAAATTACTGTTTGTGCATTTACAATATTCATTGATTTTTGCCATTGAAAAACATCATGTTATTCATATACCAGAAATGTTTGAAGCTACTGACTGAATGAAAAGAGCTGGCATCTCACTCTCTTTGAATCTTCTTTATCATGCCAGGATTAGCAGGAAAAAGCAAAAAATTTCAGAATTGCACCTTGCAATGTGGACATATTACTGTTTGTGCATTTACAATATTCATTGATTTTTGCCATTGAAAAACGTCCAGAAATGTTTGAAGCTACTGACTGAATGAAAGGAGCTGGCATCTCACTCTCTTTGAATCTTCTTTATCATGCTAGGATTAGCAGGAAAAAGCAAAAAATTTCAGAATTGCACCTTGCAATGCGGAGAAATTACTGTTTGTGCATTTACAATATTCATTGATTTTTGCCATTGAAAAACATCATGTTATTCATATACCAGAAATGTTTGAAGCTACTGACTGAATGAAAAGAGCTGGCATCTCACTCTCTTTGAATCTTCTTTATTATGCTAAGAGGAGCAGGAAAAAGCAAAAAATTTCAGAATTGCACCTTGCAATGTGGAGATATTACTGTTTGTGCATTTACAATATTCATTGATTTTTGCCATTGAAAAACGTCCAGAAATGTTTGAAGCTACTGACTGAATGAAAGGAGCTGGCATCTCACTCTGAATCTTCTTTATCATGCTAGGATTAGCAGGAAAAAGCAAAAAATTTCAGAATTGCACCTTGCAATGCGGAGAAATTACTGTTTGTGCATTTACAATATTCATTGATTTTTGCCATTGAAAAACATCATGTTATTCATATACCAGAAATGTTTGAAGCTACTGACTGAATGAAAAGAGCTGGCATCTCACTCTCTTTGAATCTTCTTTATCATGCTAAGAGGAGCAGGAAAAAGCAAAAAATTTCAGAATTGCACCTTGCAATGTGGAGATATTACTGTTTGTGCATTTACAATATTCATTGATTTTTGCCATTGAAAAACGTCCAGAAATGTTTGAAGCTACTGACTGAATGAAAGGAGCTGGCATCTCACTCTCTTTGAATCTTCTTTATCATGCTAGGATTAGCAGGAAAAAGCAAAAAATTTCAGAATTGCACCTTGCAATGCGGAGAAATTACTGTTTGTGCATTTACAATATTCATTGATTTTTGCCATTGAAAAACATCATTTTATTCATATACCAGAAATGTTTGAAGCTACTGACTGAATGAAAAGAGCTGGCATCTCACTCTCTTTGAATCTTCTTTATCATGCTAGGATTAGCAGGAAAAAGCAAAAAATTTCAGAATTGCACCTTGCAATGTGGAGATATTACTGTTTGTGCATTTACTATATTCATTGATTTTTGCCATTGAAAAACATCCAGAAATGTTTGAAGCTACTGACTGAATGAAAGGAGCTGGCATCTCACTCTCTTTGAATCTTCTTTATCATGCTAGGATTAGCAGGAAAAAGCAAAAAATTTCAGAATTGCACCTTGCAATGTGGAGTTATTACTGTTTGTGAATTTACAATATTCATTGATTTTTGCCATTGAAAAATGTCCAGAAATGTTTGAAGCTACTGACTGAATGAAAGGAGCTGGCATCTCACTCTCTTTGAATCTTCTTTATCATGCTAGGATTAGCAGGAAAAAGCAAAAAATTTCAAAATTGCACCTTGCAATGCGGAGAAATTACTGTTTGTGCATTTACAATATTCATTGATTTTTGCCATTGAAAAACATCATGTTATTCATATACCAGAAATGTTTGAAGCTACTGACTGAATGAAAAGAGCTGGCATCTCACTCTCTTTGAATCTTCTTTATCATGCTAAGAGGAGCAGGAAAAAGCAAAAAATTTCAGAATTGCACCTTGCAATGTGGAGATATTACTGTTTGTGCATTTACAATATTCATTGATTTTTGCCATTGAAAAACGTCCAGAAATGTTTGAAGCCACTGACTGAATGAAAGGAGCTGGCATCTCACTCTCTTTGAATCTTCTTTATCATGCTAGGATTAGCAGGAAAAAGCAAAAAATTTCAGAATTGCACCTTGCAATGCGGAGAAATTACTGTTTGTGCATTTACAATATTCATTGATTTTTGCCATTGAAAAACATCATGTTATTCATATACCAGAAATGTTTGAAGCTACTGACTGAATGAAAAGAGTTGGCATCTCACTCTCTTTGAATCTTCTTTATTATGCTAAGAGGAGCAGGAAAAAGCAAAAAATTTCAGAATTGCACCTTGCAATGTGGAGATATTACTGTTTGTGCATTTACAATATTCATTGATTTTTGCCATTGAAAAACGTCCAGAAATGTTTGAAGCTACTGACTGAATGAAAGGAGCTGGCATCTCACTCTGAATCTTCTTTATCATGCTAGGATTAGCAGGAAAAAGCAAAAAATTTCAGAATTGCACCTTGCAATGCGGAGAAATTACTGTTTGTGCATTTACAATATTCATTGATTTTTGCCATTGAAAAACATCATGTTATTCATATACCAGAAATGTTTGAAGCTACTGACTGAATGAAAAGAGCTGGCATCTCACTCTCTTTGAATCTTCTTTATCATGCTAAGAGGAGCAGGAAAAAGCAAAAAATTTCAGAATTGCACCTTGCAATGTGGAGATATTACTGTTTGTGCATTTACAATATTCATTGATTTTTGCCATTGAAAAACGTCCAGAAATGTTTGAAGCTACTGACTGAATGAAAGGAGCTGGCATCTCACTCTCTTTGAATCTTCTTTATCATGCTAGGATTAGCAGGAAAAAGCAAAAAATTTCAGAATTGCACCTTGCAATGCGGAGAAATTACTGTTTGTGCATTTACAATATTCATTGATTTTTGCCATTGAAAAACATCATTTTATTCATATACCAGAAATGTTTGAAGCTACTGACTGAATGAAAAGAGCTGGCATCTCACTCTCTTTGAATCTTCTTTATCATGCTAGGATTAGCAGGAAAAAGCAAAAAATTTCAGAATTGCACCTTGCAATGTGGAGATATTACTGTTTGTGCATTTACTATATTCATTGATTTTTGCCATTGAAAAACATCCAGAAATGTTTGAAGCTACTGACTGAATGAAAGGAGCTGGCATCTCACTCTCTTTGAATCTTCTTTATCATGCTAGGATTAGCAGGAAAAAGCAAAAAATTTCAGAATTGCACCTTGCAATGTGGAGTTATTACTGTTTGTGCATTTACAATATTCATTGATTTTTGCCATTGAAAAATGTCCAGAAATGTTTGAAGCTACTGACTGAATGAAAGGAGCTGGCATCTCACTCTCTTTGAATCTTCTTTATCATGCTAGGATTAGCAGGAAAAAGCAAAAAATTTCAAAATTGCACCTTGCAATGCGGAGAAATTACTGTTTGTGCATTTACAATATTCATTGATTTTTGCCATTGAAAAACATCATGTTATTCATATACCAGAAATGTTTGAAGCTACTGACTGAATGAAAAGAGCTGGCATCTCACTCTCTTTGAATCTTCTTTATCATGCTAAGAGGAGCAGGAAAAAGCAAAAAATTTCAGAATTGCACCTTGCAATGTGGAGATATTACTGTTTGTGCATTTACAATATTCATTGATTTTTGCCATTGAAAAACGTCCAGAAATGTTTGAAGCCACTGACTGAATGAAAGGAGCTGGCATCTCACTCTCTTTGAATCTTCTTTATCATGCTAGGATTAGCAGGAAAAAGCAAAAAATTTCAGAATTGCACCTTGCAATGCGGAGAAATTACTGTTTGTGCATTTACAATATTCATTGATTTTTGCCATTGAAAAACATCATGTTATTCATATACCAGAAATGTTTGAAGCTACTGACTGAATGAAAAGAGCTGGCATCTCACTCTCTTTGAATCTTCTTTATCATGCCAGGATTAGCAGGAAAAAGCAAAAAATTTCAGAATTGCACCTTGCAATGTGAACATATTACTGTTTGTGCATTTACAATATTCATTGATTTTTGCCATTGAAAAACGTCCAGAAATGTTTGAAGCTACTGACTGAATGAAAGGAGCTGGCATCTCACTCTCTTTGAATCTTCTTTATCATGCTAGGATTAGCAGGAAAAAGCAAAAAATTTCAGAATTGCACCTTGCAATGCGGAGAAATTACTGTTTGTGCATTTACAATATTCATTGATTTTTGCCATTGAAAAACATCATGTTATTCATATACCAGAAATGTTTGAAGCTACTGACTGAATGAAAAGAGCTGGCATCTCACTCTCTTTGAATCTTCTTTATCATGCTAAGAGGAGCAGGAAAAAGCAAAAAATTTCAGAATTGCACGTTGCAATGTGGAGATATTACTGTTTGTGCATTTACAATATTCATTGATTTTTGCCATTGAAAAACGTCCAGAAATGTTTGAAGCTACTGACTGAATGAAAGGAGCTGGCATCTCACTCTCTTTGAATCTTCTTTATCATGCTAGGATTAGCAGGAAAAAGCAAAAAATTTCAGAATTGCACCTTGCAATGCGGAGAAATTACTGTTTGTGCATTTACAATATTCATTGATTTTTGCCATTGAAAAACATCATGTTATTCATATACCAGAAATGTTTGAAGCTACTGACTGAATGAAAAGAGCTGGCATCTCACTCTCTTTGAATCTTCTTTATCATGCTAAGAGGAGCAGGAAAAAGCAAAAAATTTCAGAATTGCACGTTGCAATGTGGAGATATTACTGTTTGTGCATTTACAATATTCATTGATTTTTGCCATTGAAAAACATCCAGAAATGTTTGAAGCCACTGACTGAATGAAAGGATCTGGCATCTCACTCTCTTTGAATCTTCTTTATCATGCTAGGATTAGCAGGAAAAAGCAAAAAATTTCAGAATTGCACCTTGCAATGCGGAGAAATTACTGTTTGTGCATTTACAATATTCATTGATTTTTGCCATTGAAAAACATCATGTTATTCATATACCAGAAATGTTTGAAGCTACTGACTGAATGAAAAGAGCTGGCATCTCACTCTCTTTGAATCTTCTTTATCATGCTAAGAGGAGCAGGAAAAAGCAAAAAATTTCAGAATTGCACCTTGCAATGTGGAGATATTACTGTTTGTGCATTTACAATATTCATTGATTTTTGCCATTGAAAAACGTCCAGAAATGTTTGAAGCTACTGACTGAATGAAAGGAGCTGTCATCTCACTCTCTTTGAATCTTCTTTATCATGCTAGGATTAGCAGGAAAAAGCAAAAAATTTCAGAATTGCACCTTGCAATGCGGAGAAATTACTGTTTGTGCATTTACAATATTCATTGATTTTTGCCATTGAAAAACATCATGTTATTCATATACCAGAAATGTTTGAAGCTACTGACTGAATGAAAAGAGCTGGCATCTCACTCTCTTTGAATTTTCTTTATCATGCTAAGAGGAGCAGGAAAAAGCAAAAAATTTCAGAATTGCACGTTGCAATGTGGAGATATTACTGTTTGTGCATTTACAATATTCATTGATTTTTGCCATTGAAAAACGTCCAGAAATGTTTGAAGCTACTGACTGAATGAAAGGAGCTGGCATCTCACTCTCTTTGAATCTTCTTTATCATGCTAGGATTAGCAGGAAAAAGCAAAAAATTTCAGAATTGCACCTTGCAATGTGGAGATATTACTGTTTGTGCATTTACTATATTCATTGATTTTTGCCATTGAAAAACGTCCAGAAATGTTTGAAGCTACTGACTGAATGAAAGGAGCTGGCATCTCACTCTCTTTGAATCTTCTTTATCATGCTAGGATTAGCAGGAAAAAGCAAAAAATTTCAGAATTGCACCTTGCAATGTGGAGTTATTACTGTTTGTGCATTTACAATATTCATTGATTTTTGCCATTGAAAAATGTCCAGAAATGTTTGAAGCTACTGACTGAATGAAAGGAGCTGGCATCTCACTCTCTTTGAATCTTCTTTATCATGCTAGGATTAGCAGGAAAAAGCAAAAAATTTCAAAATTGCACCTTGCAATGTGGAGATATTACTCTTTGTGCATTTACAATATTCATTGATTTTTGCCATTGAAAAACATCATGTTATTCATATACCAGAAATGTTTGAAGCTACTGACTGAATGAAAAGAGCTGGCATCTCACTCTCTTTGAATCTTCTTTATCATGCTAAGAGGAGCAGGAAAAAGCAAAAAATTTCAGAATTGCACCTTGCAATGTGGAGATATTACTGTTTGTGCATTTACAATATTCATTGATTTTTGCCATTGAAAAACGTCCAGAAATGTTTGAAGCTACTGACTGAATGAAAGGAGCTGGCATCTCACTCTCTTTGAATCTTCTTTATCATGCTAGGATTAGCAGGAAAAAGCAAAAAATTTCAGAATTGCACCTTGCAATGCGGAGAAATTACTGTTTGTGCATTTACAATATTCATTGATTTTTGCCATTGAAAAACATCATGTTATTCATATACCAGAAATGTTTGAAGCTACTGACTGAATGAAAAGAGCTGGCATCTCACTCTCTTTGAATCTTCTTTATCATGCTAAGAGGAGCAGGAAAAAGCAAAAAATTTCAGAATTGCACCTTGCAATGTGGAGATATTACTGTTTGTGCATTTACAATATTCATTGATTTTTGCCATTGAAAAACGTCCAGAAATGTTTGAAGCTACTGACTGAATGAAAGGAGCTGGCATCTCACTCTCTTTGAATCTTCTTTATCATGCTAGGATTAGCAGGAAAAAGCAAAAAATTTCAGAATTGCACCTTGCAATGCGGAGAAATTACTGTTTGTGCATTTACAATATTCATTGATTTTTGTTATTGAAAAACATCATGTTATTCATATACCAGAAATGTTTGAAGCTACTGACTGAATGAAAAGAGCTGGCATCTCACTCTCTTTGAATCTTCTTTATCATGCTAAGAGGAGCAGGAAAAAGCAAAAAATTTCAGAATTGCACGTTGCAATGTGGAGATATTACTGTTTGTGCATTTACAATATTCATTGATTTTTGCCATTGAAAAACGTCCAGAAATGTTTGAAGCCACTGACTGAATGAAAGGAGCTGGCATCTCACTCTCTTTGAATCTTCTTTATCATGCTAGGATTAGCAGGAAAAAGCAAAAAATTTCAGAATTGCACCTTGCAATGCGGAGAAATTACTGTTTGTGCATTTACAATATTCATTGATTTTTGCCATTGAAAAACATCATGTTATTCATATACCAGAAATGTTTGAAGCTACTGACTGAATGAAAAGAGCTGGCATCTCACTCTCTTTGAATCTTCTTTATCATGCTAAGAGGAGCAGGAAAAAGCAAAAAATTTCAGAATTGCACGTTGCAATGTGGAGATATTACTGTTTGTGCATTTACAATATTCATTGATTTTTGCCATTGAAAAACGTCCAGAAATGTTTGAAGCTACTGACTGAATGGAAGGAGCTGGCATCTCACTCTCTTTGAATCTTCTTTATCATGCTAGGATTAGCAGGAAAAAGCAAAAAATTTCAGAATTGCACCTTGCAATGCGGAGAAATTACTGTTTGTGCATTTACAATATTCATTGATTTTTGCCATTGAAAAACATCATGTTATTCATATACCAGAAATGTTTGAAGCTACTGACTGAATGAAAAGAGCTGGCATCTCACTCTCTATGAATTTTCTTTATCATGCTAAGAGGAGCAGGAAAAAGCAAAAAATTTCAGAATTGCACCTTGCAATGTGGAGATATTACTGTTTGTGCATTTACAATATTCATTGATTTTTGCCATTGAAAAACGTCCATAAATGTTTGAAGCTACTGACTGAATGAAAGGAGCTGGCATCTCACTCTCTTTGAATCTTCTTTATCATGCTAGGATTAGCAGGAAAAAGCAAAAAATTTCAGAATTGCACCTTGCAATGCGGAGAAATTACTGTTTGTGCATTTACAATATTCATTGATTTTTGCCATTGAAAAACATCATGTTATTCATATACCAGAAATGTTTGAAGCTACTGACTGAATGAAAAGAGCTGGCATCTCACTCTCTTTGAATCTTCTTTATCATGCTAGGATTAGCAGGAAAAAGCAAAAAATTTCAGAATTGCACCTTGCAATGTGGAGATATTACTGTTTGTGCATTTACAATATTCATTGATTTTTGCCATTGAAAAACGTCCAGAAATGTTTGAAGCTACTGACTGAATGAAAGGAGCTGGCATCTCACTCTCTTTGAATCTTCTTTATCATGCTAGGATTAGCAGGAAAAAGCAAAAAATTTCAGAATTGCACCTTGCAATGTGGAGTTATTACTGTTTGTGCATTTACAATATTCATTGATTTTTGCCATTGAAAAATGTCCAGAAATGTTTGAAGCTACTGACTGAATGAAAGGAGCTGGCATCTCACTCTCTTTGAATCTTCTTTATCATGCTAGGATTAGCAGGAAAAGGAAAAAATTTCAGAATTGCACCTTGCAATGTGGAGATATTACTGTTTGTGCATTTACAATATTCATTGATTTTTGCCATTGAAAAACATCATGTTATTCATATACCAGAAATGTTTGAAGCTACTGACTGAATGAAAAGAGCTGGCATCTCACTCTCTTTGAATCTTCTTTATCATGCTAAGAGGAGCAGGAAAAAGCAAAAAATTTCAGAATTGCACCTTGCAATGTGGAGATATTACTGTTTGTGCATTTACAATATTCATTGATTTTTGCCATTGAAAAACGTCCAGAAATGTTTGAAGCTACTGACTGAATGAAAGGAGCTGGCATCTCACTCTCTTTGAATCTTCTTTATCATGCTAGGATTAGCAGGAAAAAGCAAAAAATTTCAGAATTGCACCTTGCAATGCGGAGAAATTACTGTTTGTGCATTTACAATATTCATTGATTTTTGCCATTGAAAAACATCATGTTATTCATATACCAGAAATGTTTGAAGCTACTGACTGAATGAAAAGAGCTGGCATCTCACTCTCTTTGAATCTTCTTTATCATGCTAAGAGGAGCAGGAAAAAGCAAAAAAATTCAGAATTGCACCTTGCAATGTGGAGATATTACTCTTTGTGCATTTACAATATTCATTGATTTTTGCCATTGAAAAACGTCCAGAAATGTTTGAAGCTACTGACTGAATGAAAGGAGCTGGCATCTCACTCTCTTTGAATCTTCTTTATCATGCTAGGATTAGCAGGAAAAAGCAAAAAATTTCAGAATTGCACCTTGCAATGCGGAGAAATTACTGTTTGTGCATTTACAATATTCATTGATTTTTGCCATTGAAAAACATCATGTTATTCATATACCAGAAATGTTTGAAGCTACTGACTGAATGAAAAGAGCTGGCATCTCACTCTCTTTGAATCTTCTTTATCATGCTAAGAGGAGCAGGAAAAAGCAAAAAATTTCAGAATTGCACGTTGCAATGTGGAGATATTACTGTTTGTGCATTTACAATATTCATTGATTTTTGCCATTGAAAAACGTCCAGAAATGTTTGAAGCTACTGACTGAATGAAAGGAGCTGGCATCTCACTCTCTTTGAATCTTCTTTATCATGCTAGGATTAGCAGGAAAAAGCAAAAAAATTCAGAATTGCACCTTGCAATGTGGAGAAATTACTGTTTGTGCATTTACAATATTCGATGATTTTTGCCATTGAAAAACATCATGTTATTCATATACCAGAAATGTTTGAAGCTACTGACTGAATGAAAAGAGCTGGCATCTCACTCTCTTTGAATCTTCTTTATCATGCTAAGAGGAGCAGGAAAAAGCAAAAAATTTCAGAATTGCACCTTGCAATGTGGAGATATTACTGTTTGTGCATTTACAATATTCATTGATTTTTGCCATTGAAAAACGTCCAGAAATGTTTGAAGCTACTGACTGAATGAAAGGAGCTGGCATCTCACTCTCTTTGAATCTTCTTTATCATGCTAGGATTAGCAGGAAAAAGCAAAAAATTTCAGAATTGCACCTTGCAATGCGGAGAAATTACTGTTTGTGCATTTACAATATTCATTGATTTTTGCCATTGAAAAACATCATGTTATTCATATACCAGAAATGTTTGAAGCTACTGACTGAATGAAAAGAGCTGGCATCTCACTCTCTTTGAATCTTCTTTATCATGCTAAGAGGAGCAGGAAAAAGCAAAAAATTTCAGAATTGCACCTTGCAATGTGGAGATATTACTGTTTGTGCATTTACAATATTCATTGATTTTTGCCATTGAAAAACGTCCAGAAATGTTTGAAGCTACTGACTGAATGAAAGGAGCTGGCATCTCACTCTCTTTGAATCTTCTTTATCATGCTAGGATTAGCAGGAAAAAGCAAAAAATTTCAGAATTGCACCTTGCAATGTTGAGTTATTACTGTTTGTGCATTTACAATATTCATTGATTTTTGCCATTGAAAAATGTCCAGAAATGTTTGAAGCTACTGACTGAATGAAAGGAGCTGGCATCTCACTCTCTTTGAATCTTCTTTATCATGCTAGGATTAGCAGGAAAAAGCAAAAAATTTCAGAATTGCACCTTGCAATGTGGAGATATTACTGTTTGTGCATTTACAATATTCATTGATTTTTGCCATTGAAAAACATCATGTTATTCATATACCAGAAATGTTTGAAGCTACTGACTGAATGAAAAGAGCTGGCATCTCACTCTCTTTGAATCTTCTTTATCATGCTAAGAGGAGCAGGAAAAAGCAAAAAATTTCAGAATTGCACCTTGCAATGTGGAGATATTACTGTTTGTGCATTTACAATATTCATTGATTTTTGCCATTGAAAAACGTCCAGAAATGTTTGAAGCTACTGACTGAATGAAAGGAGCTGGCATCTCACTCTCTTTGAATCTTCTTTATCATGCTAGGATTAGCAGGAAAAAGCAAAAAATTTCAGAATTGCACCTTGCAATGCGGAGAAATTACTGTTTGTGCATTTACAATATTCATTGATTTTTACCATTGAAAAACATCATGTTATTCATATACCAGAAATGTTTGAAGCTACTGACTGAATGAAAAGAGCTGGCATCTCACTCTCTTTGAATCTTCTTTATCATGCTAAGAGGAGCAGGAAAAAGCAAAAAATTTCAGAATTGCACGTTGCAATGTGGAGATATTACTGTTTGTGCATTTACAATATTCATTGATTTTTGCTATTGAAAAACGTCCAGAAATGTTTGAAGCTACTGACTGAATGAAAGGAGCTGGCATCTCACTCTCTTTGAATCTTCTTTATCATGCTAGGATTAGCAGGAAAAAGCAAAAAAATTCAGAATTGCACCTTGCAATGTGGAGAAATTACTGTTTGTGCATTTACAATATTCGATGATTTTTGCCATTGAAAAACATCATGTTATTCATATACCAGAAATGTTTGAAGCTACTGACTGAATGAAAAGAGCTGGCATCTCACTCTCTTTGAATCTTCTTTATCATGCTAAGAGGAGCAGGAAAAAGCAAAAAATTTCAGAATTGCACCTTGCAATGTGGAGATATTACTGTTTGTGCATTTACAATATTCATTGATTTTTGCCATTGAAAAACGTCCAGAAATGTTTGAAGCTACTGACTGAATGAAAGGAGCTGGCATCTCACTCTCTTTGAATCTTCTTTATCATGCTAGGATTAGCAGGAAAAAGCAAAAAATTTCAGAATTGCACCTTGCAATGCGGAGAAATTACTGTTTGTGCATTTACAATATTCATTGATTTTTGCCATTGAAAAACATCATGTTATTCATATACCAGAAATGTTTGAAGCTACTGACTGAATGAAAAGAGCTGGCATCTCACTCTCTTTGAATCTTCTTTATCATGCTAAGAGGAGCAGGAAAAAGCAAAAAATTTCAGAATTGCACCTTGCAATGTGGAGATATTACTGTTTGTGCATTTACAATATTCATTGATTTTTGCCATTGAAAAACGTCCAGAAATGTTTGAAGCTACTGACTGAATGAAAGGAGCTGGCATCTCACTCTCTTTGAATCTTCTTTATCATGCTAGGATTAGCAGGAAAAAGCAAAAAATTTCAGAATTGCACCTTGCAATGTTGAGTTATTACTGTTTGTGCATTTACAATATTCATTGATTTTTGCCATTGAAAAATGTCCAGAAATGTTTGAAGCTACTGACTGAATGAAAGGAGCTGGCATCTCACTCTCTTTGAATCTTCTTTATCATGCTAGGATTAGCAGGAAAAAGCAAAAAATTTCAGAATTGCACCTTGCAATGTGGAGATATTACTGTTTGTGCATTTACAATATTCATTGATTTTTGCCATTGAAAAACATCATGTTATTCATATACCAGAAATGTTTGAAGCTACTGACTGAATGAAAAGAGCTGGCATCTCACTCTCTTTGAATCTTCTTTATCATGCTAAGAGGAGCAGGAAAAAGCAAAAAATTTCAGAATTGCACCTTGCAATGTGGAGATATTACTGTTTGTGCATTTACAATATTCATTGATTTTTGCCATTGAAAAACGTCCAGAAATGTTTGAAGCTACTGACTGAATGAAAGGAGCTGGCATCTCACTCTCTTTGAATCTTCTTTATCATGCTAGGATTAGCAGGAAAAAGCAAAAAATTTCAGAATTGCACCTTGCAATGCGGAGAAATTACTGTTTGTGCATTTACAATATTCATTGATTTTTACCATTGAAAAACATCATGTTATTCATATACCAGAAATGTTTGAAGCTACTGACTGAATGAAAAGAGCTGGCATCTCACTCTCTTTGAATCTTCTTTATCATGCTAAGAGGAGCAGGAAAAAGCAAAAAATTTCAGAATTGCACCTTGCAATGTGGAGATATTACTGTTTGTGCATTTACAATATTCATTGATTTTTGCCATTGAAAAACGTCCAGAAATGTTTGAAGCTACTGACTGAATGAAAGGAGCTGGCATCTCACTCTCTTTGAATCTTCTTTATCATGCTAGGATTAGCAGGAAAAAGCAAAAAATTTCAGAATTGCACCTTGCAATGCGGAGAAATTACTGTTTGTGCATTTACAATATTCATTGATTTTTGCCATTGAAAAACATCATGTTATTCATATACCAGAAATGTTTGAAGCTACTGACTGAATGAAAAGAGCTGGCATCTCACTCTCTTTGAATCTTCTTTATCATGCTAAGAGGAGCAGGAAAAAGCAAAAAATTTCAGAATTGCACGTTGCAATGTGGAGATATTACTGTTTGTGCATTTACAATATTCATTGATTTTTGCCATTGAAAAACGTCCAGAAATGTTTG
Organism: Phyllobates terribilis; assembly: GCF_046119375.1. Taxonomy (NCBI): domain Eukaryota; kingdom Metazoa; phylum Chordata; class Amphibia; order Anura; family Dendrobatidae; genus Phyllobates; species Phyllobates terribilis. Next base: position 4,047,989 of record NW_027362909.1, on the reverse strand, counting down.
AAGCTACTGACTGAATGAAAGGAGCTGGCATCTCACTCTCTTTGAATCTTCTTTATCATGCTAGGATTAGCAGGAAAAAGCAAAAAATTTCAGAATTGCACCTTGCAATGCGGAGAAATTACTGTTTGTGCATTTACAATATTCATTGATTTTTGCCATTGAAAAACATCATGTTATTCATATACCAGAAATGTTTGAAGCTACTGACTGAATGAAAAGAGCTGGCATCTCACTCTCTTTGAATCTTCTTTATCATGCTAGGATTAGCAGGAAAAAGCAAAAAATTTCAGAATTGCACCTTGCAATGTGGAGATATTACTATTTGTGCATTTACAATATTCATTGATTTTTGCCATTGAAAAACGTCCAGAAATGTTTGAAGCTACTGACTGAATGAAAGGAGCTGGCATCTCACTCTCTTTGAATCTTCTTTATCATGCTAGGATTAGCAGGAAAAAGCAAAAAATTTCAGAATTGCACCTTGCAATGCGGAGAAATTACTGTTTGTGCATTTACAATATTCATTGATTTTTGCCATTGAAAAACATCATGTTATTCATATACCAGAAATGTTTGAAGCTACTGACTGAACGAAAAGAGCTGGCATCTCACTCTCTATGAATCTTCTTTATCATGCTAAGAGGAGCAGGAAAAAGCAAAAAATTTCAGAATTGCACCTTGCAATGTGGAGATATTACTGTTTGTGCATTTACAATATTCATTGATTTTTGCCATTGAAAAACGTCCAGAAATGTTTGAAGCTACTGACTGAATGAAAGGAGCTGGCATCTCACTCTCTTTGAATCTTCTTTATCATGCTAGGATTAGCAGGAAAAAGCAAAAAATTTCAGAATTGCACCTTGCAATGCGGAGAAATTACTGTTTGTGCATTTACAATATTCATTGATTTTTGCCATTGAAAAACATCATGTTAGTCATATACCAGAAATGTTTGAAGCTACTGACTGAATGAAAAGAGCTGGCATCTCACTCTCTTTGAATCTTCTTTATCATGCTAGGATTAGCAGGAAAAAGCAAAAAATTTCAGAATTGCACCTTGCAATGTGGAGATATTACTGTTTGTGCATTTACAATATTCATTGATTTTTGCCATTGAAAAACGTCCAGAAATGTTTGAAGCTACTGACTGAATGAAAGGAGCTGGCATCTCACTCTCTTTGAATCTTCTTTATCATGCTAGGATTAGCAGGAAAAAGCAAAAAATTTCAGAATTGCACCTTGCAATGTGGAGTTATTACTGTTTGTGCATTTACAATATTCATTGATTTTTGCCATTGAAAAATGTCCAGAAATGTTTGAAGCTACTGACTGAATGAAAGGAGCTGGCATCTCACTCTCTTTGAATCTTCTTTATCATGCTAGGATTAGCAGGAAAAAGCAAAAAATTTCAGAATTGCACCTTGCAATGTGGAGATATTACTGTTTGTGCATTTACAATATTCATTGATTTTTGCCATTGAAAAAGATCATGTTATTCATATACCAGAAATGTTTGAAGCTACTGACTGAATGAAAAGAGCTGGCATCTCACTCTCTTTGAATCTTCTTTATCATGCTAAGAGGAGCAGGAAAAAGCAAAAAATTTCAGAATTGCACCTTGCAATGTGGAGATATTACTGTTTGTGCATTTACAATATTCAATGATTTTTGCCATTGAAAAACGTCCAGAAATGTTTGAAGCTACTGACTGAATGAAAGGAGCTGGCATCTCACTCTCTTTGAATCTTCTTTATCATGCTAGGATTAGCAGGAAAAAGCAAAAAATTTCAGAATTGCACCTTGCAATGCGGAGAAATTACTGTTTGTGCATTTACAATATTCATTGATTTTTGCCATTGAAAAACATCATGTTATTCATATACCAGAAATGTTTGAAGCTACTGACTGAATGAAAAGAGCTGGCATCTCACTCTCTTTGAATCTTCTTTATCATGCTTGGATTAGCAGGAAAAAACAAAAAATTTCAGAATTGCACCTTGCAATGTGGAGATATTACTGTTTGTGCATTTACAATATTCATTGATTTTTGCCATTGAAAAACGTCCAGAAATGTTTGAAGCTACTGACTGAATGAAAGGAGCTGGCATCTCACTCTCTTTGAATCTTCTTTATCATGCTAGGATTAGCAGGAAAAAGCAAAAAATTTCAGAATTGCACCTTGCAATGCGGAGAAATTACTGTTTGTGCATTTACAATATTCATTGATTTTTGCCATTGAAAAACATCATGTTATTCATATACCAGAAATGTTTGAAGCTACTGACTGAATGAAAAGAGCTGGCATCTCACTCTCTTTGAATCTTCTTTATCATGCTAAGAGGAGCAGGAAAAAGCAAAAAATTTCAGAATTGCACCTTGAAATGTGGAGATATTACTGTTTGTGCATTCACAATATTCATTGATTTTTGCCATTGAAAAACGTCCAGAAATGTTTGAAGCTACTGACTGAATGAAAGGAGCTGGCATCTCACTCTCTTTGAATCTTCTTTATCATGCTAGGATTAGCAGGAAAAAGCAAAAAATTTCAGAATTGCACCTTGCAATGCTGAGAAATTACTGTTTGTGCATTTACAATATTCATTGATTTTTGCCATTGAAAAACATCATGTTATTCATATACCAGAAATGTTTGAAGCTACTGACTGAATGAAAAGAGCTGGCATCTCACTCTCTTTGAATCTTCTTTATCATGCTAGGATTAGCAGGAAAAAGCAAAAAATTTCAGAATTGCACCTTGCAATGTGGAGATATTACTGTTTGTGCATTTACAATATTCATTGATTTTTGCCATTGAAAAACGTCCAGAAATGTTTGAAGCTACTGACTGAATGAAAGGAGCTGGCATCTCACTCTCTTTGAATCTTCTTTATCATGCTAGGATTAGCAGGAAAAAGCAAAAAATTTCAGAATTGCACCTTGCAATGCGGAGAAATTACTGTTTGTGCATTTACAATATTCATTGATTTTTGCCATTGAAAAACATCATGTTATTCATATACCAGAAATGTTTGAAGCTACTGACTGAATGAAAAGAGCTGGCATCTCACTCTCTATGAATCTTCTTTATCATGCTAAGAGGAGCAGGAAAAAGCAAAAAATTTCAGAATTGCACCTTGCAATGTGGAGATATTACTGTTTGTGCATTTACAATATTCATTGATTTTTGCCATTGAAAAACATCCAGAAATGTTTGAAGCTACTGACTGAATGAAAGGAGCTGGCATCTCACTCTCTTTGAATCTTCTTTATCATGCTAGGATTAGCAGGAAAAAGCAAAAAATTTCAGAATTGCACCTTGCAATGCGGAGAAATTACTGTTTGTGCATTTACAATATTCATTGATTTTTGCCATTGAAAAACATCATGTTAGTCATATACCAGAAATGTTTGAAGCTACTGACTGAATGAAAAGAGCTGGCATCTCACTCTCTTTGAATCTTCTTTATCATGCTAGGATTAGCAGGAAAAAGCAAAAAATTTCAGAATTGCACCTTGCAATGTGGAGATATTACTGTTTGTGCATTTACAATATTCATTGATTTTTGCCATTGAAAAACGTCCAGAAATGTTTGAAGCTACTGACTGAATGAAAGGAGCTGGCATCTCACTCTCTTTGAATCTTCTTTATCATGCTAGGATTAGCAGGAAAAAGCAAAAAATTTCAGAATTGCACCTTGCAATGTGGAGATATTACTGTTTGTGCATTTACAATATTCATTGATTTTTGCCATTGAAAAACATCATGTTATTCATATACTAGAAATGTTTGAAGCTACTGACTGAATGAAAAGAGCTGGCATCTCACTCTCTTTGAATCTTCTTTATCATGCTAAGAGGAGCAGGAAAAAGCAAAAAATTTCAGAATTGCACCTTGCAATGTGGAGATATTACTGTTTGTGCATTTACAATATTCATTGATTTTTGCCATTGAAAAACGTCCAGAAATGTTTGAAGCTACTGACTGAATGAAAGGAGCTGGCATCTCACTCTCTTTGAATCTTCTTTATCATGCTAGGATTAGCAGGAAAAAGCAAAAAATTACAGAATTGCACCTTGCAATGTGGAGATATTACTGTTTGTGCATTTACAATATTCATTGATTTTTGCCATTGAAAAACATCATGTTATTCATATACCAGAAATGTTTGAAGCTACTGACTGAATGAAAAGAGCTGGCATCTCACTCTCTTTGAATCTTCTTTATCATGCTAAGAGGAGCAGGAAAAAGCAAAAAATTTCAGAATTGCACCTTGCAATGTGGAGATATTACTGTTTGTGCATTTACAATATTCATTGATTTTTGCCATTGAAAAACGTCCAGAAATGTTTGAAGCTACTGACTGAATGAAAGGAGCTGGCATCTCACTCTCTTTGAATCTTCTTTATCATGCTAGGATTAGCAGGAAAAAGCAAAAAATTTCAGAATTGCACCTTGCAATGCGGAGAAATTACTGTTTGTGCATTTACAATATTCATTGATTTTTGCCATTGAAAAACATCATGTTATTCATATACCAGAAATGTTTGAAGCTACTGACTGAATGAAAAGAGCTGGCATCTCACTCTCTTTGAATCTTCTTTATCATGCTAAGAGGAGCAGGAAAATGCAAAAAATTTCAGAATTGCACCTTGCAATGTGGAGATATTACTGTTTGTGCATTTACAATATTCATTGATTTTTGCCATTGAAAAACGTCCAGAAATGTTTGAAGCTACTGACTGAATGAAAGGAGCTGGCATCTCACTCTCTTTGAATCTTCTTTATCATGCTAGGATTAGCAGGAAAAAGCAAAAAATTTCAGAATTGCACCTTGCAATGTGGAGTTATTACTGTTTGTGCATTTACAATATTCATTGATTTTGCCATTGAAAAATGACCAGAAATGTTTGAAGCTACTGACTGAATGAAAGGAGCTGGCATCTCACTCTCTTTGAATCTTCTTTATCATGCTAGGATTAGCAGGAAAAAGCAAAAAATTTCAGAATTGCACCTTGCAATGTGGAGATATTACTTTTTGTGCATTTACAATATTCATTGATTTTTGCCATTGAAAAACATCATGTTATTCATATACCAGAAATGTTTGAAGCTACTGACTGAATGAAAAGAGCTGGCATCTCACTCTCTTTGAATCTTCTTTATCATGCTAAGAGGAGCAGGAAAAAGCAAAATATTTCAGAATTGCACGTTGCAATGTGGAGATATTACTGTTTGTGCATTTACATTATTCATTGATTTTTGCCATTGAAAAACGTCCAGAAATGTTTGAAGCTACTGACTGAATGAAAGGAGCTGGCATCTCACTCTCTTTGAATCTTCTTTATCATGCTAGGATTAGCAGGAAAAAGCAAAAAATTTCAGAATTGCACCTTGCAATGCGGAGAAATTACTGTTTGTGCATTTACAATATTCATTGATTTTTGCCATTGAAAAACATCATGTTATTCATATACCAGAAATGTTTGAAGCTACTGACTGAATGAAAAGAGCTGGCATCTCACTCTCTTTGAATCTTCTTTATCATGCTAAGAGGAGCAGGAAAAAGCAAAAAATTTCAGAATTGCACCTTGCAATGTGGAGATATTACTGTTTGTGCATTTACAATATTCATTGATTTTTGCCATTGAAAAACGTCCAGAAATGTTTGAAGCTACTGACTGAATGAAAGGAGCTGGCATCTCACTCTCTTTGAATCTTCTTTATCATGCTAGGATTAGCAGGAAAAAGCAAAAAATTTCAGAATTGCACCTTGCAATGCGGAGAAATTACTGTTTGTGCATTTACAATATTCATTGATTTTTACCATTGAAAAACATCATGTTATTCATATACCAGAAATGTTTGAAGCTACTGACTGAATGAAAAGAGCTGGCATCTCACTCTCTTTGAATCTTCTTTATCATGCTAAGAGGAGCAGGAAAAAGCAGAAAATTTCAGAATTGCACCTTGCAATGTGGAGATATTACTGTTTGTGCATTTACAATATTCATTGATTTTTGCCATTGAAAAACATCATGTTATTCATATACCAGAAATGTTTGAAGCTACTGACTGAATGAAAGGAGCTGGCATCTCACTCTCTTTGAATCTTCTTTATCATGCTAGGATTAGCAGGAAAAAGCAAAAAATTTCAGAATTGCACCTTGCAATGCGGAGAAATTACTGTTTGTGCATTTACAATATTCATTGATTTTTGCCATTGAAAAACATCATGTTATTCATATACCAGAAATGTTTGAAGCTACTGACTGAATGAAAAGAGCTGGCATCTCACTCTCTTTGAATCTTCTTTATCATGCTAAGAGGAGCAGGAAAAAGCAAAAAATTTCAGAATTGCACGTTGCAATGTGGAGATATTACTGTTTGTGCATTTACAATATTCATTGATTTTTGCCATTGAAAAACGTCCAGAAATGTTTGAAGCTACTGACTGAATGAAAGGAGCTGGCATCTCACTCTCTTTGAATCTTCTTTATCATGCTAGGATTAGCAGGAAAAAGCAAAAAATTTCAGAATTGCACCTTGCAATGCGGAGAAATTACTGTTTGTGCATTTACAATATTCATTGATTTTTGCCATTGAAAAACATCATGTTATTCATATACCAGAAATGTTTGAAGCTACTGACTGAATGAAAAGAGCTGGCATCTCACTCTCTTTGAATCTTCTTCATCATGCTAAGAGGAGCAGGAAAAAGCAAAAAATTTCAGAATTGCACGTTGCAATGTGGAGATATTACTGTTTGTGCAATTACAATATTCATTGATTTTTGCCATTGAAAAACGTCCAGAAATGTTTGAAGCTACTGACTGAATGAAAGGAGCTGGCATCTCACTCTCTTTGAATCTTCTTTATCATGCTAGGATTAGCAGGAAAAAGCAAAAAATTACAGAATTGCACCTTGCAATGTGGAGATATTACTGTTTGTGCATTTACAATATTCATTGATTTTTGCCATTGAAAAACATCATGTTATTCATATACCAGAAATGTTTGAAGCTACTGACTGAATGAAAAGAGCTGGCATCTCACTCTCTTTGAATCTTCTTTATCATGCTAGGATTAGCAGGAAAAAGCAAAAAATTTCAGAATTGCACCTTGCAATGTGGAGATATTACTGTTTGTGCATTTACAATATTCATTGATTTTTGCCATTGAAAAACGTCCAGAAATGTTTGAAGCTACTGACTGAATGAAAGGAGCTGGCATCTCACTCTCTTTGAATCTTCTTTATCATGCTAGGATTAGCAGGAAAAAGCAAAAAATTTCAGAATTGCACCTTGCAATGTGGAGTTATTACTGTTTGTGCATTTACAATATTCATTGATTTTGCCATTGAAAAATGACCAGAAATGTTTGAAGCTACTGACTGAATGAAAGGAGCTGGCATCTCACTCTCTTTGAATCTTCTTTATCATGCTAGGATTAGCAGGAAAAAGCAAAAAATTTCAGAATTGCACCTTGCAATGTGGAGATATTACTTTTTGTGCATTTACAATATTCATTGATTTTTGCCATTGAAAAACATCATGTTATTCATATACCAGAAATGTTTGAAGCTACTGACTGAATGAAAAGAGCTGGCATCTCACTCTCTTTGAATCTTCTTTATCATGCTAAGAGGAGCAGGAAAAAGCAAAATATTTCAGAATTGCACCTTGCAATGTGGAGATATTACTGTTTGTGCATTTACATTATTCATTGATTTTTGCCATTGAAAAACGTCCAGAAATGTTTGAAGCTACTGACTGAATGAAAGGAGCTGGCATCTCACTCTCTTTGAATCTTCTTTATCATGCTAGGATTAGCAGGAAAAAGCAAAAAATTTCAGAATTGCACCTTGCAATGCGGAGAAATTACTGTTTGTGCATTTACAATATTCATTGATTTTTGCCATTGAAAAACATCATGTTATTCATATACCAGAAATGTTTGAAGCTACTGACTGAATGAAAAGAGCTGGCATCTCACTCTCTTTGAATCTTCTTTATCATGCTAAGAGGAGCAGGAAAAAGCAAAAAATTTCAGAATTGCACCTTGCAATGTGGAGATATTACTGTTTGTGCATTTACAATATTCATTGATTTTTGCCATTGAAAAACGTCCAGAAATGTTTGAAGCTACTGACTGAATGAAAGGAGCTGGCATCTCACTCTCTTTGAATCTTCTTTATCATGCTAGGATTAGCAGGAAAAAGCAAAAAATTTCAGAATTGCACCTTGCAATGCGGAGAAATTACTGTTTGTGCATTTACAATATTCATTGATTTTTACCATTGAAAAACATCATGTTATTCATATACCAGAAATGTTTGAAGCTACTGACTGAATGAAAAGAGCTGGCATCTCACTCTCTTTGAATCTTCTTTATCATGCTAAGAGGAGCAGGAAAAAGCAGAAAATTTCAGAATTGCACCTTGCAATGTGGAGATATTACTGTTTGTGCATTTACAATATTCATTGATTTTTGCCATTGAAAAACATCATGTTATTCATATACCAGAAATGTTTGAAGCTACTGACTGAATGAAAGGAGCTGGCATCTCACTCTCTTTGAATCTTCTTTATCATGCTAGGATTAGCAGGAAAAAGCAAAAAATTTCAGAATTGCACCTTGCAATGCGGAGAAATTACTGTTTGTGCATTTACAATATTCATTGATTTTTGCCATTGAAAAACATCATGTTATTCATATACCAGAAATGTTTGAAGCTACTGACTGAATGAAAAGAGCTGGCATCTCACTCTCTTTGAATCTTCTTTATCATGCTAAGAGGAGCAGGAAAAAGCAAAAAATTTCAGAATTGCACGTTGCAATGTGGAGATATTACTGTTTGTGCAATTACAATATTCATTGATTTTTGCCATTGAAAAACGTCCAGAAATGTTTGAAGCTACTGACTGAATGAAAGGAGCTGGCATCTCACTCTCTTTGAATCTTCTTTATCATGCTAGGATTAGCAGGAAAAAGCAAAAAATTTCAGAATTGCACCTTGCAATGCGGAGAAATTACTGTTTGTGCATTTACAATATTCATTGATTTTTACCATTGAAAAACATCATGTTATTCATATACCAGAAATGTTTAAAGCTACTGATTGAATGAAAAGAGCTGGCATCTCACTCTCTTTGAATCTTCTTCATCATGCTAAGAGGAGCAGGAAAAAGCAAAAAATTTCAGAATTGCACCTTGCAATGTGGAGATATTACTGTTTGTGCATTTACAATATTCATTGATTTTTGCCATTGAAAAACGTCCAGAAATGTTTGTAGCTACTGACTGAATGAAAGGAGCTGGCATCTCACTCTCTTTGAATCTTCTTTATCATGCTAGGATTAGCAGGAAAAAGCAAAAAATTTCAGAATTGCACCTTGCAATGCGGAGAAATTACTGTTTGTGCATTTACAATATTCATTGATTTTTGCCATTGAAAAACATCATGTTATTCATATACCAGAAATGTTTGAAGCTACTGACTGAATGAAAAGAGCTGGCATCTCACTCTCTTTGAATCTTCTTTATCATGCTAAGAGGAGCAGGAAAAAGCAAAAAATTTCAGAATTGCACGTTGCAATGTGGAGATATTACTGTTTGTGCATTTACAATATTCATTGATTTTTGCCATTGAAAAACGTCCAGAAATGTTTGAAGCTACTGACTGAATGAAAGGAGCTGGCATCTCACTCTCTTTGAATCTTCTTTATCATGCTAGGATTAGCAGGAAAAAGCAAAAAATTTCAGAATTGCACCTTGCAATGCGGAGAAATTACTGTTTGTGCATTTACAATATTCATTGATTTTTGCCTTTGAAAAACATCATGTTATTCATATACCAGAAATGTTTGAAGCTACTGACTGAATGAAAAGAGCTGGCATCTCACTCTCTTTGAATCTTCTTTATCATGCTAAGAGGAGCAGGAAAAAGCAAAAAATTTCAGAATTGCACGTTGCAATGTGGAGATATTACTGTTTGTGCAATTACAATATTCATTGATTTTTGCCATTGAAAAACGTCCAGAAATGTTTGAAGCTACTGACTGAATGAAAGGAGCTGGCATCTCACTCTCTTTGAATCTTCTTTATCATGCTAGGAATAGCAGGAAAAAGCAAAAAATTTCAGAATTGCACCTTGCAATGCGGAGAAATTACTGTTTGTGCATTTACAATATTCATTGATTTTTGCCATTGAAAAACATGTTATTCATATACCAGAAATGTTTGAACCTACTGACTGAATGAAAAGAGCTGGCATCTCACTCTCTTTGAATCTTCTTTATCATGCTAAGAGGAGCAGGAAAAAGCAAAAAATTTCAGAATTGCACCTTGCAATGTGGAGATATTACTGTTTGTGCATTTACAATATTCATTGATTTTTTGCCATTGAAAAACGTCCAGAAATGTTTGAAGCTACTGACTGAATGAAAGGAGCTGGCATCTCACTCTCTTTGAATCTTCTTTATCATGCTAGGATTAGCAGGAAAAAGCAAAAAATTTCAGAATTGCACCTTGCAATGTGGAGTTATTACTGTTTGTGCATTTACAATATTCATTGATTTTGCCATTGAAAAATGACCAGAAATGTTTGAAGCTACTGACTGAATGAAAGGAGCTGGCATCTCACTCTCTTTGAATCTTCTTTATCATGCTAGGATTAGCAGGAAAAAGCAAAAAATTTCAGAATTGCACCTTGCAATGTGGAGATATTACTGTTTGTGCATTTACAATATTCATTGATTTTTGCCATTGAAAAACATCATGTTATTCATATACCAGAAATGTTTGAAGCTACTGACTGAATGAAAAGAGCTGGCATCTCACTCTCTTTGAATCTTCTTTATCATGCTAAGAGGAGCAGGAAAAAGCAAAATATTTCAGAATTGCACCTTGCAATGTGGAGATATTACTGTTTGTGCATTTACATTATTCATTGATTTTTGCCATTGAAAAACGTCCAGAAATGTTTGAAGCTACTGACTGAATGAAAGGAGCTGGCATCTCACTCTCTTTGAATCTTCTTTATCATGCTAGGATTAGCAGAAAAAAGCAAAAAATTTCAGAATTGCACCTTGCAATGCGGAGAAATTACTGTTTGTGCATTTACAATATTCATTGATTTTTGCCATTGAAAAACATCATGTTATTCATATACCAGAAATGTTTGAAGCTACTGACTGAATGAAAAGAGCTGGCATCTCACTCTCTTTGAATCTTCTTTATCATGCTAAGAGGAGCAGGAAAAAGCAAAAAATTTCAGAATTGCACCTTGCAATGTGGAGATATTACTGTTTGTGCATTTACAATATTCATTGATTTTTGCCATTGAAAAACGTCCAGAAATGTTTGAAGCTACTGACTGAATGAAAGGAGCTGGCATCTCACTCTCTTTGAATCTTCTTTATCATGCTAGGATTAGCAGGAAAAAGCAAAAAATTTCAGAATTGCACCTTGCAATGCGGAGAAATTACTGTTTGTGCATTTACAATATTCATTGATTTTTACCATTGAAAAACATCATGTTATTCATATACCAGAAATGTTTGAAGCTACTGACTGAATGAAAAGAGCTGGCATCTCACTCTCTTTGAATCTTCTTTATCATGCTAAGAGGAGCAGGAAAAAGCAAAAAATTTCAGAATTGCACGTTGCAATGTGGAGATATTACTGTTTGTGCAATTACAATATTCATTGATTTTTGCCATTGAAAAACGTCCAGAAATGTTTGAAGCTACTGACTGAATGAAAGGAGCTGGCATCTCACTCTCTTTGAATCTTCTTTATCATGCTAGGATTAGCAGGAAAAAGCAAAAAATTTCAGAATTGCACCTTGCAATGCGGAGAAATTACTGTTTGCGCATTTACAATATTCATTGATTTTTGCCATTGAAAAACATGTTATTCATATACCAGAAATGTTTGAACCTACTGACTGAATGAAAAGAGCTGGCATCTCACTCTCTTTGAATCTTCTTTATCATGCTAAGAGGAGCAGGACAAAGCAAAAAATTTCAGAATTGCACCTTGCAATGTGGAGATATTACTGTTTGTGCATTTACAATATTCATTGATTTTTTGCCATTGAAAAACGTCCAGAAATGTTTGAAGCTACTGACTGAATGAAAGGAGCTGGCATCTCACTCTCTTTGAATCTTCTTTATCATGCTAGGATTAGCAGGAAAAAGCAAAAAATTTCAGAATTGCACCTTGCAATGCGGAGAAATTACTGTTTGTGCATTTACAATATTCATTGATTTTTGCCATTGAAAAACATCATGTTATTCATATACCAGAAATGTTTGAAGCTACTGACTGAATGAAAAGAGCTGGCATCTCACTCTCTTTGAATCTTCTTTATCATGCTAGGATTAGCAGGAAAAAGCAAAAAATTTCAGAATTGCACCTTGCAATGTGGAGATATTACTGTTTGTGCATTTACAATATTCATTGATTTTTGCCATTGAAAAACGTCCAGAAATGTTTGAAGCTACTGACTGAATGAAAGGAGCTGGCATCTCACTCTCTTTGAATCTTCTTTATCATGCTAGGATTAGCAGGAAAAAGCAAAAAATTTCAGAATTGCACCTTGCAATGTGGAGTTATTACTGTTTGTGCATTTACAATATTCATTGATTTTGCCATTGAAAAATGACCAGAAATGTTTGAAGCTACTGACTGAATGAAAGGAGCTGGCATCTCACTCTCTTTGAATCTTCTTTATCATGCTAGGATTAGCAGGAAAAAGCAAAAAATTTCAGAATTGCACCTTGCAATGTGGAGATATTACTTTTTGTGCATTTACAATATTCATTGATTTTTGCCATTGAAAAACATCATGTTATTCATATACCAGAAATGTTTGAAGCTACTGACTGAATGAAAAGAGCTGTCATCTCACTCTCTTTGAATCTTCTTTATCATGCTAAGAGGAGCAGGAAAAAACAAAATATTTCAGAATTGCACCTTGCAATGTGGAGATATTACTGTTTGTGCATTTACATTATTCATTGATTTTTGCCATTGAAAAACGTCCAGAAATGTTTGAAGCTACTGACTGAATGAAAGGAGCTGGCATCTCACTCTCTTTGAATCTTCTTTATCATGCTAGGATTAGCAGGAAAAAGCAAAAAATTTCAGAATTGCACCTTGCAATGCGGAGAAATTACTGTTTGTGCATTTACAATATTCATTGATTTTTGCCATTGAAAAACATCATGTTATTCATATACCAGAAATGTTTGAAGCTACTGACTGAATGAAAAGAGCTGGCATCTCACTCTCTTTGAATCTTCTTTATCATGCTAAGAGGAGCAGGAAAAAGCAAAAAATTTCAGAATTGCACCTTGCAATGTGGAGATATTACTGTTTGTGCATTTACAATATTCATTGATTTTTGCCATTGAAAAACGTCCAGAAATGTTTGAAGCTACTGACTGAATGAAAGGAGCTGGCATCTCACTCTCTTTGAATCTTCTTTATCATGCTAGGATTAGCAGGAAAAAGCAAAAAATTTCAGAATTGCACCTTGCAATGCGGAGAAATTACTGTTTGTGCATTTACAATATTCATTGATTTTTACCATTGAAAAACATCATGTTATTCATATACCAGAAATGTTTGAAGCTACTGACTGAATGAAAAGAGCTGGCATCTCACTCTCTTTGAATCTTCTTTATCATGCTAAGAGGAGCAGGAAAAAGAGCAGAAAATTTCAGAATTGCACCTTGCAATGTGGAGATATTACTGTTTGTGCATTTACAATATTCATTGATTTTTGCCATTGAAAAACATCATGTTATTCATATACCAGAAATGTTTGAAGCTACTGACTGAATGAAAGGAGCTGGCATCTCACTCTCTTTGAATCTTCTTTATCATGCTAGGATTAGCAGGAAAAAGCAAAAAATTTCAGAATTGCACCTTGCAATGCGGAGAAATTACTGTTTGTGCATTTACAATATTCATTGATTTTTGCCATTGAAAAACATCATGTTATTCATATACCAGAAATGTTTGAAGCTACTGACTGAATGAAAAGTGCTGGCATCTCACTCTCTTTGAATCTTCTTTATCATGCTAAGAGGAGCAGGAAAAAGCAAAAAATTTCAGAATTGCACGTTGCAATGTGGAGATATTACTGTTTGTGCAATTACAATATTCATTGATTTTTGCCATTGAAAAACGTCCAGAAATGTTTGAAGCTACTGACTGAATGAAAGGAGCTGGCATCTCACTCTCTTTGAATCTTCTTTATCATGCTAGGATTAGCAGGAAAAAGCAAAAAATTTCAGAATTGCACCTTGCAATGCGGAGAAATTACTGTTTGTGCATTTACAATATTCATTGATTTTTACCATTGAAAAACATCATGTTATTCATATACCAGAAATGTTTGAAGCTACTGATTGAATGAAAAGAGCTGGCATCTCACTCTCTTTGAATCTTCTTCATCATGCTAAGAGGAGCAGGAAAAAGCAAAAAATTTCAGAATTGCACCTTGCAATGTGGAGATATTACTGTTTGTGCATTTACAATATTCATTGATTTTTGCCATTGAAAAACGTCCAGAAATGTTTGTAGCTACTGACTGAATGAAAGGAGCTGGCATCTCACTCTCTTTGAATCTTCTTTATCATGCTAGGATTAGCAGGAAAAAGCAAAAAATTTCAGAATTGCACCTTGCAATGCGGAGAAATTACTGTTTGTGCATTTACAATATTCATTGATTTTTGCCATTGAAAAACATCATGTTATTCATATACCAGAAATGTTTGAAGCTACTGACTGAATGAAAAGAGCTGGCATCTCACTCTCTTTGAATCTTCTTTATCATGCTAAGAGGAGCAGGAAAAAGCAAAAAATTTCAGAATTGCACGTTGCAATGTGGAGATATTACTGTTTGTGCATTTACAATATTCATTGATTTTTGCCATTGAAAAACGTCCAGAAATGTTTGAAGCTACTGACTGAATGAAAGGAGCTGGCATCTCACTCTCTTTGAATCTTCTTTATCATGCTAGGATTAGCAGGAAAAAGCAAAAAATTTCAGAATTGCACCTTGCAATGCGGAGAAATTACTGTTTGTGCATTTACAATATTCATTGATTTTTGCCTTTGAAAAACATCATGTTATTCATATACCAGAAATGTTTGAAGCTACTGACTGAATGAAAAGAGCTGGCATCTCACTCTCTTTGAATCTTCTTTATCATGCTAAGAGGAGCAGGAAAAAGCAAAAAATTTCAGAATTGCACGTTGCAATGTGGAGATATTACTGTTTGTGCAATTACAATATTCATTGATTTTTGCCATTGAAAAACGTCCAGAAATGTTTGAAGCTACTGACTGAATGAAAGGAGCTGGCATCTCACTCTCTTTGAATCTTCTTTATCATGCTAGGAATAGCAGGAAAAAGCAAAAAATTTCAGAATTGCACCTTGCAATGCGGAGAAATTACTGTTTGTGCATTTACAATATTCATTGATTTTTGCCATTGAAAAACATGTTATTCATATACCAGAAATGTTTGAACCTACTGACTGAATGAAAAGAGCTGGCATCTCACTCTCTTTGAATCTTCTTTATCATGCTAAGAGGAGCAGGAAAAAGCAAAAAATTTCAGAATTGCACCTTGCAATGTGGAGATATTACTGTTTGTGCATTTACAATATTCATTGATTTTTTGCCATTGAAAAACGTCCAGAAATGTTTGAAGCTACTGACTGAATGAAAGGAGCTGGCATCTCACTCTCTTTGAATCTTCTTTATCATGCTAGGATTAGCAGGAAAAAGCAAAAAATTTCAGAATTGCACCTTGCAATGTGGAGTTATTACTGTTTGTGCATTTACAATATTCATTGATTTTGCCATTGAAAAATGACCAGAAATGTTTGAAGCTACTGACTGAATGAAAGGAGCTGGCATCTCACTCTCTTTGAATCTTCTTTATCATGCTAGGATTAGCAGGAAAAAGCAAAAAATTTCAGAATTGCACCTTGCAATGTGGAGATATTACTGTTTGTGCATTTACAATATTCATTGATTTTTGCCATTGAAAAACATCATGTTATTCATATACCAGAAATGTTTGAAGCTACTGACTGAATGAAAAGAGCTGGCATCTCACTCTCTTTGAATCTTCTTTATCATGCTAAGAGGAGCAGGAAAAAGCAAAATATTTCAGAATTGCACCTTGCAATGTGGAGATATTACTGTTTGTGCATTTACATTATTCATTGATTTTTGCCATTGAAAAACGTCCAGAAATGTTTGAAGCTACTGACTGAATGAAAGGAGCTGGCATCTCACTCTCTTTGAATCTTCTTTATCATGCTAGGATTAGCAGAAAAAAGCAAAAAATTTCAGAATTGCACCTTGCAATGCGGAGAAATTACTGTTTGTGCATTTACAATATTCATTGATTTTTGCCATTGAAAAACATCATGTTATTCATATACCAGAAATGTTTGAAGCTACTGACTGAATGAAAAGAGCTGGCATCTCACTCTCTTTGAATCTTCTTTATCATGCTAAGAGGAGCAGGAAAAAGCAAAAAATTTCAGAATTGCACCTTGCAATGTGGAGATATTACTGTTTGTGCATTTACAATATTCATTGATTTTTGCCATTGAAAAACGTCCAGAAATGTTTGAAGCTACTGACTGAATGAAAGGAGCTGGCATCTCACTCTCTTTGAATCTTCTTTATCATGCTAGGATTAGCAGGAAAAAGCAAAAAATTTCAGAATTGCACCTTGCAATGCGGAGAAATTACTGTTTGTGCATTTACAATATTCATTGATTTTTACCATTGAAAAACATCATGTTATTCATATACCAGAAATGTTTGAAGCTACTGACTGAATGAAAAGAGCTGGCATCTCACTCTCTTTGAATCTTCTTTATCATGCTAAGAGGAGCAGGAAAAAGCAAAAAATTTCAGAATTGCACGTTGCAATGTGGAGATATTACTGTTTGTGCAATTACAATATTCATTGATTTTTGCCATTGAAAAACGTCCAGAAATGTTTGAAGCTACTGACTGAATGAAAGGAGCTGGCATCTCACTCTCTTTGAATCTTCTTTATCATGCTAGGATTAGCAGGAAAAAGCAAAAAATTTCAGAATTGCACCTTGCAATGCGGAGAAATTACTGTTTGCGCATTTACAATATTCATTGATTTTTGCCATTGAAAAACATGTTATTCATATACCAGAAATGTTTGAACCTACTGACTGAATGAAAAGAGCTGGCATCTCACTCTCTTTGAATCTTCTTTATCATGCTAAGAGGAGCAGGACAAAGCAAAAAATTTCAGAATTGCACCTTGCAATGTGGAGATATTACTGTTTGTGCATTTACAATATTCATTGATTTTTTGCCATTGAAAAACGTCCAGAAATGTTTGAAGCTACTGACTGAATGAAAGGAGCTGGCATCTCACTCTCTTTGAATCTTCTTTATCATGCTAGGATTAGCAGGAAAAAGCAAAAAATTTCAGAATTGCACCTTGCAATGCGGAGAAATTACTGTTTGTGCATTTACAATATTCATTGATTTTTGCCATTGAAAAACATCATGTTATTCATATACCAGAAATGTTTGAAGCTACTGACTGAATGAAAAGAGCTGGCATCTCACTCTCTTTGAATCTTCTTTATCATGCTAGGATTAGCAGGAAAAAGCAAAAAATTTCAGAATTGCACCTTGCAATGTGGAGATATTACTGTTTGTGCATTTACATTATTCATTGATTTTTGCCATTGAAAAACGTCCAGAAATGTTTGAAGCTACTGACTGAATGAAAGGAGCTGGCATCTCACTCTCTTTGAATCTTCTTTATCATGCTAGGATTAGCAGGAAAAAGCAAAAAATTTCAGAATTGCACCTTGCAATGCGGAGAAATTACTGTTTGTGCATTTACAATATTCATTGATTTTTGCCATTGAAAAACATCATGTTATTCATATACCAGAAATGTTTGAAGCTACTGACTGAATGAAAAGAGCTGGCATCTCACTCTCTTTGAATCTTCTTTATCATGCTAAGAGGAGCAGGAAAAAGCAAAAAATTTCAGAATTGCACCTTGCAATGTGGAGATATTACTGTTTGTGCATTTACAATATTCATTGATTTTTGCCATTGAAAAACGTCCAGAAATGTTTGAAGCTACTGACTGAATGAAAGGAGCTGGCATCTCACTCTCTTTGAATCTTCTTTATCATGCTAGGATTAGCAGGAAAAAGCAAAAAATTTCAGAATTGCACCTTGCAATGCGGAGAAATTACTGTTTGTGCATTTACAATATTCATTGATTTTTGCCATTGAAAAACATCATGTTATTCATATACCAGAAATGTTTGAAGCTACTGACTGAATGAAAAGAGCTGGCATCTCACTCTCTTTGAATCTTCTTTATCATGCTAGGATTAGCAGGAAAAAGCAAAAAATTTCAGAATTGCACCTTGCAATGTGGAGATATTACTGTTTGTGCATTTACAATATTCATTGATTTTTGCCATTGAAAAACGTCCAGAAATGTTTGAAGCTACTGACTGAATGAAAGGAGCTGGCATCTCACTCTCTTTGAATCTTCTTTATCATGCTAGGATTAGCAGGAAAAAGCAAAAAATTTCAGAATTGCACCTTGCAATGTGGAGTTATTACTGTTTGTGCATTTACAATATTCATTGATTTTTGCCATTGAAAAATGTCCAGAAATGTTTGAAGCTACTGACTGAATGAAAGGAGCTGGCATCTCACTCTCTTTGAATCTTCTTTATCATGCTAGGTTTAGCAGGAAAAAGCAAAAAATTTCAGAATTGCACCTTGCAATGCGGAGAAATTACTGTTTGTGCATTTACAATATTCATTGATTTTTACCATTGAAAAACATCATGTTATTCATATACCAGAAATGTTTGAAGCTACTGACTGAATGAAAAGAGCTGGCATCTCACTCTCTTTGAATCTTCTTTATCATGCTAAGAGGAGCAGGAAAAAGCAAAAAATTTCAGAATTGCACCTTGCAATGTGGAGATATTACTGTTTGTGCATTTACAATATTCATTGATTTTTGCCATTGAAAAACGTCCAGAAATGTTTGAAGCTACTGACTGAATGAAAGGAGCTGGCATCTCACTCTCTTTGAATCTTCTTTATCATGCTAGGATTAGCAGGAAAAAGCAAAAAATTTCAGAATTGCACCTTGCAATGCGGAGAAATTACTGTTTGTGCATTTACAATATTCATTGATTTTTGCCATTGAAAAACATCATGTTATTCATATACCAGAAATGTTTGAAGCTACTGACTGAATGAAAAGAGCTGGCATCTCACTCTCTTTGAATCTTCTTTATCATGCTAAGAGGAGCAGGAAAAAGCAAAAAATTTCAGAATTGCACCTTGCAATGTGGAGATATTACTGTTTGTGCATTTACAATATTCATTGATTTTTGCCATTGAAAAACGTCCAGAAATGTTTGAAGCTACTGACTGAATGAAAGGAGCTGGCATCTCACTCTCTTTGAATCTTCTTTATCATGCTAGGATTAGCAGGAAAAAGCAAAAAATTTCAGAATTGCACCTTGCAATGCGGAGAAATTACTGTTTGTGCATTTACAATATTCATTGATTTTTGCCATTGAAAAACATCATGTTATTCATATACCAGAAATGTTTGAAGCTACTGACTGAATGAAAAGAGCTGGCATCTCACTCTCTTTGAATCTTCTTTATCATGCTAAGAGGAGCAGGAAAAAGCAAAAAATTTCAGAATTGCACCTTGCAATGTGGAGATATTACTGTTTGTGCATTTACAATATTCATTGATTTTTGCCATTGAAAAACGTCCAGAAATGTTTGAAGCTACTGACTGAATGAAAGGAGCTGGCATCTCACTCTCTTTGAATCTTCTTTATCATGCTAGGATTAGCAGGAAAAAGCAAAAAATTTCAGAATTGCACCTTGCAATGCGGAGAAATTACTGTTTGTGCATTTACAATATTCATTGATTTTTGCCATTGAAAAACATCATGTTATTCATATACCAGAAATGTTTGAAGCTACTGACTGAATGAAAAGAGCTGGCATCTCACTCTCTTTGAATCTTCTTTATCATGCTAGGATTAGCAGGAAAAAGCAAAAAATTTCAGAATTGCACCTTGCAATGTGGAGATATTACTGTTTGTGCATTTACAATATTCATTGATTTTTGCCATTGAAAAACGTCCAGAAATGTTTGAAGCTACTGACTGAATGAAAGGAGCTGGCATCTCACTCTCTTTGAATCTTCTTTATCATGCTAGGATTAGCAGGAAAAAGCAAAAAATTTCAGAATTGCACCTTGCAATGTGGAGTTATTACTGTTTGTGCATTTACAATATTCATTGATTTTTGCCATTGAAAAATGTCCAGAAATGTTTGAAGCTACTGACTGAATGAAAGGAGCTGGCATCTCACTCTCTTTGAATCTTCTTTATCATGCTAGGTTTAGCAGGAAAAAGCAAAAAATTTCAGAATTGCACCTTGCAATGCGGAGAAATTACTGTTTGTGCATTTACAATATTCATTGATTTTTACCATTGAAAAACATCATGTTATTCATATACCAGAAATGTTTGAAGCTACTGACTGAATGAAAAGAGCTGGCATCTCACTCTCTTTGAATCTTCTTTATCATGCTAAGAGGAGCAGGAAAAAGCAAAAAATTTCAGAATTGCACCTTGCAATGTGGAGATATTACTGTTTGTGCATTTACAATATTCATTGATTTTTGCCATTGAAAAACGTCCAGAAATGTTTGAAGCTACTGACTGAATGAAAGGAGCTGGCATCTCACTCTCTTTGAATCTTCTTTATCATGCTAGGATTAGCAGGAAAAAGCAAAAAATTTCAGAATTGCACCTTGCAATGCGGAGAAATTACTGTTTGTGCATTTACAATATTCATTGATTTTTGCCATTGAAAAACATCATGTTATTCATATACCAGAAATGTTTGAAGCTACTGACTGAATGAAAAGAGCTGGCATCTCACTCTCTTTGAATCTTCTTTATCATGCTAAGAGGAGCAGGAAAAAGCAAAAAATTTCAGAATTGCACCTTGCAATGTGGAGATATTACTGTTTGTGCATTTACAATATTCATTGATTTTTGCCATTGAAAAACGTCCAGAAATGTTTGAAGCTACTGACTGAATGAAAGGAGCTGGCATCTCACTCTCTTTGAATCTTCTTTATCATGCTAGGATTAGCAGGAAAAAGCAAAAAATTTCAGAATTGCACCTTGCAATGCGGAGAAATTACTGTTTGTGCATTTACAATATTCATTGATTTTTGCCATTGAAAAACATCATGTTATTCATATACCAGAAATGTTTGAAGCTACTGACTGAATGAAAAGAGCTGGCATCTCACTCTCTTTGAATCTTCTTTATCATGCTAAGAGGAGCAGGAAAAAGCAAAAAATTTCAGAATTGCACCTTGCAATGTGGAGATATTACTGTTTGTGCATTTACAATATTCATTGATTTTTGCCATTGAAAAACGTCCAGAAATGTTTGAAGCTACTGACTGAATGAAAGGAGCTGGCATCTCACTCTCTTTGAATCTTCTTTATCATGCTAGGATTACCAGGAAAAAGCAAAAAATTTCAGAATTGCACCTTGCAATGCGGAGAAATTACTGTTTGTGCATTTACAATATTCATTGATTTTTGCCATTGAAAAACATCATGTTATTCATATACCAGAAATGTTTGAAGCTACTGACTGAATGAAAAGAGCTGGCATCTCACTCTCTTTGAATCTTCTTTATCATGCTAAGAGGAGCAGGAAAAAGCAAAAAATTTCAGAATTGCACGTTGCAATGTGGAGATATTACTGTTTGTGCATTTACAATATTCATTGATTTTTGCCATTGAAAAACGTCCAGAAATGTTTGAAGCTACTGACTGAATGAAAGGAGCTGGCATCTCACTCTCTTTGAATCTTCTTTATCATGCTAGGATTAGCAGGAAAAAGCAAAAAATTTCAGAATTGCACCTTGCAATGCGGAGAAATTACTGTTTGTGCATTTACAATATTCATTGATTTTTGCCATTGAAAAACATCATGTTATTCATATACCAGAAATGTTTGAAGCTACTGACTGAATGAAAAGAGCTGGCATCTCACTCTCTTTGAATCTTCTTTATCATGCTAAGAGGAGCAGGAAAAAGCAAAAAATTTCAGAATTGCACCTTGCAATGTGGAGATATTACTGTTTGTGCATTTACAATATTCATTGATTTTTGCCATTGAAAAACGTCCAGAAATGTTTGAAGCTACTGACTGAATGAAAGGAGCTGGCATCTCACTCTCTTTGAATCTTCTTTATCATGCTAGGATTACCAGGAAAAAGCAAAAAATTTCAGAATTGCACCTTGCAATGCGGAGAAATTACTGTTTGTGCATTTACAATATTCATTGATTTTTGCCATTGAAAAACATCATGTTATTCATATACCAGAAATGTTTGAAGCTACTGACTGAATGAAAAGAGCTGGCATCTCACTCTCTTTGAATCTTCTTTATCATGCTAAGAGGAGCAGGAAAAAGCAAAAAATTTCAGAATTGCACGTTGCAATGTGGAGATATTACTGTTTGTGCATTTACAATATTCATTGATTTTTGCCATTGAAAAACGTCCAGAAATGTTTGAAGCTACTGACTGAATGAAAGGAGCTGGCATCTCACTCTCTTTGAATCTTCTTTATCATGCTAGGATTAGCAGGAAAAAGCAAAAAATTTCAGAATTGCACCTTGCAATGCGGAGAAATTACTGTTTGTGCATTTACAATATTCATTGATTTTTGCCATTGAAAAACATCATGTTATTCATATACCAGAAATGTTTGAAGCTACTGACTGAATGAAAAGAGCTGGCATCTCACTCTCTTTGAATCTTCTTTATCATGCTAAGAGGAGCAGGAAAAAGCAAAAAATTTCAGAATTGCACGTTGCAATGTGGAGATATTACTGTTTGTGCAATTACAATATTCATTGATTTTTGCCATTGAAAAACGTCCAGAAATGTTTGAAGCTACTGACTGAATGAAAGGAGCTGGCATCTCACTCTCTTTGAATCTTCTTTATCATGCTAGGATTAGCAGGAAAAAGCAAAAAATTTCAGAATTGCACCTCGCAATGCGGAGAAATTACTGTTTGTGCATTTACAATATTCATTGATTTTTGCCATTGAAAAACATGTTATTCATATACCAGAAATGTTTGAACCTACTGACTGAATGAAAAGAGCTGGCATCTCACTCTCTTTGAATCTTCTTTATCATGCTAAGAGGAGCAGGAAAAAGCAAAAAATTTCAGAATTGCACCTTGCAATGTGGAGATATTACTGTTTGTGCATTTACAATATTCATTGATTTTTTGCCATTGAAAAACGTCCAGAAATGTTTGAAGCTACTGACTGAATGAAAGGAGCTGGCATCTCACTCTCTTTGAATCTTCTTTATCATGCTAGGATTAGCAGGAAAAAGCAAAAAATTTCAGAATTGCACCTTGCAATGCGGAGAAATTACTGTTTGTGCATTTACAATATTCATTGATTTTTGCCCTTGAAAAACATCATGTTATTCATATACCAGAAATGTTTGAAGCTACTGACTGAATGAAAAGAGCTGGCATCTCACTCTCTTTGAATCTTCTTTATCATGCTAGGATTAGCAGGAAAAAGCAAAAAATTTCAGAATTGCACCTTGCAATGTGGAGATATTACTGTTTGTGCATTTACATTATTCATTGATTTTTGCCATTGAAAAACGTCCAGAAATGTTTGAAGCTACTGACTGAATGAAAGGAGCTGGCATCTCACTCTCTTTGAATCTTCTTTATCATGCTAGGATTAGCAGGAAAAAGCAAAAAATTTCAGAATTGCACCTTGCAATGCGGAGAAATTACTGTTTGTGCATTTACAATATTCATTGATTTTTGCCATTGAAAAACATCATGTTATTCATATACCAGAAATGTTTGAAGCTACTGACTGAATGAAAAGAGCTGGCATCTCACTCTCTTTGAATCTTCTTTATCATGCTAAGAGGAGCAGGAAAAAGCAAAAAATTTCAGAATTGCACCTTGCAATGTGGAGATATTACTGTTTGTGCATTTACAATATTCATTGATTTTTGCCATTGAAAAACGTCCAGAAATGTTTGAAGCTACTGACTGAATGAAAGGAGCTGGCATCTCACTCTCTTTGAATCTTCTTTATCATGCTAGGATTAGCAGGAAAAAGCAAAAAATTTCAGAATTGCACCTTGCAATGCGGAGAAATTACTGTTTGTGCATTTACAATATTCATTGATTTTTGCCATTGAAAAACATCATGTTATTCATATACCAGAAATGTTTGAAGCTACTGACTGAATGAAAAGAGCTGGCATCTCACTCTCTTTGAATCTTCTTTATCATGCTAGAATTAGCAGGAAAAAGCAAAAAATTTCAGAATTGCACCTTGCAATGTGGAGATATTACTGTTTGTGAATTTACAATATTCATTGATTTTTGCCATTGAAAAACGTCCAGAAATGTTTGAAGCTACTGACTGAATGAAAGGAGCTGGCATCTCACTCTCTTTGAATCTTCTTTATCATGCTAGGATTAGCAGGAAAAAGCAAAAAATTTCAGAATTGCACCTTGCAATGTGGAGTTATTACTGTTTGTGCATTTACAATATTCATTGATTTTTGCCATTGAAAAATGTCCAGAAATGTTTGAAGCTACTGACTGAATGAAAGGAGCTGGCATCTCACTCTCTTTGAATCTTCTTTATCATGCTAGGTTTAGCAGGAAAAAGCAAAAAATTTCAGAATTGCACCTTGCAATGCGGAGAAATTACTGTTTGTGCATTTACAATATTCATTGATTTTTACCATTGAAAAACATCATGTTATTCATATACCAGAAATGTTTGAAGCTACTGACTGAATGAAAAGAGCTGGCATCTCACTCTCTTTGAATCTTCTTTATCATGCTAAGAGGAGCAGGAAAAAGCAAAAAATTTCAGAATTGCACGTTGCAATGTGGAGATATTACTGTTTGTGCATTTACAATATTCATTGATTTTTGCCATTGAAAAACGTCCAGAAATGTTTGAAGCTACTGACTGAATGAAAGGAGCTGGCATCTCACTCTCTTTGAATCTTCTTTATCATGCTAGGATTAGCAGGAAAAAGCAAAAAATTTCAGAATTGCACCTTGCAATGCGGAGAAATTACTGTTTGTGCATTTACAATATTCATTGATTTTTGCCATTGAAAAACATCATGTTATTCATATACCAGAAATGTTTGAAGCTACTGACTGAATGAAAAGAGCTGGCATCTCACTCTCTTTGAATCTTCTTTATCATGCTAAGAGGAGCAGGAAAAAGCAAAAAATTTCAGAATTGCACGTTGCAATGTGGAGATATTACTGTTTGTGCAATTACAATATTCATTGATTTTTGCCATTGAAAAACGTCCAGAAATGTTTGAAGCTACTGACTGAATGAAAGGAGCTGGCATCTCACTCTCTTTGAATCTTCTTTATCATGCTAGGATTAGCAGGAAAAAGCAAAAAATTTCAGAATTGCACCTTGCAATGCGGAGAAATTACTGTTTGTGCATTTACAATATTCATTGATTTTTGCCATTGAAAAACATGTTATTCATATACCAGAAATGTTTGAACCTACTGACTGAATGAAAAGAGCTGGCATCTCACTCTCTTTGAATCTTCTTTATCATGCTAAGAGGAGCAGGAAAAAGCAAAAAATTTCAGAATTGCACCTTGCAATGTGGAGATATTACTGTTTGTGCATTTACAATATTCATTGATTTTTTGCCATTGAAAAACGTCCAGAAATGTTTGAAGCTACTGACTGAATGAAAGGAGCTGGCATCTCACTCTCTTTGAATCTTCTTTATCATGCTAGGATTAGCAGGAAAAAGCAAAAAATTTCAGAATTGCACCTTGCAATGCGGAGAAATTACTGTTTGTGCATTTACAATATTCATTGATTTTTGCCATTGAAAAACATCATGTTATTCATATACCAGAAATGTTTGAAGCTACTGACTGAATGAAAAGAGCTGGCATCTCACTCTCTTTGAATCTTCTTTATCATGCTAGGATTAGCAGGAAAAAGCAAAAAATTTCAGAATTGCACCTTGCAATGTGGAGATATTACTGTTTGTGCATTTACATTATTCATTGATTTTTGCCATTGAAAAACGTCCAGAAATGTTTGAAGCTACTGACTGAATGAAAGGAGCTGGCATCTCACTCTCTTTGAATCTTCTTTATCATGCTAGGATTAGCAGGAAAAAGCAAAAAATTTCAGAATTGCACCTTGCAATGCGGAGAAATTACTGTTTGTGCATTTACAATATTCATTGATTTTTGCCATTGAAAAACATCATGTTATTCATATACCAGAAATGTTTGAAGCTACTGACTGAATGAAAAGAGCTGGCATCTCACTCTCTTTGAATCTTCTTTATCATGCTAAGAGGAGCAGGAAAAAGCAAAAAATTTCAGAATTGCACCTTGCAATGTGGAGATATTACTGTTTGTGCATTTACAATATTCATTGATTTTTGCCATTGAAAAACGTCCAGAAATGTTTGAAGCTACTGACTGAATGAAAGGAGCTGGCATCTCACTCTCTTTGAATCTTCTTTATCATGCTAGGATTAGCAGGAAAAAGCAAAAAATTTCAGAATTGCACCTTGCAATGCGGAGAAATTACTGTTTGTGCATTTACAATATTCATTGATTTTTGCCATTGAAAAACATCATGTTATTCATATACCAGAAATGTTTGAAGCTACTGACTGAATGAAAAGAGCTGGCATCTCACTCTCTTTGAATCTTCTTTATCATGCTAGGATTAGCAGGAAAAAGCAAAAAAATTCAGAATTGCACCTTGCAATGTGGAGATATTACTGTTTGTGCATTTACAATATTCATTGATTTTTGCCATTGAAAAACGTCCAGAAATGTTTGAAGCTACTGACTGAATGAAAGGAGCTGGCATCTCACTCTCTTTGAATCTTCTTTATCATGCTAGGATTAGCAGGAAAAAGCAAAAAATTTCAGAATTGCACCTTGCAATGTGGAGTTATTACTGTTTGTGCATTTACAATATTCATTGATTTTTGCCATTGAAAAATGTCCAGAAATGTTTGAAGCTACTGACTGAATGAAAGGAGCTGGCATCTCACTCTCTTTGAATCTTCTTTATCATGCTAGGATTAGCAGGAAAAAGCAAAAAATTTCAGAATTGCACCTTGCAATGTGGAGATATTACTGTTTGTGCATTTACAATATTCATTGATTTTTGCCATTGAAAAACATCATGTTATTCATTTACCAGAAATGTTTGAAGCTACTGACTGAATGAAAAGAGCTGGCATCTCACTCTCTTTGAATCTTCTTTATCATGCTAGGATTAGCAGGAAAAAGCAAAAAATTTCAGAATTGCACCTTGCAATGTGGAGATATTACTGTTTGTGCATTTACAATATTCATTGATTTTTGCCATTGAAAAACGTCCAGAAATGTTTGAAGCTACTGACTGAATGAAAGGAGCTGGCATCTCACTCTCTTTGAATCTTCTTTATCATGCTAGGTTTAGCAGGAAAAAGCAAAAAATTTCAGAATTGCACCTTGCAATGCGGAGAAATTACTGTTTGTGCATTTACAATATTCATTGATTTTTGCCATTGAAAAACATCATGTTATTCATATACCAGAAATGATTGAAGCTACTGACTGAATGAAAAGAGCTGGCATCTCACTCTCTTTGAATCTTCTTTATCATGCTAAGAGGAGCAGGAAAAAGCAAAAAATTTCAGAATTGCACCTTGCAATGTGGAGATATTACTGTTTGTGCATTTACAATATTCATTGATTTTTGCCATTGAAAAACGTCCAGAAATGTTTGAAGCTACTGACTGAATGAAAGGAGCTGGCATCTCACTCTCTTTGAATCTTCTTTATCATGCTAGGATTAGCAGGAAAAAGCAAAAAATTTCAGAATTGCACCTTGCAATGCGGAGAAATTACTGTTTGTGCATTTACAATATTCATTGATTTTTGCCATTGAAAAACATGTTATTCATATACCAGAAATGTTTGAAGCTACTGACTGAATGAAAAGAGCTGGCATCTCACTCTCTTTGAATCGTCTTTATCATGCTAAGAGGAGCAGGAAAAAGCAAAACATTTCAGAATTGCACCTTGCAATGTGGAGATATTACTGTTTGTGCATTTTCAATATTCATTGATTTTTGCCATTGAAAAACGTCCAGAAATGTTTGAAGCTACTGACTGAATGAAAGGAGCTGGCATCTCACTCTCTTTGAATCTTCTTTATCATGCTAGGATTAGCAGGAAAAAGCAAAAAATTTCAGAATTGCACCTTGCAATGCGGAGAAATTACTGTTTGTGCATTTACAATATTCATTGATTTTTGCCATTGAAAAACATCATGTTATTCATATACCAGAAATGTTTGAAGCTACTGACTGAATGAAAAGAGCTGGCATCTCACTCTCTTTGAATCTTCTTTATCATGCTAGGATTAGCAGGAAAAAGCAAAAAATTTCAGAATTGCACCTTGCAATGTGGAGATATTACTGTTTGTGCATTTACAATATTCATTGATTTTTGCCATTGAAAAACGTCCAGAAATGTTTGAAGCTACTGACTGAATGAAAGGAGCTGGCATCTCACTCTCTTTGAATCTTCTTTATCATGCTAGGATTAGCAGGAAAAAGCAAAAAATTTCAGAATTGCACCTTGCAATGCGGAGAAATTACTGTTTGTGCATTTACAATATTCATTGATTTTTGCCATTGAAAAACATCATGTTATTCATATACCAGAAATGTTTGAAGCTACTGACTGAATGAAAAGAGCTGGCATCTCACTCTCTTTTAATCTTCTTTATCATGCTAAGAGGAGCAGGAAAAAGCAAAAAATTTCAGAATTGCACCTTGCAATGTGGAGATATTACTGTTTGTGCATTTACAATATTCATTGATTTTTGCCATTGAAAAACGTCCAGAAATGTTTGAAGCTACTGACTGAATGAAAGGAGCTCTCATCTCACTCTCTTTGAATCTTCTTTATCATGCTAGGAATAGCAGGAAAAAGCAAAAAATTTCAGAATTGCACCTTGCAATGCGGAGAAATTACTGTTTGTGCATTTACAATATTCATTGATTTTTGCCATTGAAAAACATCATGTTATTCATATACCAGAAATGTTTGAAGCTACTGACTGAATGAAAAGAGCTGGCATCTCACTCTCTTTGAATCTTCTTTATCATGCTAGGATTAGCAGGAAAAAGCAAAAAATTTCAGAATTGCACCTTGCAATGTGGAGATATTACTGTTTGTGCATTTACAATATTCATTGATTTTTGCCATTGAAAAACGTCCAGAAATGTTTGAAGCTACTGACTGAATGAAAGGAGCTGGCATCTCACTCTCTTTGAATCTTCTTTATCATGCTAGGATTAGCAGGAAAAAGCAAAAAATTTCAGAATTGCACCTTGCAATGTGGAGTTATTACTGTTTGTGCATTTACAATATTCATTGATTTTTGCCATTGAAAAATGTCCAGAAATGTTTGAAGCTACTGACTGAATGAAAGGAGCTGGCATCTCACTCTCTTTGAATCTTCTTTATCATGCTAGGATTAGCAGGAAAAAGCAAAAAATTTCAGAATTGCACCTTGCAATGTGGAGATATTACTGTTTGTGCATTTACAATATTCATTGATTTTTGCCATTGAAAAACATCATGTTATTCATATACCAGAAATGTTTGAAACTACTGACTGAATGAAAAGAGCTGGCATCTCACTCTCTTTGAATCTTCTTTATCATGCTAAGAGGAGCAGGAAAAAGCAAAAAATTTCAGAATTGCACCTTGCAATTTGGAGATATTACTGTTTGTGCATTTACAATATTCATTGATTTTTGCCATTGAAAAACGTCCAGAAATGTTTGAAGCTACTGACTGAATGAAAGGAGCTGGCATCTCACTCTCTTTGAATCTTCTTTATCATGCTAGGATTAGCAGGAAAAAGCAAAAAATTTCAGAATTGCACCTTGCAATGCGGAGAAATTACTGTTTGTGCATTTACAATATTCATTGATTTTTGCCATTGAAAAACATCATGTTATTCATATACCAGAAATGTTTGAAGCTACTGACTGAATGAAAAGAGCTGGCATCTCACTCTCTTTGAATCTTCTTTATCATGCTAGGATTAGCAGGAAAAAGCAAAAAATTTCAGAATTGCACCTTGCAATGTGGAGATATTACTGTTTGTGCATTTACAATATTCATTGATTTTTGCCATTGAAAAACATCATGTTATTCATATACCAGAAATGTTTGAAGCTACTGACTGAATGAAAAGAGCTGGCATCTCACTCTCTTTGAATCTTCTTTATCATGCTAGGATTAGCAGGAAAAAGCAAAAAATTTCAGAATTGCACCTTGCAATGTGGAGATATTACTGTTTGTGCATTTACAATATTCATTGATTTTTGCCATTGAAAAACGTCCAGAAATGTTTGAAGCTACTGACTGAATGAAAGGAGCTGGCATCTCACTCTCTTTGAATCTTCTTTATCATGCTAGGATTAGCAGGAAAAAGCAAAAAATTTCAGAATTGCACCTTGCAATGTGGAGTTATTACTGTTTGTGCATTTACAATATTCATTGATTTTTGCCATTGAAAAATGTCCAGAAATGTTTGAAGCTACTGACTGAATGAAAGGAGCTGGCATCTCACTCTCTTTGAATCTTCTTTATCATGCTAGGATTAGCAGGAAAAAGCAAAAAATTTCAGAATTGCACCTTGCAAAGTAGAGATATTACTGTTTGTGCATTTACAATATTCATTGATTTTTGCCATTGAAAAACATCATGTTATTCATATACCAGAAATGTTTGAAACTACTGACTGAATGAAAAGAGCTGGCATCTCACTCTCTTTGAATCTTCTTTATCATGCTAAGAGGAGCAGGAAAAAGCAAAAAATTTCAGAATTGCACCTTGCAATTTGGAGATATTACTGTTTGTGCATTTACAATATTCATTGATTTTTGCCATTGAAAAACGTCCAGAAATGTTTGAAGCTACTGACTGAATGAAAGGAGCTGGCATCTCACTCTCTTTGAATCTTCTTTATCATGCTAGGATTAGCAGGAAAAAGCAAAAAATTTCAGAATTGCACCTTGCAATGCGGAGAAATTACTGTTTGTGCATTTACAATATTCATTGATTTTTGCCATTGAAAAACATCATGTTATTCATATACCAGAAATGTTTGAAGCTACTGACTGAATGAAAAGAGCTGGCATCTCACTCTCTTTGAATCTTCTTTATCATGCTAGGATTAGCAGGAAAAAGCAAAAAATTTCAGAATTGCACCTTGCAATGTGGAGATATTACTGTTTGTGCATTTACAATATTCATTGATTTTTGCCATTGAAAAACATCATGTTATTCATATACCAGAAATGTTTGAAGCTACTGACTGAATGAAAAGAGCTGGCATCTCACTCTCTTTGAATCTTCTTTATCATGCTAAGAGGAGCAGGAAAAAGCAAAAAATTTCAGAATTGCACCTTGCAATGTGGAGATATTACTGTTTGTGCATTTACAATATTCATTGATTTTTGCCATTGAAAAACATCCAGAAATGTTTGAAGCTACTGACTGAATGAAAGGAACTGGCATCTCACTCTCTTTGAATCTTCTTTATCATGCTAGGATTAGCAGGAAAAAGCAAAAAATTTCAGAATTGCACCTTGCAATGCGGAGAAATTAATGTATGTGCATTTACAATATTCATTGATATTTGCCATTGAAAAACATCATGTTATTCATATACCAGAAATGTTTGAAGCTACTGACTGAATGAAAAGAGCTGGCATCTCACTCTCTTTGAATCTTCTTTATCATGCTAAGAGGAGCAGGAAAAAGCAAAAAATTTCAGAATTGCACCTTGCAATGTGGAGATATTACTGTTTGTGCATTTACAATATTCATTGATTTTTGCCATTGAAAAACGTCCAGAAATGTTTGAAGCTACTGACTGAATGAAAGGAGCTGGCATCTCACTCTCTTTGAATCTTCTTTATCATGCTAGGATTAGCAGGAAAAAGCAAAAAATTTCAGAATTGCACCTTGCAATGCGGAGAAATTACTGTTTGTGCATTTACAATATTCATTGATTTTTGCCATTGAAAAACATCATGTTATTCATATACCAGAAATGTTTGAAGCTACTGACTGAATGAAAAGAGCTGGCATCTCACTCTCTTTGAATCTTCTTTATCATGCTAAGAGGAGCAGGAAAAAGCAAAAAATTTCAGAATTGCACCTTGCAATGTGGAGATATTACTGTTTGTGCATTTACAATATTCATTGATTTTTGCCATTGAAAAACGTCCAGAAATGTTTGAAGCTACTGACTGAATGAAAGGAGCTGGCATCTCACTCTCTTTGAATCTTCTTTATCATGCTAGGATTAGCAGGAAAAAGCAAAAAATTTCAGAATTGCACCTTGCAATGCGGAGAAATTACTGTTTGTGCATTTACAATATTCATTGATTTTTCCATTGAAAAACATCATGTTATTCATATACCAGAAATGTTTGAAGCTACTGACTGAATGAAAAGAGCTGGCATCTCACTCTCTTTGAATCTTCTTTATCATGCTAGGATTAGCAGGAAAAAGCAAAAAATTTCAGAATTGCACCTTGCAATGTGGAGATATTACTGTTTGTGCATTTACAATATTCATTGATTTTTGCCATTGAAAAACGTCCAGAAATGTTTGAAGCTACTGACTGAATGAAAGGAGCTGGCATCTCACTCTCTTTGAATCTTCTTTATCATGCTAGGATTAGCAGGAAAAAGCAAAAAATTTCAGAATTGCACCTTGCAATGTGGAGTTATTACTGTTTGTGCATTTACAACATTCATTGATTTTTGCCATTGAAAAATGTCCAGAAATGTTTGAAGCTACTGACTGAATGAAAGGAGCTGGCATATCACTCTCTTTGAATCTTCTATATCATGCTAGGATTAGCAGGAAAAAGCAAAAAATTTCAGAATTGCACCTTGCAATGTGGAGATATTACTGTTTGTGCATTTACAATATTCATTGATTTTTGCCATTGAAAAACATCATGTTATTCATATACCAGAAATGTTTGAAGCTACTGACTGAATGAAAAGAGCTGGCATCTCACTCTCTTTGAATCTTCTTTATCATGCTAAGAGGAGCAGGAAAAAGCAAAAAATTTCAGAATTGCACCTTGCAATGTGGAGATATTACTGTTTGTGCATTTACAATATTCATTGATTTTTGCCATTGAAAAACGTCCAGAAATGTTTGAAGCTACTGACTGAATGAAAGGAGCTGGCATCTCACTCTCTTTGAATCTTCTTTATCATGCTAGGATTAGCAGGAAAAAGCAAAAAATTTCAGAATTGCACCTTGCAATGCGGAGAAATTACTGTTTGTGCATTTACAATATTCATTGATTTTTCCATTGAAAAACATCATGTTATTCATATACCAGAAATGTTTGAAGCTACTGACTGAATGAAAAGAGCTGGCATCTCACTCTCTTTGAATCTTCTTTATCATGCTAGGATTAGCAGGAAAAAGCAAAAAATTTCAGAATTGCACCTTGCAATGTGGAGATATTACTGTTTGTGCATTTACAATATTCATTGATTTTTCCCATTGAAAAACGTCCAGAAATGTTTGAAGCTACTGACTGAATGAAAGGAGCTGGCATCTCACTCTCTTTGAAGCTTCTTTATCATGCTAGGATTAGCAGGAAAAAGCAAAAAATTTCAGAATTGCACCTTGCAATGTGGAGTTATTACTGTTTGTGCATTTACAATATTCATTGATTTTTGCCATTGAAAAATGTCCAGAAATGTTTGAAGCTACTGACTGAATGAAAGGAGCTGGCATCTCACTCTCTTTGAATCTTCTTTATCATGCTAGGATTAGCAGGAAAAAGCAAAAAATTTCAGAATTGCACCTTGCAATGTGGAGATATTACTGTTTGTGCATTTACAATATTCATTGATTTTTGCCATTTAAAAACATCATGTTATTCATATACCAGAAATGTTTGAAGCTACTGACTGAATGAAAAGAGCTGGCATCTCACTCTCTTTGAATCTTCTTTATCATGCTAAGAGGAGCAGGAAAAAGCAAAAAATTTCAGAATTGCACCTTGCAATGTGGAGATATTACTGTTTGTGCATTTACAATATTCATTGATTTTTGCCATTGAAAAACGTCCAGAAATGTTTGAAGCTACTGACTGAATGAAAGGAGCTGGCATCTCACTCTCTTTGAATCTTCTTTATCATGCTAGGATTAGCAAGAAAAAGCAAAAAATTTCAGAATTGCACCTTGCAATGCGGAGAAATTACTGTTTGTGCATTTACAATATTCATTGATTTTTGCCATTGAAAAACATCATGTTATTCATATACCAGAAATGTTTGAAGCTACTGACTGAATGAAAAGAGCTGGCATCTCACTCTCTTTGAATCTTCTTTATCATGCTAAGAGGAGCAGGAAAAAGCAAAAAATTTCAGAATTGCACCTTGCAATGTGGAGATATTACTGTTTGTGCATTTACAATATTCATTGATTTTTGCCATTGAAAAACGTCCAGAAATGTTTGAAGCTACTGACTGAATGAAAGGAGCTGGCATCTCACTCTCTTTGAATCTTCTTTATCATGCTAGGATTAGCAGGAAAAAGCAAAAAATTTCAGAATTGCACCTTGCAATGCGGAGAAATTACTGTTTGTGCATTTACAATATTCATTGATTTTTGCCATTGAAAAACATCATGTTATTCATATACCAGAAATGTTTGAAGCTACTGACTGAATGAAAAGAGCTGGCATCTCACTCTCTTTGAATCTTCTTTATCATGCTAAGAGGAGCAGGAAAAAGCAAAAAATTTCAGAATTGCACCTTGCAATGTGGAGATATTACTGTTTGTGCATTTACAATATTCATTGATTTTTGCCATTGAAAAACATCCAGAAATGTTTGAAGCTACTGACTGAATGAAAGGAACTGGCATCTCACTCTCTTTGAATCTTCTTTATCATGCTAGGATTAGCAGGAAAAAGCAAAAAATTTCAGAATTGCACCTTGCAATGCGGAGAAATTACTGTATGTGCATTTACAATATTCATTGATTTTTGCCATTGAAAAACATCATGTTATTCATATACCAGAAATGTTTGAAGCTACTGACTGAATGAAAAGAGCTGGCATCTCACTCTCTTTGAATCTTCTTTATCATGCTAAGAGGAGCAGGAAAAAGCAAAAAATTTCAGAATTGCACCTTGCAATGTGGAGATATTACTGTTTGTGCATTTACAATATTCATTGATTTTTGCCATTGAAAAACGTCCAGAAATGTTTGAAGCTACTGACTGAATGAAAGGAGCTGGCATCTCACTCTCTTTGAATCTTCTTTATCATGCTAGGATTAGCAGGAAAAAGCAAAAAATTTCAGAATTGCACCTTGCAATGCGGAGAAATTACTGTTTGTGCATTTACAATATTCATTGATTTTTGCCATTGAAAAACATCATGTTATTCATATACCAGAAATGTTTGAAGCTACTGACTGAATGAAAAGAGCTGGCATCTCACTCTCTTTGAATCTTCTTTATCATGCTAAGAGGAGCAGGAAAAAGCAAAAAATTTCAGAATTGCACCTTGCAATGTGGAGATATTACTGTTTGTGCATTTACAATATTCATTGATTTTTGCCATTGAAAAACGTCCAGAAATGTTTGAAGCTACTGACTGAATGAAAGGAGCTGGCATCTCACTCTCTTTGAATCTTCTTTATCATGCTAGGATTAGCAGGAAAAAGCAAAAAATTTCAGAATTGCACCTTGCAATGCCGAGAAATTACTGTTTGTGCATTTACAATATTCATTGATTTTTCCATTGAAAAACATCATGTTATTCATATACCAGAAATGTTTGAAGCTACTGACTGAATGAAAAGAGCTGGCATCTCACTCTCTTTGAATCTTCTTTATCATGCTAGGATTAGCAGGAAAAAGCAAAAAATTTCAGAATTGCACCTTGCAATGTGGAGATATTACTGTTTGTGCATTTACAATATTCATTGATTTTTGCCATTGAAAAACGTCCAGAAATGTTTGAAGCTACTGACTGAATGAAAGGAGCTGGCATCTCACTCTCTTTGAATCTTCTTTATCATGCTAGGATTAGCAGGAAAAAGCAAAAAATTTCAGAATTGCACCTTGCAATGTGGAGTTATTACTGTTTGTGCATTTACAACATTCATTGATTTTTGCCATTGAAAAATGTCCAGAAATGTTTGAAGCTACTGACTGAATGAAAGGAGCTGGCATATCACTCTCTTTGAATCTTCTATATCATGCTAGGATTAGCAGGAAAAAGCAAAAAATTTCAGAATTGCACCTTGCAATGTGGAGATATTACTGTTTGTGCATTTACAATATTCATTGATTTTTGCCATTGAAAAACATCATGTTATTCATATACCAGAAATGTTTGAAGCTACTGACTGAATGAAAAGAGCTGGCATCTCACTCTCTTTGAATCTTCTTTATCATGCTAAGAGGAGCAGGAAAAAGCAAAAAATTTCAGGATTGCACCTTGCAATGTGGAGATATTACTGTTTGTGCATTTACAATATTCATTGATTTTTGCCATTGAAAAACGTCCAGAAATGTTTGAAGCTACTGACTGAATGAAAGGAGCTGGCATCTCACTCTCTTTGAATCTTCTTTATCATGCTAGGATTAGCAGGAAAAAGCAAAAAATTTCAGAATTGCACCTTGCAATGCGGAGAAATTACTGTTTGTGCATTTACAATATTCATTGATTTTTCCATTGAAAAACATCATGTTATTCATATACCAGAAATGTTTGAAGCTACTGACTGAATGAAAAGAGCTGGCATCTCACTCTCTTTGAATCTTCTTTATCATGCTAGGATTAGCAGGAAAAAGCAAAAAATTTCAGAATTGCACCTTGCAATGTGGAGATATTACTGTTTGTGCATTTACAATATTCATTGATTTTTGCCATTGAAAAACGTCCAGAAATGTTTGAAGCTACTGACTGAATGAAAGGAGCTGGCATCTCACTCTCTTTGAAGCTTCTTTATCATGCTAGGATTAGCAGGAAAAAGCAAAAAATTTCAGAATTGCACCTTGCAATGTGGAGTTATTACTGTTTGTGCATTTACAATATTCATTGATTTTTGCCATTGAAAAATGTCCAGAAATGTTTGAAGCTACTGACTGAATGAAAGGAGCTGGCATCTCACTCTCTTTGAATCTTCTTTATCATGCTAGGATTAGCAGGAAAAAGCAAAAAATTTCAGAATTGCACCTTGCAATGTGGAGATATTACTGTTTGTGCATTTACAATATTCATTGATTTTTGCCATTTAAAAACATCATGTTATTCATATACCAGAAATGTTTGAAGCTACTGACTGAATGCAAAGAGCTGGCATCTCACTCTCTTTGAATCTTCTTTATCATGCTAAGAGGAGCAGGAAAAAGCAAAAAATTTCAGAATTGCACCTTGCAATGTGGAGATATTACTGTTTGTGCATTTACAATATTCATTGATTTTTGCCATTGAAAAACGTCCAGAAATGTTTGAAGCTACTGACTGAATGAAAGGAGCTGGCATCTCACTCTCTTTGAATCTTCTTTATCATGCTAGGATTAGCAAGAAAAAGCAAAAAATTTCAGAATTGCACCTTGCAATGCGGAGAAATTACTGTTTGTGCATTTACAATATTCATTGATTTTTGCCATTGAAAAACATCATGTTATTCATATACCAGAAATGTTTGAAGCTACTGACTGAATGAAAAGAGCTGGCATCTCACTCTCTTTGAATCTTCTTTATCATGCTAAGAGGAGCAGGAAAAAGCAAAAAATTTCAGAATTGCACCTTGCAATGTGGAGATATTACTGTTTGTGCATTTACAATATTCATTGATTTTTGCCATTGAAAAACGTCCAGAAATGTTTGAAGCTACTGACTGAATGAAAGGAGCTGGCATCTCACTCTCTTTGAATCTTCTTTATCATGCTACGATTAGCAGGAAAAAGCAAAAAATTTCAGAATTGCACCTTGCAATGTGGAGAAATTACTGTTTGTGCATTTACAATATTCATTGATTTTTGCCATTGAAAAACATCATGTTATTCATATACCAGAAATGTTTGAAGCTACTGACTGAATGAAAAGAGCTGGCATCTCACTCTCTTTGAATCTTCTTTATCATGCTAAGAGGAGCAGGAAAAAGCAAAAAATTTCAGAATTGCACCTTGCAATTTGGAGATATTACTGTTTGTGCATTTACAATATTCATTGATTTTTGCCATTGAAAAACGTCCAGAAATGTTTGAAGCTACTGACTGAATGAAAGGAGCTGGCATCTCACTCTCTTTGAATCTTCTTTATCATGCTAGGATTAGCAGGAAAAAGCAAAAAATTTCAGAATTGCACCTTGCAATGCGGATAAATTACTGTTTGTGCATTTACAATATTCATTGATTTTTGCCATTGAAAAACATCATGTTATTCATATACCAGAAATGTTTGAAGCTACTGACTGAATGAAAAGAGCTGGCATCTCACTCTCTTTGAATCTTCTTTATCATGCTAAGAGGAGCAGGAAAAAGCAAAAAATTTCAGAAATGCACCTTGCAATGTGGAGATATTACTGTTTGTGCATTTACAATATTCATTGATTTTTGCCATTCAAAAACGTCCAGAAATGTTTGAAGCTACTGACTGAATGAAAAGAGCTGGCATCTCACTCTCTTTGAATCTTCTTTATCATGCTAGGATTAGCAGGAAAAAGCAAAAAATTTCAGAATTGCACCTTGCAATGCGGAGAAATTACTGTTTGTGCATTTACAATATTCATTGGTTTTTGCCATTGAAAAACATCATGTTATTCATATACCAGAAATGTTTGAAGCTACTGACTGAATGAAAAGAGCTGGCATCTCACTCTCTTTGAATCTTCTTTATCATGCTAAGAGGAGCAGGAAAAAGCAAAAAAATTCAGAATTGCACCTTGCAATGTGGAGATATTACTGTTTGTGCATTTACAATATTCATTGATTTTTGCCATTGAAAAACGTCCAGAAATGTTTGAAGCTACTGACTGAATGAAAGGAGCTGGCATCTCACTCTCTTTGAATCTTCTTTACCATGCTAGGATTAGAAGGAAAAAGCAAAAAATTTCAGAATTGCACCTTGCAATGCGGAGAAATTACTGTTTGTGCATTCACAATATTCATTGATTTTTGCCATTGAAAAATATCATGTTATTCATATACCAGAAATGTTTGAAGCTACTGACTGAATGAAAAGAGCTGGCATCTCACTCTCTTTGAATCTTCTTTATCATGTTAGGATTAGCAGGAAAAAGCAAAGAATTTCAGAATTGCACCTTGCAATGTGGAGATATTACTGTTTGTGCATTTACAATATTCATTGATTTTTGCCATTGAAAAACGTCCAGAAATGTTTGAAGCTACTGACTGAATGAAAGGAGCTGGCATCTCACTCTCTTTGAATCTTCTTTATCATGCTAGGATTAGCAGGAAAAAGCAAAAAATTTCAGAATTGCACCTTGCAATGCGGAGAAATTACTGTTTGTGCATTTACAATAATCATTGATTTTTGCCATTGAAAAACATCATGTTATTCATATACCAGAAATGTTTGAAGCTACGGACTGAATGAAAAGAGCTGGCATCTCACTCTCTTTGAATCTTCTTTATCATGC
Source organism: Phyllobates terribilis (assembly GCF_046119375.1). Taxonomy (NCBI): domain Eukaryota; kingdom Metazoa; phylum Chordata; class Amphibia; order Anura; family Dendrobatidae; genus Phyllobates; species Phyllobates terribilis. The sequence continues at coordinate 4,008,018 of NW_027362909.1, read as the reverse complement.
TAAGAGGAGCAGGAAAAAGCAAAAAATTTCAGAATTGCACCTTGCAATGTGGAGATATTACTGTTTGTGCATTTACAATATTCATTGATTTTTGCCATTGAAAAACGTCCAGAAATGTTTGAAGCTACTGACTGAATGAAAGGAGCTGGCATCTCACTCTCTTTGAATCTTCTTTATCATGCTAGGATTAGCAGGAAAAAGCAAAAAATTTCAGAATTGCACCTTGCAATGCGGAGAAATTACTGTTTGTGCATTTACAATATTCATTGATTTTTGCCATTGAAAAACATCATGTTATTCATATAACAGAAATGTTTGAAGCTACTGACTGAATGAAAAGAGCTGGCATCTCACTCTCTTTGAATCTTCTTTATCATGCTAAGAGGAGCAGGAAAAAGCAAAAAATTTCAGAATTGCACCTTGCAATGTGGAGATATTACTGTTTGTGCATTTACAATATTCATTGATTTTTGCCATTGAAAAACGTCCAGAAATGTTTGAAGCTACTGACTGAATGAAAGGAGCTGGCATCTCACTCTCTTTGAATCTTCTTTATCATGCTAGGATTAGCAGGAAAAAGCAAAAAATTTCAGAATTGCACCTTGCAATGCGGAGAAATTACTGTTTGTGCATTTACAATATTCATTGATTTTTACCATTGAAAAACATCATGTTATTCATATACCAGAAATGTTTGAAGCTACTGACTGAATGAAAAGAGCTGGCATCTCACTCTCTTTGAATCTTCTTTATCATGCTAAGAGGAGCAGGAAAAAGCAGAAAATTTCAGAATTGCACCTTGCAATGTGGAGATATTACTGTTTGTGCATTTACAATATTCATTGATTTTTGCCATTGAAAAACATCATGTTATTCATATACCAGAAATGTTTGAAGCTACTGACTGAATGAAAGGAGCTGGCATCTCACTCTCTTTGAATCTTCTTTATCATGCTAGGATTAGCAGGAAAAAGCAAAAAATTTCAGAATTGCACCTTGCAATGCGGAGAAATTACTGTTTGTGCATTTACAATATTCATTGATTTTTGCCATTGAAAAACATCATGTTATTCATATACCAGAAATGTTTGAAGCTACTGACTGAATGAAAAGAGCTGGCATCTCACTCTCTTTGAATCTTCTTTATCATGCTAAGAGGAGCAGGAAAAAGCAAAAAATTTCAGAATTGCACGTTGCAATGTGGAGATATTACTGTTTGTGCATTTACAATATTCATTGATTTTTGCCATTGAAAAACGTCCAGAAATGTTTGAAGCTACTGACTGAATGAAAGGAGCTGGCATCTCACTCTCTTTGAATCTTCTTTATCATGCTAGGATTAGCAGGAAAAAGCAAAAAATTTCAGAATTGCACCTTGCAATGCGGAGAAATTACTGTTTGTGCATTTACAATATTCATTGATTTTTGCCATTGAAAAACATCATGTTATTCATATACCAGAAATGTTTGAAGCTACTGACTGAATGAAAAGAGCTGGCATCTCACTCTCTTTGAATCTTCTTCATCATGCTAAGAGGAGCAGGAAAAAGCAAAAAATTTCAGAATTGCACGTTGCAATGTGGAGATATTACTGTTTGTGCAATTACAATATTCATTGATTTTTGCCATTGAAAAACGTCCAGAAATGTTTGAAGCTACTGACTGAATGAAAGGAGCTGGCATCTCACTCTCTTTGAATCTTCTTTATCATGCTAGGATTAGCAGGAAAAAGCAAAAAATTTCAGAATTGCACCTTGCAATGCGGAGAAATTACTGTTTGTGCATTTACAATATTCATTGATTTTTACCATTGAAAAACATCATGTTATTCATATACCAGAAATGTTTGAAGCTACTGATTGAATGAAAAGAGCTGGCATCTCACTCTCTTTGAATCTTCTTTATCATGCTAAGAGGAGCAGGAAAAAGCAAAAAATTTCAGAATTGCACCTTGCAATGTGGAGATATTACTGTTTGTGCATTTACAATATTCATTGATTTTTGCCATTGAAAAACGTCCAGAAATGTTTGAAGCTACTGACTGAATGAAAGGAGCTGGCATCTCACTCTCTTTGAATCTTCTTTATCATGCTAGGATTAGCAGGAAAAAGCAAAAAATTTCAGAATTGCACCTTGCAATGCGGAGAAATTACTGTTTGTGCATTTACAATATTCATTGATTTTTGCCATTGAAAAACATCATGTTATTCATATACCAGAAATGTTTGAAGCTACTGACTGAATGAAAAGAGCTGGCATCTCACTCTCTTTGAATCTTCTTTATCATGCTAAGAGGAGCAGGAAAAAGCAAAAAATTTCAGAATTGCACGTTGCAATGTGGAGATATTACTGTTTGTGCATTTACAATATTCATTGATTTTTGCCATTGAAAAACGTCCAGAAATGTTTGAAGCTACTGACTGAATGAAAGGAGCTGGCATCTCACTCTCTTTGAATCTTCTTTATCATGCTAGGATTAGCAGGAAAAAGCAAAAAATTTCAGAATTGCACCTTGCAATGCGGAGAAATTACTGTTTGTGCATTTACAATATTCATTGATTTTTGCCATTGAAAAACATCATGTTATTCATATACCAGAAATGTTTGAAGCTACTGACTGAATGAAAAGAGCTGGCATCTCACTCTCTTTGAATCTTCTTTATCATGCTAAGAGGAGCAGGAAAAAGCAAAAAATTTCAGAATTGCACGTTGCAATGTGGAGATATTACTGTTTGTGCAATTACAATATTCATTGATTTTTGCCATTGAAAAACGTCCAGAAATGTTTGAAGCTACTGACTGAATGAAAGGAGCTGGCATCTCACTCTCTTTGAATCTTCTTTATCATGCTAGGATTAGCAGGAAAAAGCAAAAAATTTCAGAATTGCACCTTGCAATGCGGAGAAATTACTGTTTGTGCATTTACAATATTCATTGATTTTTGCCATTGAAAAACATGTTATTCATATACCAGAAATGTTTGAACCTACTGACTGAATGAAAAGAGCTGGCATCTCACTCTCTTTGAATCTTCTTTATCATGCTAAGAGGAGCAGGAAAAAGCAAAAAATTTCAGAATTGCACCTTGCAATGTGGAGATATTACTGTTTGTGCATTTACAATATTCATTGATTTTTTGCCATTGAAAAACGTCCAGAAATGTTTGAAGCTACTGACTGAATGAAAGGAGCTGGCATCTCACTCTCTTTGAATCTTCTTTATCATGCTAGGATTAGCAGGAAAAAGCAAAAAATTTCAGAATTGCACCTTGCAATGTGGAGTTATTACTGTTTGTGCATTTACAATATTCATTGATTTTTCCATTGAAAAATGACCAGAAATGTTTGAAGCTACTGACTGAATGAAAGGAGCTGGCATCTCACTCTCTTTGAATCTTCTTTATCATGCTAGGATTAGCAGGAAAAAGCAAAAAATTTCAGAATTGCACCTTGCAATGTGGAGATATTACTGTTTGTGCATTTACAATATTCATTGATTTTTGCCATTGAAAAACATCATGTTATTCATATACCAGAAATGTTTGAAGCTACTGACTGAATGAAAAGAGCTGGCATCTCTTTCTCTTTGAATCTTCTTTATCATGCTAAGAGGAGCAGGAAAAAGCAAAAAATTTCAGAATTGCACCTTGCAATGTGGAGATATTACTGTTTGTGCATTTACAATATTCATTGATTTTTGCCATTGAAAAACGTCCAGAAATGTTTGAAGCTACTGACTGAATGAAAGGAGCTGGCATCTCACTCTCTTTGAATCTTCTTTATCATGCTAGGATTAGCAGGAAAAAGCAAAAAATTTCAGAATTGCACCTTGCAATGCGGAGAAATTACTGTTTGTGCATTTACAATATTCATTGATTTTTGCCATTGAAAAACATGTTATTCATATACCAGAAATGTTTGAAGCTACTGACTGAATGAAAAGAGCTGGCATCTCACTCTCTTTGAATCTTCTTTATCATGCTAGGATTAGCAGGAAAAAGCAAAAAATTTCAGAATTGCACCTTGCAATGTGGAGATATTACTGTTTGTGCATTTACAATATTCATTGATTTTTGCCATTGAAAAACGTCCAGAAATGTTTGAAGCTACTGACTGAATGAAAGGAGCTGGCATCTCACTCTCTTTGAATCTTCTTTATCATGCTAGGATTAGCAGGAAAAAGCAAAAAATTTCAGAATTGCACCTTGCAATGTGGAGTTATTACTGTTTGTGCATTTACAATATTCATTGATTTTTGCCATTGAAAAATGTCCAGAAATGTTTGAAGCTACTGACTGAATGAAAGGAGCTGGCATCTCACTCTCTTTGAATCTTCTTTATCATGCTAGGTTTAGCAGGAAAAAGCAAAAAATTTCAGAATTGCACCTTGCAATGCGGAGAAATTACTGTTTGTGCATTTACAATATTCATTGATTTTTACCATTGAAAAACATCATGTTATTCATATACCAGAAATGTTTGAAGCTACTGACTGAATGAAAAGAGCTGGCATCTCACTCTCTTTGAATCTTCTTTATCATGCTAAGAGGAGCAGGAAAAAGCAAAAAATTTCAGAATTGCACCTTGCAATGTGGAGATATTACTGTTTGTGCATTTACAATATTCATTGATTTTTGCCATTGAAAAACGTCCAGAAATGTTTGAAGCTACTGACTGAATGAAAGGAGCTGGCATCTCACTCTCTTTGAATCTTCTTTATCATGCTAGGATTAGCAGGAAAAAGCAAAAAATTTCAGAATTGCACCTTGCAATGCGGAGAAATTACTGTTTGTGCATTTACAATATTCATTGATTTTTGCCATTGAAAAACATCATGTTATTCATATACCAGAAATGTTTGAAGCTACTGACTGAATGAAAAGAGCTGGCATCTCACTCTCTTTGAATCTTCTTTATCATGCTAAGAGGAGCAGGAAAAAGCAAAAAATTTCAGAATTGCACGTTGCAATGTGGAGATATTACTGTTTGTGCATTTACAATATTCATTGATTTTTGCCATTGAAAAACGTCCAGAAATGTTTGAAGCTACTGACTGAATGAAAGGAGCTGGCATCTCACTCTCTTTGATTCTTCTTTATCATGCTAGGATTAGCAGGAAAAAGCAAAAAATTTCAGAATTGCACCTTGCAATGCGGAGAAATTACTGTTTGTGCATTTACAATATTCATTGATTTTTGCCATTGAAAAACATCATGTTATTCATATACCAGAAATGTTTGAAGCTACTGACTGAATGAAAAGAGCTGGCATCTCACTCTCTTTGAATCTTCTTTATCATGCTAAGAGGAGCAGGAAAAAGCAAAAAATTTCAGAATTGCATGTTGCAATGTGGAGATATTACTGTTTGTGCAATTACAATATTCATTGATTTTTGCCATTGAAAAACGTCCAGAAATGTTTGAAGCTACTGACTGAATGAAAGGAGCTGGCATCTCACTCTCTTTGAATCTTCTTTATCATGCTAGGATTAGCAGGAAAAAGCAAAAAATTTCAGAATTGCACCTCGCATTGCGGAGAAATTACTGATTGTGCATTTACAATATTCATTGATTTTTGCCATTGAAAAACATGTTATTCATATACCAGAAATGTTTGAACCTACTGACTGAATGAAAAGAGCTGGCATCTCACTCTCTTTGAATCTTCTTTATCATGCTAAGAGGAGCAGGAAAAAGCAAAAAATTTCAGAATTGCACCTTGCAATGTGGAGATATTACTGTTTGTGCATTTACAATATTCATTGATTTTTTGCCATTGAAAAAGGTCCAGAAATGTTTGAAGCTACTGACTGAATGAAAGGAGCTGGCATCTCACTCTCTTTGAATCTTCTTTATCATGCTAGGATTAGCAGGAAAAAGCAAAAAATTTCAGAATTGCACCTTGCAATGCGGAGAAATTACTGTTTGTGCATTTACAATATTCATTGATTTTTGCCATTGAAAAACATCATGTTATTCATATACCAGAAATGTTTGAAGCTACTGACTGAATGAAAAGAGCTGGCATCTCACTCTCTTTGAATCTTCTTTATCATGCTAGGATTAGCAGGAAAAAGCAAAAAATTTCAGAATTGCACGTTGCAATGTGGAGATATTACTGTTTGTGCAATTACAATATTCATTGATTTTTGCCATTGAAAAACGTCCAGAAATGTTTGAAGCTACTGACTGAATGAAAGGAGCTGGCATCTCACTCTCTTTGAATCTTCTTTATCATGCTAGGATTAGCAGGAAAAAGCAAAAAATTTCAGAATTGCACCTTGCAATGCGGAGAAATTACTGTTTGTGCATTTACAATATTCATTGATTTTTACCATTGAAAAACATCATGTTATTCATATACCAGAAATGTTTGAAGCTACTGATTGAATGAAAAGAGCTGGCATCTCACTCTCTTTGAATCTTCTTTATCATGCTAAGAGGAGCAGGAAAAAGCAAAAAATTTCAGAATTGCACCTTGCAATGTGGAGATATTACTGTTTGTGCATTTACAATATTCATTGATTTTTGCCATTGAAAAACGTCCAGAAATGTTTGAAGCTACTGACTGAATGAAAGGAGCTGGCATCTCACTCTCTTTGAATCTTCTTTATCATGCTAGGATTAGCAGGAAAAAGCAAAAAATTTCAGAATTGCACCTTGCAATGCGGAGAAATTACTGTTTGTGCATTTACAATATTCATTGATTTTTGCCATTGAAAAACATCATGTTATTCATATACCAGAAATGTTTGAAGCTACTGACTGAATGAAAAGAGCTGGCATCTCACTCTCTTTGAATCTTCTTTATCATGCTAAGAGGAGCAGGAAAAAGCAAAAAATTTCAGAATTGCACGTTGCAATGTGGAGATATTACTGTTTGTGCATTTACAATATTCATTGATTTTTGCCATTGAAAAACGTCCAGAAATGTTTGAAGCTACTGACTGAATGAAAGGAGCTGGCATCTCACTCTCTTTGAATCTTCTTTATCATGCTAGGATTAGCAGGAAAAAGCAAAAAATTTCAGAATTGCACCTTGCAATGCGGAGAAATTACTGTTTGTGCATTTACAATATTCATTGATTTTTGCCATTGAAAAACATCATGTTATTCATATACCAGAAATGTTTGAAGCTACTGACTGAATGAAAAGAGCTGGCATCTCACTCTCTTTGAATCTTCTTTATCATGCTAAGAGGAGCAGGAAAAAGCAAAAAATTTCAGAATTGCACGTTGCAATGTGGAGATATTACTGTTTGTGCATTTACAATATTCATTGATTTTTGCCATTGAAAAATATCATGTTATTCATATACCAGAAATGTTTGAAGCTACTGACTGAATGAAAAGAGCTGGCATCTCACTCTCTTTGAATCTTCTTTATCATGTTAGGATTAGCAGGAAAAAGCAAAGAATTTCAGAATTGCACCTTGCAATGTGGAGATATTACTGTTTGTGCATTTACAATATTCATTGATTTTTGCCATTGAAAAACGTCCAGAAATGTTTGAAGCTACTGACTGAATGAAAGGAGCTGGCATCTCACTCTCTTTGAATCTTCTTTATCATGCTAGGATTAGCAGGAAAAAGCAAAAAATTTCAGAATTGCACCTTGCAATGCGGAGAAATTACTGTTTGTGCATTTACAATATTCATTGATTTTTGCCATTGAAAAACATCATGTTATTCATATACCAGAAATGTTTGAAGCTACGGACTGAATGAAAAGAGCTGGCATCTCACTCTCTTTGAATCTTCTTTATCATGCTAAGAGGAGCAGGAAAAAGCAAAAAATTTCAGAATTGCACCTTGCAATGTGGAGATATTACTGTTTGTGCATTTACAATATTCATTGATTTTTGCCATTGAAAAACGTCCAGAAATGTTTGAAGCTACTGACTGAATGAAAGGAGCTGGCATCTCACTCTCTTTGAATCTTCTTTATCATGCTACGATTAGCAGGAAAAAGCAAAAAATTTCAGAATTGCACCTTGCAATGCGGAGAAATTACTGTTTGTGCATTTACAATATTCATTGATTTTTGCCATTGAAAAACATCATGTTATTCATATAACAGAAATGTTTGAAGCTACTGACTGAATGAAAAGAGCTGGCATCTCACTCTCTTTGAATCTTCTTTATCATGCTAAGAGGAGCAGGAAAAAGCAAAAAATTTCAGAATTGCACCTTGCAATGTGGAGATATTACTGTTTGTGCATTTACAATATTCATTGATTTTTTGCCATTGAAAAACGTCCAGAAATGTTTGAAGCTACTGACTGAATGGAAGGAGCTGGCATCTCACTCTCTTTGAATCTTCTTTATCATGCTAGGATTAGCAGGAAAAAGCAAAAAATTTCAGAATTGCACCTTGCAATGCGGAGAAATTACTGTTTGTGCATTTACAATATTCATTGATTTTTGCCATTGAAAAACATCATGTTATTCATATACCAGAAATGTTTGAAGCTACTGACTGAATGAAAAGAGCTGGCATCTCACTCTCTTTGAATCTTCTTTATCATGCTAGGATTAGCAGGAAAAGGCAAAAAATTTCAGAATTGCACCTTGCAATGTGGAGATATTACTGTTTGTGCATTTACATTATTCATTGATTTTTGCCATTGAAAAACGTCCAGAAATGTTTGAAGCTACTGACTGAATGAAAGGAGCTGGCATCTCACTCTCTTTGAATCTTCTTTATCATGCTAGGATTAGCAGGAGAAAGCAAAAAATTTCAGAATTGCACCTTGCAATGCGGAGAAATTACTGTTTGTGCATTTACAATATTCATTGATTTTTGCCATTGAAAAACATCATGTTATTCATATACCAGAAATGTTTGAAGCTACTGACTGAATGAAAAGAGCTGGCATCTCACTCTCTTTGAATCTTCTTTATCATGCTAGGATTAGCAGGAAAAAGCAAAACATTTCAGAATTGCACCTTGCAATGTGGAGATATTACTGTTTGTGCATTTACAATATTCATTGATTTTTGCCATTGAAAAACGTCCAGAAATGTTTGAAGCTACTGACTGAATGAAAGGAGCTGGCATCTCACTCTCTTTGAATCTTCTTTATCATGCTAGGATTAGCAGGAAAAAGCAAAAAATTTCAGAATTGCACCTTGCAATGTGGAGTTATTACTGTTTGTACATTTACAATATTCATTGATTTTTGCCATTGAAAAATGTCCAGAAATGTTTGAAGCTACTGACTGAATGAAAGGAGCTGGCATCTCACTCTCTTTGAATCTTCTTTATCATGCTAGGTTTAGCAGGAAAAAGCAAAAAATTTCAGAATTGCACCTTGCAATGCGGAGAAATTACTGTTTGTGCATTTACAATATTCATTGATTTTTGCCATTGAAAAACATCATGTTATTCATATACCAGAAATGTTTGAAGCTACTGACTGAATGAAAAGAGCTGGCATCTCACTCTCTTTGAATCTTCTTTATCATGCTAAGAGGAGCAGGAAAAAGCAAAAAATTTCAGAATTGCACGTTGCAATGTGGAGATATTACTGTTTGTGCATTTACAATATTCATTGATTTTTGCCATTGAAAAACGTCCAGAAATGTTTGAAGCTACTGACTGAATGAAAGGAGCTGGCATCTCACTCTCTTTGATTCTTCTTTATCATGCTAGGATTAGCAGGAAAAAGCAAAAAATTTCAGAATTGCACCTTGCAATGCGGAGAAATTACTGTTTGTGCATTTACAATATTCATTGATTTTTGCCATTGAAAAACATCATGTTATTCATATACCAGAAATGTTTGAAGCTACTGACTGAATGAAAAGAGCTGGCATCTCACTCTCTTTGAATCTTCTTTATCATGCTAAGAGGAGCAGGAAAAAGCAAAAAATTTCAGAATTGCATGTTGCAATGTGGAGATATTACTGTTTGTGCAATTACAATATTCATTGATTTTTGCCATTGAAAAACGTCCAGAAATGTTTGAAGCTACTGACTGAATGAAAGGAGCTGGCATCTCACTCTCTTTGAATCTTCTTTATCATGCTAGGATTAGCAGGAAAAAGCAAAAAATTTCAGAATTGCACCTCGCAATGCGGAGAAATTACTGTTTGTGCATTTACAATATTCATTGATTTTTGCCATTGAAAAACATGTTATTCATATACCAGAAATGTTTGAACCTACTGACTGAATGAAAAGAGCTGGCATCTCACTCTCTTTGAATCTTCTTTATCATGCTAAGAGGAGCAGGAAAAAGCAAAAAATTTCAGAATTGCACCTTGCAATGTGGAGATATTACTGTTTGTGCATTTACAATATTCATTGATTTTTTGCCATTGAAAAACGTCCAGAAATGTTTGAAGCTACTGACTGAATGAAAGGAGCTGGCATCTCACTCTCTTTGAATCTTCTTTATCATGCTAGGATTAGCAGGAAAAAGCAAAAAATTTCAGAATTGCACCTTGCAATGCGGAGAAATTACTGTTTGTGCATTTACAATATTCATTGATTTTTGCCATTGAAAAACATCATGTTATTCATATACCAGAAATGTTTGAAGCTACTGACTGAATGAAAAGAGCTGGCATCTCACTCTCTTTGAATCTTCTTTATCATGCTAGGATTAGCAGGAAAAAGCAAAAAATTTCAGAATTGCACCTTGCAATGTGGAGATATTACTGTTTGTGCATTTACATTATTCATTGATTTTTGCCATTGAAAAACGTCCAGAAATGTTTGAAGCTACTGACTGAATGAAAGGAGCTGGCATCTCACTCTCTTTGAATCTTCTTTATCATGCTAGGATTAGCAGGAAAAAGAAAAACATTTCAGAATTGCACCTTGCAATGCGGAGAAATTACTGTTTGTGCATTTACAATATTCATTGATTTTTGCCATTGAAAAACATCATGTTATTCATATACCAGAAATGTTTGAAGCTACTGACTGAATGAAAAGAGCTGGCATCTCACTCTCTTTGAATCTTCTTTATCATGCTAAGAGGAGCAGGAAAAAGCAAAAAATTTCAGAATTGCACCTTGCAATGTGGAGATATTACTGTTTGTGCATTTACAATATTCATTGATTTTTGCCATTGAAAAACGTCCAGAAATGTTTGAAGCTACTGACTGAATGAAAGGAGCTGGCATCTCACTCTCTTTGAATCTTCTTTATCATGCTAGGATTAGCAGGAAAAAGCAAAAAATTTCAGAATTGCACCTTGCAATGCGGAGAAATTACTGTTTGTGCATTTACAATATTCATTGATTTTTGCCATTGAAAAACATCATGTTATTCATATACCAGAAATGTTTGAAGCTACTGACTGAATGAAAAGAGCTGGCATCTCACTCTCTTTGAATCTTCTTTATCATGCTAGGATTAGCAGGAAAAAGCAAAAAATTTCAGAATTGCACCTTGCAATGTGGAGATATTACTGTTTGTGCATTTACAATATTCATTGATTTTTGCCATTGAAAAACGTCCAGAAATGTTTGAAGCTACTGACTGAATGAAAGGAGCTGGCATCTCACTCTCTTTGAATCTTCTTTATCATGCTAGGATTAGCAGGAAAAAGCAAAAAATTTCAGAATTGCACCTTGCAATGTGGAGTTATTACTGTTTGTGCATTTACAATATTCATTGATTTTTGCCATTGAAAAATGTCCAGAAATGTTTGAAGCTACTGACTGAATGAAAGGAGCTGGCATCTCACTCTCTTTGAATCTTCTTTATCATGCTAGGTTTAGGAGGAAAAAGCAAAAAATTTCAGAATTGCACCTTGCAATGCGGAGAAATTACTGTTTGTGCATTTACAATATTCATTGATTTTTACCATTGAAAAACATCATGTTATTCATATACCAGAAATGTTTGAAGCTACTGACTGAATGAAAAGAGCTGGCATCTCACTCTCTTTGAATCTTCTTTATCATGCTAAGAGGAGCAGGAAAAAGCAAAAAATTTCAGAATTGCACCTTGCAATGTGGAGATATTACTGTTTGTGCATTTACAATATTCATTGATTTTTGCCATTGAAAAACGTCCAGAAATGTTTGAAGCTACTGACTGAATGAAAGGAGCTGGCATCTCACTCTCTTTGAATCTTCTTTATCATGCTAGGATTAGCAGGAAAAAGCAAAAAATTTCAGAATTGCACCTTGCAATGCGGAGAAATTACTGTTTGTGCATTTACAATATTCATTGATTTTTGCCATTGAAAAACATCATGTTATTCATATACCAGAAATGTTTGAAGCTACTGACTGAATGAAAAGAGCTGGCATCTCACTCTCTTTGAATCTTCTTTATCATGCTAAGAGGAGCAGGAAAAAGCAAAAAATTTCAGAATTGCACGTTGCAATGTGGAGATATTACTGTTTGTGCATTTACAATATTCATTGATTTTTGCCATTGAAAAACGTCCAGAAATGTTTGAAGCTACTGACTGAATGAAAGGAGCTGGCATCTCACTCTCTTTGAATCTTCTTTATCATGCTAGGATTAGCAGGAAAAAGCAAAAAATTTCAGAATTGCACCTTGCAATGCGGAGAAATTACTGTTTGTGCATTTACAATATTCATTGATTTTTGCCATTGAAAAACATCATGTTATTCATATACCAGAAATGTTTGAAGCTACTGACTGAATGAAAAGAGCTGGCATCTCACTCTCTTTGAATCTTCTTTATCATGCTAAGAGGAGCAGGAAAAAGCAAAAAATTTCAGAATTGCACCTTGCAATGTGGAGATATTACTGTTTGTGCATTTACAATATTCATTGATTTTTGCCATTGAAAAACGTCCAGAAATGTTTGAAGCTACTGACTGAATGAAAGGAGCTGGCATCTCACTCTCTTTGAATCTTCTTTATCATGCTAGGATTAGCAGGAAAAAGCAAAAAATTTCAGAATTGCACCTTGCAATGCGGAGAAATTACTGTTTGTGCATTTACAATATTCATTGATTTTTGCCATTGAAAAACATCATGTTATTCATATACCAGAAATGTTTGAAGCTACTGACTGAATGAAAAGAGCTGGCATCTCACTCTCTTTGAATCTTCTTTATCATGCTAAGAGGAGCAGGAAAAAGCAAAAAATTTCAGAATTGCACGTTGCAATGTGGAGATATTACTGTTTGTGCATTTACAATATTCATTGATTTTTGCCATTGAAAAACGTCCAGAAATGTTTGAAGCTACTGACTGAATGAAAGGAGCTGGCATCTCACTCTCTTTGAATCTTCTTTATCATGCTAGGATTAGCAGGAAAAAGCAAAAAATTTCAGAATTGCACCTTGCAATGCGGAGAAATTACTGTTTGTGCATTTACAATATTCATTGATTTTTGCCATTGAAAAACATCATGTTATTCATATACCAGAAATGTTTGAAGCTACTGACTGAATGAAAAGAGCTGGCATCTCACTCTCTTTGAATCTTCTTTATCATGCTAAGAGGAGCAGGAAAAAGCAAAAAATTTCAGAATTGCACGTTGCAATGTGGAGATATTACTGTTTGTGCAATTACAATATTCATTGATTTTTGCCATTGAAAAACGTCCAGAAATGTTTGAAGCTACTGACTGAATGAAAGGAGCTGGCATCTCACTCTCTTTGAATCTTCTTTATCATGCTAGGATTAGCAGGAAAAAGCAAAAAATTTCAGAATTGCACCTCGCAATGCGGAGAAATTACTGTTTGTGCATTTACAATATTCATTGATTTTTGCCATTGAAAAACAAGTTATTCATATACCAGAAATGTTTGAACCTACTGACTGAATGAAAAGAGCTGGCATCTCACTCTCTTTGAATCTTCTTTATCATGCTAAGAGGAGCAGGAAAAAGCAAAAAATTTCAGAATTGCACCTTGCAATGTGGAGATATTACTGTTTGTGCATTTACAATATTCATTGATTTTTTGCCATTGAAAAACGTCCAGAAATGTTTGAAGCTACTGACTGAATGAAAGGAACTGGCATCTCACTCTCTTTGAATCTTCTTTATCATGCTAGGATTAGCAGGAAAAAGCAAAAAATTTCAGAATTGCACCTTGCAATGCGGAGAAATTACTGTTTGTGCATTTACAATATTCATTGATTTTTGCCATTGAAAAACATCATGTTATTCATATACCAGAAATGTTTGAAGCTACTGACTGAATGAAAAGAGCTGGCATCTCACTCTCTTTGAATCTTCTTTATCATGCTAGGATTAGCAGGAAAAAGCAAAAAATTTCAGAATTGCACCTTGCAATGTGGAGATATTACTGTTTGTGCATTTACATTATTCATTGATTTTTGCCATTGAAAAACGTCCAGAAATGTTTGAAGCTACTGACTGAATGAAAGGAGCTGGCATCTCACTCTCTTTGAATCTTCTTTATCATGCTAGGATTAGCAGGAAAAAGCAAAAAATTTCAGAATTGCACCTTGCAATGCGGAGAAATTACTGTTTGTGCATTTACAATATTCATTGATTTTTGCCATTGAAAAACATCATGTTATTCATATACCAGAAATGTTTGAAGCTACTGACTGAATGAAAAGAGCTGGCATCTCACTCTCTTTGAATCTTCTTTATCATGCTAAGAGGAGCAGGAAAAAGCAAAAAATTTCAGAATTGCACCTTGCAATGTGGAGATATTACTGTTTGTGCATTTTCAATATTCATTGATTTTTGCCATTGAAAAACGTCCAGAAATGTTTGAAGCTACTGACTGAATGAAAGGAGCTGGCATCTCACTCTCTTTGAATCTTCTTTATCATGCTAGGATTAGCAGGAAAAAGCAAAAAATTTCAGAATTGCACCTTGCAATGCGGAGAAATTACTGTTTGTGCATTTACAATATTCATTGATTTTTGCCATTGAAAAACATCATGTTATTCATATACCAGAAATGTTTGAAGCTACTGACTGAATGAAAAGAGCTGGCATCTCACTCTCTTTGAATCTTCTTTATCATGCTAGGATTAGCAGGAAAAAGCAAAAAATTTCAGAATTGCACCTTGCAATGTGGAGATATTACTGTTTGTGCATTTACAATATTCATTGATTTTTGCCATTGAAAAACGTCCAGAAATGTTTGAAGCTACTGACTGAATGAAAGGAGCTGGCATCTCACTCTCTTTGAATCTTCTTTATCATGCTAGGATTAGCAGGAAAAAGCAAAAAATTTCAGAATTGCACCTTGCAATGTGGAGTTATTACTGTTTGTGCATTTACAATATTCATTGATTTTTGCCATTGAAAAATGTCCAGAAATGTTTGAAGCTACTGACTGAATGAAAGGAGCTGGCATCTCACTCTCTTTGAATCTTCTTTATCATGCTAGGTTTAGCAGGAAAAAGCAAAAAATTTCAGAATTGCACCTTGCAATGCGGAGAAATTACTGTTTGTGCATTTACAATATTCATTGATTTTTACCATTGAAAAACATCATGTTATTCATATACCAGAAATGTTTGAAGCTACTGACTGAATGAAAAGAGCTGGCATCTCACTCTCTTTGAATCTTCTTTATCATGCTAAGAGGAGCAGGAAAAAGCAAAAAATTTCAGAATTGCACCTTGCAATGTGGAGATATTA
This sequence comes from Phyllobates terribilis, assembly GCF_046119375.1. NCBI lineage: Eukaryota > Metazoa > Chordata > Amphibia > Anura > Dendrobatidae > Phyllobates > Phyllobates terribilis. The sequence continues at coordinate 3,992,445 of NW_027362909.1, read as the reverse complement.
CTGTTTGTGCATTTACAATATTCATTGATTTTTGCCATTGAAAAACGTCCAGAAATGTTTGAAGCTACTGACTGAATGAAAGGAGCTGGCATCTCACTCTCTTTGAATCTTCTTTATCATGCTAGGATTAGCAGGAAAAAGCAAAAAATTTCAGAATTGCACCTTGCAATGCGGAGAAATTACTGTTTGTGCATTTACAATATTCATTGATTTTTGCCATTGAAAAACATCATGTTATTCATATACCAGAAATGTTTGAAGCTACTGACTGAATGAAAAGAGCTGGCATCTCACTCTCTTTGAATCTTCTTTATCATGCTAAGAGGAGCAGGAAAAAGCAAAAAATTTCAGAATTGCACCTTGCAATGTGGAGATATTACTGTTTGTGCATTTTCAATATTCATTGATTTTTGCCATTGAAAAACGTCCAGAAATGTTTGAAGCTACTGACTGAATGAAAGGAGCTGGCATCTCACTCTCTTTGAATCTTCTTTATCATGCTAGGATTAGCAGGAAAAAGCAAAAAATTTCAGAATTGCACCTTGCAATGCGGAGAAATTACTGTTTGTGCATTTACAATATTCATTGATTTTTGCCATTGAAAAACATCATGTTATTCATATACCAGAAATGTTTGAAGCTACTGACTGAATGAAAAGAGCTGGCATCTCACTCTCTTTGAATCTTCTTTATCATGCTAGGATTAGCAGGAAAAAGCAAAAAATTTCAGAATTGCACCTTGCAATGTGGAGATATTACTGTTTGTGCATTTACAATATTCATTGATTTTTGCCATTGAAAAACGTCCAGAAATGTTTGAAGCTACTGACTGAATGAAAGGAGCTGGCATCTCACTCTCTTTGAATCTTCTTTATCATGCTAGGATTAGCAGGAAAAAGCAAAAAATTTCAGAATTGCACCTTGCAATGTGGAGTTATTACTGTTTGTGCATTTACAATATTCATTGATTTTTGCCATTGAAAAATGTCCAGAAATGTTTGAAGCTACTGACTGAATGAAAGGAGCTGGCATCTCACTCTCTTTGAATCTTCTTTATCATGCTAGGTTTAGCAGGAAAAAGCAAAAAATTTCAGAATTGCACCTTGCAATGCGGAGAAATTACTGTTTGTGCATTTACAATATTCATTGATTTTTACCATTGAAAAACATCATGTTATTCATATACCAGAAATGTTTGAAGCTACTGACTGAATGAAAAGAGCTGGCATCTCACTCTCTTTGAATCTTCTTTATCATGCTAAGAGGAGCAGGAAAAAGCAAAAAATTTCAGAATTGCACCTTGCAATGTGGAGATATTACTGTTTGTGCATTTACAATATTCATTGATTTTTGCCATTGAAAAACGTCCAGAAATGTTTGAAGCTACTGACTGAATGAAAGGAGCTGGCATCTCACTCTCTTTGAATCTTCTTTATCATGCTAGGATTAGCAGGAAAAAGCAAAAAATTTCAGAATTGCACCTTGCAATGCGGAGAAATTACTGTTTGTGCATTTACAATATTCATTGATTTTTGCCATTGAAAAACATCATGTTATTCATATACCAGAAATGTTTGAAGCTACTGACTGAATGAAAAGAGCTGGCATCTCACTCTCTTTGAATCTTCTTTATCATGCTAAGAGGAGCAGGAAAAAGCAAAAAATTTCAGAATTGCACCTTGCAATGTGGAGATATTACTGTTTGTGCAATTACAATATTCATTGATTTTTGCCATTGAAAAACATCCAGAAATGTTTGAAGCTACTGACTGAATGAAAGGAGCTGGCATCTCACTCTCTTTGAATCTTCTTTATCATGCTAGGATTAGCAGGAAAAAGCAAAAAATTTCAGAATTGCACCTTGCAATGCGGAGAAATTACTGTTTGTGCATTTACAATATTCATTGATTTTTGCCATTGAAAAACATGTTATTCATATACCAGAAATGTTTGAACCTACTGACTGAATGAAAAGAGCTGGCATCTAACTCTCTTTGAATCTTCTTTATCATGCTAAGAGGAGCAGGAAAAAGCAAAAAATTTCAGAATTGCACCTTGCAATGTGGAGATATTACTGTTTGTGCATTTACAATATTCATTGATTTTTGCCATTGAAAAACGTCCAGAAATGTTTGAAGCTACTGACTGAATGAAAGGAGCTGGCATCTCACTCTCTTTGAATCTTCTTTATCATGCTAGGATTAGCAGGAAAAAGCAAAAAATTTCAGAATTGCACCTTGCAATGTGGAGTTATTACTGTTTGTGCATTTACAATATTCATTGATTTTTGCCATTGAAAAATGTCCAGAAATGTTTGAAGCTACTGACTGAATGAAAGGAGCTGGCATCTCACTCTCTTTGAATCTTCTTTATCATGCTAGGATTAGCAGGAAAAAGCAAAAAATTTCAGAATTGCACCTTGCAATGTGGAGATATTACTGTTTGTGCATTTACAATATTCATTGATTTTTGCCATTGAAAAACATCATGTTATTCATTTACCAGAAATGTTTGAAACTACTGACTGAATGAAAAGAGCTGGCATCTCACTCTCTTTGAATCTTCTTTATCATGCTAGGATTAGCAGGAAAAAGCAAAAAATTTCAGAATTGCACCTTGCAATGTGGAGATATTACTGTTTGTGCATTTACAATATTCATTGATTTTTGCCATTGAAAAACGTCCAGAAATGTTTGAAGCTACTGACTGAATGAAAGGAGCTGGCATCTCACTCTCTTTGAATCTTCTTTATCATGCTAGGTTTAGCAGGAAAAAGCAAAAAATTTCAGAATTGCACCTTGCAATGCGGAGAAATTACTGTTTGTGCATTTACAATATTCATTGATTTTTGCCATTGAAAAACATCATGTTATTCATATACCAGAAATGATTGAAGCTACTGACTGAATGAAAAGAGCTGGCATCTCACTCTATTTGAATCTTCTTTATCATGCTAAGAGGAGCAGGAAAAAGCAAAAAATTTCAGAATTGCACCTTGCAATGTGGAGATATTACTGTTTGTGCATTTACAATATTCATTGATTTTTGCCATTGAAAAACGTCCAGAAATGTTTGAAGCTACTGACTGAATGAAAGGAGCTGGCATCTCACTCTCTTTGAATCTTCTTTATCATGCTAGGATTAGCAGGAAAAAGCAAAAAATTTCAGAATTGCACCTTGCAATGCGGAGAAATTACTGTTTGTGCATTTACAATATTCATTGATTTTTGCCATTGAAAAACATGTTATTCATATACCAGAAATGTTTGAAGCTACTGACTGAATGAAAAGAGCTGGCATCTCACTCTCTTTGAATCGTCTTTATCATGCTAAGAGGAGCAGGAAAAAGCAAAACATTTCAGAATTGCACCTTGCAATGTGGAGATATTACTGTTTGTGCATTTACAATATTCATTGATTTTTGCCATTGAAAAACGTCCAGAAATGTTTGAAGCTACTGACTGAATGAAAGGAGCTGGCATCTCACTCTCTTTGAATCTTCTTTATCATGCTAGGATTAGCAGGAAAAAGCAAAAAATTTCAGAATTGCACCTTGCAATGCGGAGAAATTACTGTTTGTGCATTTACAATATTCATTGATTTTTACCATTGAAAAACATCATGTTATTCATATACCAGAAATGTTTGAAGCTACTGACTGAATGAAAAGAGCTGGCATCTCACTCTCTTTGAATCTTCTTTATCATGCTAGGATTAGCAGGAAAAAGCAAAAAATTTCAGAATTGCACCTTGCAATGTGGAGATATTACTGTTTGTGCATTTACAATATTCATTGATTTTTGCCATTGAAAAACGTCCAGAAATGTTTGAAGCTACTGACTGAATGAAAGGAGCTGGCATCTCACTCTCTTTGAATCTTCTTTATCATGCTAGGATTAGCAGGAAAAAGCAAAAAATTTCAGAATTGCACCTTGCAATGCGGAGAAATTACTGTTTGTGCATTTACAATATTCATTGATTTTTGCCATTGAAAAACATCATGTTATTCATATACCAGAAATGTTTGAAGCTACTGACTGAATGAAAAGAGCTGGCATCTCACTCTCTTTGAATCTTCTTTATCATGCTAAGAGGAGCAGGAAAAAGCAAAAAATTTCAGAATTGCACCTTGCAATGTGGAGATATTACTGTTTGTGCATTTACAATATTCATTGATTTTTGCCATTGAAAAACGTCCAGAAATGTTTGAAGCTACTGACTGAATGAAAGGAGCTGGCATCTCACTCTCTTTGAATCTTCTTTATCATGCTAGGAATAGCAGGAAAAAGCAAAAAATTTCAGAATTGCACCTTGCAATGCGGAGAAATTACTGTTTGTGCATTTACAATATTCATTGATTTTTGCCATTGAAAAACATCATGTTATTCATATACCAGAAATGTTTGAAGCTACTGACTGAATGAAAAGAGCTGGCATCTCACTCTCTTTGAATCTTCTTTATCATGCTAGGATTAGCAGGAAAAAGCAAAAAATTTCAGAATTGCACCTTGCAATGTGGAGATATTACTGTTTGTGCATTTACAATATTCATTGATTTTTGCCATTGAAAAACGTCCAGAAATGTTTGAAGCTACTGACTGAATGAAAGGAGCTGGCATCTCACTCTCTTTGAATCTTCTTTATCATGCTAGGATTAGCAGGAAAAAGCAAAAAATTTCAGAATTGCACCTTGCAATGTGGAGTTATTACTGTTTGTGCATTTACAATATTCATTGATTTTTGCCATTGAAAAATGTCCAGAAATGTTTGAAGCTACTGACTGAATGAAAGGAGCTGGCATCTCACTCTCTTTGAATCTTCTTTATCATGCTAGGATTAGCAGGAAAAAGCAAAAAATTTCAGAATTGCACCTTGCAATGTGGAGATATTACTGTTTGTGCATTTACAATATTCATTGATTTTTGCCATTGAAAAACATCATGTTATTCATATACCAGAAATGTTTGAAACTACTGACTGAATGAAAAGAGCTGGCATCTCACTCTCTTTGAATCTTCTTTATCATGCTAAGAGGAGCAGGAAAAAGCAAAAAATTTCAGAATTGCACCTTGCAATTTGGAGATATTACTGTTTGTGCATTTACAATATTCATTGATTTTTGCCATTGAAAAACGTCCAGAAATGTTTGAAGCTACTGACTGAATGAAAGGAGCTGGCATCTCACTCTCTTTGAATCTTCTTTATCATGCTAGGATTAGCAGGAAAAAGCAAAAAATTTCAGAATTGCACCTTGCAATGCGGAGAAATTACTGTTTGTGCATTTACAATATTCATTGATTTTTGCCATTGAAAAACATCATGTTATTCATATACCAGAAATGTTTGAAGCTACTGACTGAATGAAAAGAGCTGGCATCTCACTCTCTTTGAATCTTCTTTATCATGCTAGGATTAGCAGGAAAAAGCAAAAAAATTCAGAATTGCACCTTGCAATGTGGAGATATTACTGTTTGTGCATTTACTATATTCATTGATTTTTGCCATTGAAAAACGTCCAGAAATGTTTGAAGCTACTGACTGAATGAAAGGAGCTGGCATCTCACTCTCTTTGAATCTTCTTTATCATGCTAGGATTAGCAGGAAAAAGCAAAAAATTTCAGAATTGCACCTTGCAATGTGGAGATATTACTGTTTGTGCATTTACAATATTCATTGATTTTTGCCATTGAAAAACATCATGTTATTCATATACCAGAAATGTTTGAAGCTACTGACTGAATGAAAAGAGCTGGCATCTCTCTCTCTTTGAATCTTCTTTATCATGCTAAGAGGAGCAGGAAAAAGCAAAAAATTTCAGAATTGCACCTTGCAATGTGGAGATATTACTGTTTGTGCATTTACAATATTCATTGATTTTTGCCATTGAAAAACATCCAGAAATGTTTGAAGCTACTGACTGAATGAAAGGAACTGGCATCTCACTCTCTTTGAATCTTCTTTATCATGCTAGGATTAGCAGGAAAAAGCAAAAAATTTCAGAATTGCACCTTGCAATGCGGAGAAATTACTGAATGTGCATTTACAATATTCATTGATTTTTGCCATTGAAAAACATCATGTTATTCATATACCAGAAATGTTTGAAGCTACTGACTGAATGAAAAGAGCTGGCATCTCACTCTCTTTGAATCTTCTTTATCATGCTAAGAGGAGCAGGAAAAAGCAAAAAATTTCAGAATTGCACCTTGCAATGTGGAGATATTACTGTTTGTGCATTTACAATATTCATTGATTTTTGCCATTGAAAAACGTCCAGAAATGTTTGAAGCTACTGACTGAATGAAAGGAGCTGGCATCTCACTCTCTTTGAATCTTCTTTATCATGCTAGGATTAGCAGGAAAAAGCAAAAAATTTCAGAATTGCACCTTGCAATGCGGAGAAATTACTGTTTGTGCATTTACAATATTCATTGATTTTTGCCATTGAAAAACATCATGTTATTCATATACCAGAAATGTTTGAAGCTACTGACTGAATGAAAAGAGCTGGCATCTCACTCTCTTTGAATCTTCTTTATCATGCTAAGAGGAGCAGGAAAAAGCAAAAAATTTCAGAATTGCACCTTGCAATGTGGAGATATTACTGTTTGTGCATTTACAATATTCATTGATTTTTGCCATTGAAAAACGTCCAGAAATGTTTGAAGCTACTGACTGAATGAAAGGAGCTGGCATCTCACTCTCTTTGAATCTTCTTTATCATGCTAGGATTAGCAGGAAAAAGCAAAAAATTTCAGAATTGCACCTTGCAATGCGGAGAAATTACTGTTTGTGCATTTACAATATTCATTGATTTTTCCATTGAAAAACATCATGTTATTCATATACCAGAAATGTTTGAAGCTACTGACTGAATGAAAAGAGCTGGCATCTCACTCTCTTTGAATCTTCTTTATCATGCTAGGATTAGCAGGAAAAAGCAAAAAATTTCAGAATTGCACCTTGCAATGTGGAGATATTACTGTTTGTGCATTTACAATATTCATTGATTTTTGCCATTGAAAAACGTCCAGAAATGTTTGAAGCTACTGACTGAATGAAAGGAGCTGGCATCTCACTCTCTTTGAATCTTCTTTATCATGCTAGGATTAGCAGGAAAAAGCAAAAAATTTCAGAATTGCACCTTGCAATGTGGAGTTATTACTGTTTGTGCATTTACAACATTCATTGATTTTTGCCATTGAAAAATCTCCAGAAATGTTTGAAGCTACTGACTGAATGAAAGGAGCTGGCATATCACTCTCTTTGAATCTTCTATATCATGCTAGGATTAGCAGGAAAAAGCAAAAAATTTCAGAATTGCACCTTGCAATGTGGAGATATTACTGTTTGTGCATTTACAATATTCATTGATTTTTGCCATTGAAAAACATCATGTTATTCATATACCAGAAATGTTTGAAGCTACTGACTGAATGAAAAGAGCTGGCATCTCACTCTCTTTGAATCTTCTTTATCATGCTAAGAGGAGCAGGAAAAAGCAAAAAATTTCAGAATTGCACCTTGCAATGTGGAGATATTACTGTTTGTGCATTTACAATATTCATTGATTTTTGCCATTGAAAAACGTCCAGAAATGTTTGAAGCTACTGACTGAATGAAAGGAGCTGGCATCTCACTCTCTTTGAATCTTCTTTATCATGCTAGGATTAGCAGGAAAAAGCAAAAAATTTCAGAATTGCACCTTGCAATGCGGAGAAATTACTGTTTGTGCATTTACAATATTCATTGATTTTTCCATTGAAAAACATCATGTTATTCATATACCAGAAATGTTTGAAGCTACTGACTGAATGAAAAGAGCTGGCATCTCACTCTCTTTGAATCTTCTTTATCATGCTAGGATTAGCAGGAAAAAGCAAAAAATTTCAGAATTGCACCTTGCAATGTGGAGATATTACTGTTTGTGCATTTACAATATTCATTGATTTTTGCCATTGAAAAACGTCCAGAAATGTTTGAAGCTACTGACTGAATGAAAGGAGCTGGCATCTCACTCTCTTTGAAGCTTCTTTATCATGCTAGGATTAGCAGGAAAAAGCAAAAAATTTCAGAATTGCACCTTGCAATGTGGAGTTATTACTGTTTGTGCATTTACAATATTCATTGATTTTTGCCATTGAAAAATGTCCAGAAATGTTTGAAGCTACTGACTGAATGAAAGGAGCTGGCATCTCACTCTCTTTGAATCTTCTTTATCATGCTAGGATTAGCAGGAAAAAGCAAAAAATTTCAGAATTGCACCTTGCAATGTGGAGATATTACTGTTTGTGCATTTACAATATTCATTGATTTTTGCCATTTAAAAACATCATGTTATTCATATACCAGAAATGTTTGAAGCTACTGACTGAATGAAAAGAGCTGGCATCTCACTCTCTTTGAATCTTCTTTATCATGCTAAGAGGAGCAGGAAAAAGCAAAAAATTTCAGAATTGCACCTTGCAATGTGGAGATATTACTGTTTGTGCATTTACAATATTCATTGATTTTTGCCATTGAAAAACGTCCAGAAATGTTTGAAGCTACTGACTGAATGAAAGGAGCTGGCATCTCACTCTCTTTGAATCTTCTTTATCATGCTAGGATTAGCAAGAAAAAGCAAAAAATTTCAGAATTGCACCTTGCAATGCGGAGAAATTACTGTTTGTGCATTTACAATATTCATTGATTTTTGCCATTGAAAAACATCATGTTATTCATATACCAGAAATGTTTGAAGCTACTGACTGAATGAAAAGAGCTGGCATCTCACTCTCTTTGAATCTTCTTTATCATGCTAAGAGGAGCAGGAAAAAGCAAAAAATTTCAGAATTGCACCTTGCAATGTGGAGATATTACTGTTTGTGCATTTACAATATTCATTGATTTTTGCCATTGAAAAACGTCCAGAAATGTTTGAAGCTACTGACTGAATGAAAGGAGCTGGCATCTCACTCTCTTTGAATCTTCTTTATCATGCTAGGATTAGCAGGAAAAAGCAAAAAATTTCAGAATTACACCTTGCAATGCGGAGAAATTACTGTTTGTGCATTTACAATATTCATTGATTTTTGCCATTGAAAAACATCATGTTATTCATATACCAGAAATGTTTGAAGCTACTGACTGAATGAAAAGAGCTGGCATCTCACTCTCTTTGAATCTTCTTTATCATGCTAAGAGGAGCAGGAAAAAGCAAAAAATTTCAGAATTGCACCTTGCAATGTGGAGATATTACTGTTTGTGCATTTACAATATTCATTGATTTTTGCCATTGAAAAACATCCAGAAATGTTTGAAGCTACTGACTGAATGAAAGGAACTGGCATCTCACTCTCTTTGAATCTTCTTTATCATGCTAGGATTAGCAGGAAAAAGCAAAAAAATTCAGAATTGCACCTTGCAATGCGGAGAAATTACTGTATGTGCATTTACAATATTCATTGATTTTTGCCATTGAAAAACATCATGTTATTCATATACCAGAAATGTTTGAAGCTACTGACTGAATGAAAAGAGCTGGCATCTCACTCTCTTTGAATCTTCTTTATCATGCTAAGAGGAGCAGGAAAAAGCAAAAAATTTCAGAATTGCACCTTGCAATGTGGAGATATTACTGTTTGTGCATTTACAATATTCATTGATTTTTGCCATTGAAAAACGTCCAGAAATGTTTGAAGCTACTGACTGAATGAAAGGAGCTGGCATCTCACTCTCTTTGAATCTTCTTTATCATGCTAGGATTAGCAGGAAAAAGCAAAAAATTTCAGAATTGCACCTTGCAATGCGGAGAAATTACTGTTTGTGCATTTACAATATTCATTGATTTTTGCCATTGAAAAACATCATGTTATTCATATACCAGAAATGTTTGAAGCTACTGACTGAATGAAAAGAGCTGGCATCTCACTCTCTTTGAATCTTCTTTATCATGCTAAGAGGAGCAGGAAAAAGCAAAAAATTTCAGAATTGCACCTTGCAATGTGGAGATATTACTGTTTGTGCATTTACAATATTCATTGATTTTTGCCATTGAAAAACGTCCAGAAATGTTTGAAGCTACTGACTGAATGAAAGGAGCTGGCATCTCACTCTCTTTGAATCTTCTTTATCATGCTAGGATTAGCAGGAAAAAGCAAAAAATTTCAGAATTGCACCTTGCAATGCGGAGAAATTACTGTTTGTGCATTTACAATATTCATTGATTTTTCCATTGAAAAACATCATGTTATTCATATACCAGAAATGTTTGAAGCTACTGACTGAATGAAAAGAGCTGGCATCTCACTCTCTTTGAATCTTCTTTATCATGCTAGGATTAGCAGGAAAAAGCAAAAAATTTCAGAATTGCACCTTGCAATGTGGAGATATTACTGTTTGTGCATTTACAATATTCATTTATTTTTTGCCATTGAAAAACGTCCAGAAATGTTTGAAGCTACTGACTGAATGAAAGGAGCTGGCATCTCACTCTCTTTGAATCTTCTTTATCATGCTAGGATTAGCAGGAAAAAGCAAAAAATTTCAGAATTGCACCTTGCAATGTGGAGTTATTACTGTTTGTGCATTTACAACATTCATTGATTTTTGCCATTGAAAAATGTCCAGAAATGTTTAAAGCTACTGACTGAATGAAAGGAGCTGGCATATCACTCTCTTTGAATCTTCTATATCATGCTAGGATTAGCAGGAAAAAGCAAAAAATTTCAGAATTGCACCTTGCAATGTGGAGATATTACTGTTTGTGCATTTACAATATTCATTGATTTTTGCCATTGAAAAACATCATGTTATTCATATACCAGAAATGTTTGAAGCTACTGACTGAATGAAAAGAGCTGGCATCTCACTCTCTTTGAATCTTCTTTATCATGCTAAGAGGAGCAGGAAAAAGCAAAAAATTTCAGAATTGCACCTTGCAATGTGGAGATATTACTGTTTGTGCATTTACAATATTCATTGATTTTTGCCATTGAAAAACGTCCAGAAATGTTTGAAGCTACTGACTGAATGAAAGGAGCTGGCATCTCACTCTCTTTGAATCTTCTTTATCATGCTAGGATTAGCAGGAAAAAGCAAAAAATTTCAGAATTGCACCTTGCAATGCGGAGAAATTACTGTTTGTGCATTTACAATATTCATTGATTTTTGCCATTGAAAAACATCATGTTATTCATATACCAGAAATGTTTGAAGCTACTGACTGAATGAAAAGAGCTGGCATCTCACTCTCTTTGAATCTTCTTTATCATGCTAAGAGGAGCAGGAAAAAGCAAAAAATTTCAGAATTGCACCTTGCAATGTGGAGATATTACTGTTTGTGCATTTACAATATTCATTGATTTTTGCCATTGAAAAACGTCCAGAAATGTTTGAAGCTACTGACTGAATGAAAGGAGCTGGCATCTCACTCTCTTTGAATCTTCTTTATCATGCTAGGATTAGCAGGAAAAAGCAAAAAATTTCAGAATTGCACCTTGCAATGCGGAGAAATTACTGTTTGTGCATTTACAATATTCATTGATTTTTCCATTGAAAAACATCATGTTATTCATATACCAGAAATGTTTGAAGCTACTGACTGAATGAAAAGAGCTGGCATCTCACTCTCTTTGAATCTTCTTTATCATGCTAGGATTAGCAGGAAAAAGCAAAAAATTTCAGAATTGCACCTTGCAATGTGGAGATATTACTGTTTGTGCATTTACAATATTCATTGATTTTTGCCATTGAAAAACGTCCAGAAATGTTTGAAGCTACTGACTGAATGAAAGGAGCTGGCATCTCACTCTCTTTGAATCTTCTTTATCATGCTAGGATTAGCAGGAAAAAGCAAAAAATTTCAGAATTGCACCTTGCAATGTGGAGTTATTACTGTTTGTGCATTTACAACATTCATTGATTTTTGCCATTGAAAAATGTCCAGAAATGTTTGAAGCTACTGACTGAATGAAAGGAGCTGGCATATCACTCTCTTTGAATCTTCTATATCATGCTAGGATTAGCAGGAAAAAGCAAAAAATTTCAGAATTGCACCTTGCAATGTGGAGATATTACTGTTTGTGCATTTACAATATTCATTGATTTTTGCCATTGAAAAACATCATGTTATTCATATACCAGAAATGTTTGAAGCTACTGACTGAATGAAAAGAGCTGGCATCTCACTCTCTTTGAATCTTCTTTATCATGCTAAGAGGAGCAGGAAAAAGCAAAAAATTTCAGAATTGCACCTTGCAATGTGGAGATATTACTGTTTGTGCATTTACAATATTCATTGATTTTTGCCATTGAAAAACGTCCAGAAATGTTTGAAGCTACTGACTGAATGAAAGGAGCTGGCATCTCACTCTCTTTGAATCTTCTTTATCATGCTAGGATTAGCAGGAAAAAGCAAAAAATTTCAGAATTGCACCTTGCAATGCGGAGAAATTACTGTTTGTGCATTTACAATATTCATTGATTTTTCCATTGAAAAACATCATGTTATTCATATACCAGAAATGTTTGAAGCTACTGACTGAATGAAAAGAGCTGGCATCTCACTCTCTTTGAATCTTCTTTATCATGCTAGGATTAGCAGGAAAAAGCAAAAAATTTCAGAATTGCACCTTGCAATGTGGAGATATTACTGTTTGTGCATTTACAATATTCATTGATTTTTGCCATTGAAAAACGTCCAGAAATGTTTGAAGCTACTGACTGAATGAGAGGAGCTGGCATCTCACTCTCTTTGAAGCTTCTTTATCATGCTAGGATTAGCAGGAAAAAGCAAAAAATTTCAGAATTGCACCTTGCAATGTGGAGTTATTACTGTTTGTGCATTTACAATATTCATTGATTTTTGCCATTGAAAAATGTCCCGAAATGTTTGAAGCTACTGACTGAATGAAAGGAGCTGGCATCTCACTCTCTTTGAATGTTCTTTATCATGCTAGGATTAGCAGGAAAAAGCAAAAAATTTCAGAATTGCACCTTGCAATGTGGAGATATTACTGTTTGTGCATTTACAATATTCATTGATTTTTGCCATTTAAAAACATCATGTTATTCATATACCAGAAATGTTTGAAGCTACTGACTGAATGAAAAGAGCTGGCATCTCACTCTCTTTGAATCTTCTTTATCATGCTAAGAGGAGCAGGAAAAAGCAAAAAATTTCAGACTTGCACCTTGCAATGTGGAGATATTACTGTTTGTGCATTTACAATATTCATTGATTTTTGCCATTGAAAAACGTCCAGAAATGTTTGAAGCTACTGACTGAATGAAAGGAGCTGGCATCTCACTCTCTTTGAATCTTCTTTATCATGCTAGGATTAGCAAGAAAAAGCAAAAAATTTCAGAATTGCACCTTGCAATGCGGAGAAATTACTGTTTGTGCATTTACAATATTCATTGATTTTTGCCATTGAAAAACATCATGTTATTCATATACCAGAAATGTTTGAAGCTACTGACTGAATGAAAAGAGCTGGCATCTCACTCTCTTTGAATCTTCTTTATCATGCTAAGAGGAGCAGGAAAAAGCAAAAAATTTCAGAATTGCACCTTGCAATGTGGAGATATTACTGTTTGTGCATTTACAATATTCATTGATTTTTGCCATTGAAAAACGTCCAGAAATGTTTGAAGCTACTGACTGAATGAAAGGAGCTGGCATCTCACTCTCTTTGAATCTTCTTTATCATGCTAGGATTAGCAGGAAAAAGCAAAAAATTTCAGAATTGCACCTTGCAATGCGGAGAAATTACTGTTTGTGCATTTACAATATTCATTGATTTTTGCCATTGAAAAACATCATGTTATTCATATACCAGAAATGTTTGAAGCTACTGACTGAATGAAAAGAGCTGGCATCTCACTCTCTTTGAATCTTCTTTATCATGCTAAGAGGAGCAGGAAAAAGCAAAAAATTTCAGAATTGCACCTTGCAATTTGAGATATTACTGTTTGTGCATTTACAATATTCATTGATTTTTGCCATTGAAAAACGTCCAGAAATGTTTGAAGCTACTGACTGAATGAAAGGAGCTGGCATCTCACTCTCTTTGAATCTTCTTTATCATGCTAGGATTAGCAGGAAAAAGCAAAAAATTTCAGAATTGCACCTTGCAATGCGGATAAATTACTGTTTGTGCATTTACAATATTCATTGATTTTTGCCATTGAAAAACATCATGTTATTCATATACCAGAAATGTTTGAAGCTACTGACTGAATGAAAAGAGCTGGCATCTCACTCTCTTTGAATCTTCTTTATCATGCTAAGAGGAGCAGGAAAAAGCAAAAAATTTCAGAAATGCACCTTGCAATGTGGAGATATTACTGTTTGTGCATTTACAATATTCATTGATTTTTGCCATTGAAAAACGTCCAGAAATGTTTGAAGCTACTGACTGAATGAAAAGAGCTGGCATCTCACTCTCTTTGAATCTTCTTTATCATGCTAGGATTAGCAGGAAAAAGCAAAAAATTTCAGAATTGCACCTTGCAATGCGGAGAAATTACTGTTTGTGCATTTACAATATTCATTGGTTTTTGCCATTGAAAAACATCATGTTATCCATATACCAGAAATGTTTGAAGCTACTGACTGAATGAAAAGAGCTGGCATCTCACTCTCTTTGAATCTTCTTTATCATGCTAAGAGGAGCAGGAAAAAGCAAAAAAATTCAGAATTGCACCTTGCAATGTGGAGATATTACTGTTTGTGCATTTACAATATTCATTGATTTTTTCCATTGAAAAACGTCCAGAAATGTTTGAAGCTACTGACTGAATGAAAGGAGCTGGCATCTCACTCTCTTTGAATCTTCTTTATCATGCTAGGATTAGAAGGAAAAAGCAAAAAATTTCAGAATTGCACCTTGCAATGCGGAGAAATTACTGTTTGTGCATTCACAATATTCATTGATTTTTGCCATTGAAAAATATCATGTTATTCATATACCAGAAATGTTTGAAGCTACTGACTGAATGAAAAGAGCTGGCATCTCACTCTCTTTGAATCTTCTTTATCATGTTAGGATTAGCAGGAAAAAGCAAAGAATTTCAGAATTGCACCTTGCAATGTGGAGATATTACTGTTTGTGCATTTACAATATTCATTGATTTTTGCCATTGAAAAACGTCCAGAAATGTTTGAAGCTACTGACTGAATGAAAGGAGCTGGCATCTCACTCTCTTTGAATCTTCTTTATCATGCTAGGATTAGCAGGAAAAAGCAAAAAATTTCAGAATTGCACCTTGCAATGCGGAGAAATTACTGTTTGTGCATTTACAATATTCATTGATTTTTGCCATTGAAAAACATCATGTTATTCATATACCAGAAATGTTTGAAGCTACGGACTGAATGAAAAGAGCTGGCATCTCACTCTCTTTGAATCTTCTTTATCATGCTAAGAGGAGCAGGAAAAAGCAAAAAATTTCAGAATTGCACCTTGCAATGTGGAGATATTACTGTTTGTGCATTTACAATATTCATTGATTTTTGCCATTGAAAAACGTCCAGAAATGTTTGAAGCTACTGACTGAATGAAAGGAGCTGGCATCTCACTCTCTTTGAATCTTCTTTATCATGCTAGGATTAGCAGGAAAAAGCAAAAAATTTCAGAATTGCACCTTGCAATGCGGAGAAATTACTGTTTGTGCATTTACAATATTCATTGATTTTTGCCATTGAAAAACATCATGTTATTCATATACCAGAAATGTTTGAAGCTACTGACTAAATGAAAAGAGCTGGCATCTCACTCTCTTTGAATCTTCTTTATCATGCTAGGATTAGCAGGAAAAAGCAAAAAATTTCAGAATTGCACCTTGCAATGTGGAGTTATTACTGTTTGTGCATTTACAATATTCATTGATTTTTGCCATTGAAAAATGTCCAGAAATGTTTGAAGCTACTGACTGAATGAAAGGAGCTGGCATCTCACTCTTTTTGAATCTTCTTTATCATGCTAGGATTAGCAGGAAAAAGCAAAAAATTTCAGAATTGCACCTTGCAATGTGGAGATATTGTTTGTGCATTTACAATATTCATTGATTTTTGCCATTGAAAAACATCATGTTATTCATATACCAGAAATGTTTGAAGCTACTGACTGAATGAAAAGAGCTGGCATCTCACTCTCTTTGAATCTTCTTTATCATGCTAAGAGGAGCAGGAAAAAGCAAAAAATTTCAGAATTGCACCTTGCAATGTGGAGATATTACTGTTTGTGCATTTTCAATATTCATTGATTTTTGCCATTGAAAAACGTCCAGAAATGTTTGAAGCTACTGACTGAATGAAAGGAGCTGGCATCTCACTCTCTTTGAATCTTCTTTATCATGCTAAGAGGAGCAGGAAAAAGCAAAAAATTTCAGAATTGCACCTTGCAATGGGGAGATATTACTGTTTGTGCATTTACAATATTCATTGATTTTTGCCATTGAAAAACGTCCAGAAATGTTTGAAGCTACTGACTGAATGAAAGGAGCTGGCATCTTGTTATGCACACGCCCGGACTGACTGGCGTGTGCGGGTGTTGTGGTTCCACTGGACCATGGACCGGAGAGTGCCTGGAGGGGCGTGACTAAGTATCTGGCCGATCCGACCAAGGTGGCACGACGGCATACGACGCCAGTGCACCAGGGAGAAACCGGGCAGAGGGACCAGGTGCTACTCCAGGTCAAACTCCGGACACGGGGGTTGACCCACACTGGGATTACTGGAACAGGCAGGTTAGGCTGGCACAGACTGTTGGATGTAAGCAAACACGGCAGGTATGCAGATGGGTAGATACAGGCGAGTATGCAGGCAGGGAGGTACTGGCCGAAAGGACGGGCTGGAGCACAGAAAGGTTAAGACCCAGTACAGACTGGGTCACAGAACCGCAGATGCGGTAGACAACCACAGCAGAGAGGGAATGCCCGAAGCGGTGGGCAAGAACAGAGCAGGACGGGGCTGCAGGAGCAGCGAGCACAAGCAGGGCAGGACAGGACTGCCGGAGCAGCGGGCAGAAGCAGGGCAGGGCAGGACAGGACTGCCGGAGCAGCGGGCAGAAGCAGGGCAGGACAGGACAGGACTGCCGGAGCAGCGGGCAGAAGCAGGGCAGGACAGGACAGGACTGCCGGAGCAGCGGGCAGAAGCAGGGCAGGACAGGACAGGACTGCCGGAGCAGTGGGCAGGACAGGACTGCCGGAGCAGCGGGCAGAAGCAGGGCAGGACAGGACTGCTGGAGCAGCGGGCAGAAGCAGGGCAGGACAGGACTGCCGGAGCAGCGGGCAGAAGAAGGGCAGGACAGGACTGCCGGAGCAGCGGGCAAGGAGTCAGAGCAGGCTAGAACCGCCGGAGCGGTAAGCAAAGGAGTCAGAGCAGACTAGAACCGCCGGAGCGGTGAGCAAAGGAGTCAGAGCAGGCTAGAACCGCCGGAGCGGTGAGCAAAGAGTCAGAGCAGGCTAGAACCGCCGGAGCGGTGAGCAAAGGAGTCAGAGCAGGCAAGGCTGAGTAGGGGGGACAGGGCTCTGTTCACACGGAACAGACAGGAAGGGAAAGGCAGAGCCAGACACCCACAGGGTACTTGCAGAGAAGTAGCGAGTGGACCACAAACTCACAAACGGGAGTACAGAGACAACAAGCAGGAGTTAGGTACGAGTTCAGACTCTGCAGAAAAAGGAAAGGAACGGACATAGAGGCAAAACAGGTAAAGGATAGGAGAGAGTTCAGACTGGAACTGAGTGTACGGAGGAGACCGACACTGCAGCGGAATACAGGAGCGGGTCTGGGAATACGGCCCCCAGAGAGGCAGGACGAACAGGCAAGGAGCGTGTTCAGACAGGACAGACAAGATACAGGAGCGGGTCTAGGTAATCGGCCCCTAGAAGGCGGGAGGAACAGGCTAGGAGCGTGTTCAGACAGGTCAGACAAGATACAGGAACGGGTCTAGGTAATCGGCCCCTAGAAGGCAGGAGGAACAGGCTAGGAGCGTGTTCAGACAGGCCTGGAAATACAGCCTCCAGGATAGGCAGACAAGAGAACACAGAACGGGACCTGGCACCTTCAGAGTGCAAGCACACACTGAAAGAAACACTATGCTCAGGCAGGAATAGATGGGAGCAGCTGAGCTATATACCAGGTGACAGACAGCAATAGGCTGAGGACGCACAAGGGGTGTGACCCACAGCAGGTACAAAAAGCAGGAAGTGATCGGGCGCCGCCCTTAAGCAGCAGAAACAGACACAAACAGACAGCATGGAGGGAAGCCAGAGAGACATTCTGGACTGGAGATCAAGTGCGCGCTCTTGCACAGTGGGAGATTGACCACCATGCAAGGACGCCGCCAGGAATGTTACAGTACCCCCCCCTTACGCCCCCTCTTCTTCAGGCCTGCCAGAATCTTCTGCAGGGAATTCGAGGACCAGTCGTTCACTTCAAGGAGATCACTTCCACTGTCCACAGGAAAAACTGATCTCATCTGGTTAGCTAGGATGCTACCTCCTATCCAGCCATCCTCAGCAACAGACGAAACGGGTGGAGTACCAGGAACAGCACACAAGGAAGTCTCTCTCCACATATTTTCAGGTGGCACCCCAGAGGGTACAGGAGACAACTGGAAGTCCTTCACCGGGTTGGAGGGGGACAGAGACTTGAGGGTAATCTCTGCTTCGAGGTACATCTTTTCAAGCTCACACGAAGAAATAGACGGGTTATCAGGTACATAATGAGAAAAAGTCACTGTCTCTTTGTTATCTGGTGGTACCCCGGAGGATTCAGGAAACAACTGGAGATCCCCCGCCGGGTCAGAAGAGTGCAGAGGCTCAGAGAAAACATCTGCTTCAGAGTACACTAGGTCGGACTCACTGGACGAAGCAGGCGAGGTATCGGGTACCGAGTATAGGAAAGTCTCTGTCCATTCACCACCAGGTGGCACCCCGAAGGGTTCTGGAGACAACTGGCGGTTCTCCGCCTGGTCAGAGGGGTGTAGAGACTCACGGGTAACCTCTGCTTCAGAGTACACTAGGTCGGACTCACTGGACGAAGCAAGCGAGGTATCAGATCCAGGATATAGGAAAGTCTCTGTCCATTCACCACCAGGTGGCACCCCGAAGGGTTCTGGAGACAACTGGCGGTCCTCCGCCTGGTCAGAGGGGGGTAGAGACTCGGGAGTAACCTCTGCTTCGGAGTACACTAGGTTGGACTCACTGGACGAAGCGAGCGAGGTATCAGGTACAGAGTATAGGAGAGTCTCTGTCCTTTCGCTACCAGGTAGCACCCCGAAGGGTTCTGGAGACAACTGGAGGTCCTCCGCCTGGTCGGAGGGGTGTAGAGACTCGGGGGTAACTACCACTTTGGGGTACCCATTGTCAGGCTCACAGGACGAAGCGGACAAAGTATCGAGTACCGAGTGTAGAGAAGTCTCTCTCCATTTGTCATCGAGTGGTATCCCGGAGGATTCAGGAGGCAACAGGGGGTCCTCCGCCAGGTAGTAGAGGTGCACAGACTCAGAGGTAACCACAGCTTTGGAGCATCCTTGGACATGCACACCGGTTAAAGTGGGTGAAGCATCTGCTGCCGGGTGCAGGAAGTTCTCCTGTGTGGAGTCTGGATGGGCAGAAGTCTCTTCGGGCAGGAGAACTGGTGCACTACCCACGCACATTACCCGTTGGGGCTTCTCCAGGATACAGGGAGATGAAGCTTCAGTAGGGACTTCAAGGTTGGGGTCAGGAGGTCTCAAGGAGAACAGACCTTGGCGTGACGGCTTGCCTCTACGTCTAGCACGTCTGGACTGCCTCTTGAGGTTGGGAGAAGTATTCCGGAAAGCGTAGTCACCCTGTGAGGATTCTGGGTGGGCAGTAGTCTCATTGGGCTGGAGGACTATTGCGCTACCCACACACATTACCCATCGGGGCTGCTCCGGGATATTGGGAGGTGAAGCTTCAGCAGGAGCCTCCGGGCTAGGATCATCGAAGACCATTAGAAAGGCCACCAGGAAGGCCATTAGGTCCAGGAGGATCGGATCCTGTGTTTCATATAGGGGGTTGATCCATTCCAAGGCATCACCCGCCAGGTAAGACATAATGAATGCCACCTTAACCCGATCGGTGGGAAAACATAGAGGGTAGAACTTGAAGTGTAGCATGCATTGCTCCACAAATGCACGACTTTGTCTTGGATCCCCATAATAACGTAGCGGATCCGCAGGAACGAGAGCAGATAGATCCATCTGGACGGGTGCGTAAATCGCCTGGAACTCAGCTAAAGGGAAAAAAAAAATTATTTATTTATTTTAATGCATGTATTCGCTGGAAAACTTCTCAGAGAGCGAAGGCCGTGGGGCTCAACGGGAACCATGGCCTGAGCATGCTGTTATGCACACGCCCGGACTGACTGGCGTGTGCGGGTGTTGTGGTTCCACTGGACCATGGACCGGAGAGTGCCTGGAGGGGCGTGACTAAGTATCTGGCCGATCCGACCAAGGTGGCATGACGGCATACGACGCCAGTGCACCAGGGAGAAACCGGGCAGAGGGACCAGGTGCTACTCCAGGTCAAACTCCGGACACGGGGGTTGACCCACACTGGGATTACTGGAACAGGCAGGTTAGGCTGGCACAGACTGGTGGATGTAAGCAAACACGGCAGGTATGCAGATGGGTAGATACAGGCGAGTATGCAGGCAGGGAGGTACTGGCCGAAAGGACGGGCTGGAGCACAGAAAGGTTAAGACCCAGTACAGACTGGGTCACAGAACCGCAGATGCGGTAGAAAACCACAGCAGAGAGGGAACGCCCGAAGCGGTGGGCAAGAACAGAGCAGGACGGGGCTGCAGGAGCAACGAGCACAAGCAGGGCAGGACAGGACTGCCGGAGCAGCGGGCAGAAGCAGGGCAGGGCAGGACAGGACTGCCGGAGCAGCGGGCAGAAGCAGGGCAGGACAGGACAGGACTGCCAGAGCAGCGGGCAGAAGCAGGGCAGGACAGGACAGGACTGCCGGAGCAGCGGGCAGGACAGGACTGCCGGAGCAGCGGGCAGAAGCAGGGCAGGACAGGACTGCTGGAGCAGCGGGCAGAAGCAGGGCAGGACAGGACTGCCGGAGCAGCGGGCAGAAGCAGGGAAGGACAGGACTGCCGGAGCAGCGGGCAAGGAGTCAGAGCAGGCTAGAACCGCCGGAGCGGTAAGCAAAGGAGTCAGAGCAGACTAGAACCGCCGGAGCGGTGAGCAAAGGAGTCAGAGCAGGCTAGAACCGCCGGAGCGGTGAGCAAAGGAGTCAGAGCAGGCAAGGCTGAGTAGGGGGGACAGGGCTCTGTTCACACGGAACAGACAGGAAGGGAAAGGCAGAGCCAGACACCCACAGGGTACTTGCAGAGAAGTAGCGAGTGGACCACAAACTCACAAACGGGAGTACAGAGACAACAAGCAGGAGTTAGGTACGAGTTCAGACTCTGCAGAAAAAGGAAAGGAACGGACATAGAGGCAAAACAGGTAAAGGATAGGAGAGAGTTCAGACTGGAACTGAGTGTACGGAGGAGACCGACACTGCAGCGGAATACAGGAGCGGGTCTGGGAATACGGCCCCCAGAGAGGCAGGACGAACAGGCAAGGAGCGTGTTCAGACAGGACAGACAAGATACAGGAGCGGGTCTAGGTAATCGGCCCCTAGAAGGCGGGAGGAACAGGCTAGGAGCGTGTTCAGACAGGTCAGACAAGATACAGGAACGGGTCTAGGTAATCGGCCCCTAGAAGGCAGGAGGAACAGGCTAGGAGCGTGTTCAGACAGGCCTGGAAATACAGCCTCCAGGATAGGCAGACAAGAGAACACAGAACGGGACCTGGCACCTTCAGAGTGCAAGCACACACTGAAAGAAACACTATGCTCAGGCAGGAATAGATGGGAGCAGCTGAGCTATATACCAGGTGACAGACAGCAATAGGCTGAGGACGCACAAGGGGTGTGACCCACAGCAGGTACAAAAAGCAGGAAGTGATCGGGCGCCGCCCTTAAGCAGCAGAAACAGACACAAACAGACAGCATGGAGGGAAGCCAGAGAGACATTCTGGACTGGAGATCAAGTCCGCGCTCTTGCACAGTGGGAGATGGACCACCATGCAAGGACGCCGCCAGGTATGTTACACATATCACTCTCTTTGAATCTTCTTTATCATGCTAGGATTAGCAGGAAAAGGAAAAGAATTTCAGAATTGCACCTTGCAATGCGGAGAAATTACTGTTTGTGCATTTACAATATTCATTGATTTTTGCCATTGAAAAACATCATGTTATTCATATACCAGAAATGTTTGAAGCTACTGACTGAATGAAAAGAGCTGGCATCTCACTCTCTTTGAATCTTCTTTATCATGCTAAGAGGAGCAGGAAAAAGCAAAAAATTTCAGAATTGCACCTTGCAATGTGGAGATATTACTGTTTGTGCATTTACAATATTCATTGATTTTTGCCATTGAAAAACGTCCAGAAATGTTTGAAGCTACTGACTGAATGAAAGGAGCTGGCATCTCACTCTCTTTGAATCTTCTTTATCATGCTAGGATTAGCAGGAAAAAGCAAAAAATTTCAGAATTGCACCTTGCAATGCGGAGAAATTACTGTTTGTGCATTTACAATTTTCATTGATTTTTGCCATTGAAAAACATCATGTTATTCATATACCAGAAATGTTTGAAGCTACTGACTGAATGAAAAGAGCTGGCATCTCACTCTCTTTGAATCTTCTTTATCATGCTAAGAGGAGCAGGAAAAAGCAAAAAATTTCAGAATTGCACCTTGCAATGTGGAGATATTACTGTTTGTGCATTTACAATATTCATTGATTTTTGCCATTGAAAAACGTCCAGAAATGTTTGAAGCTACTGACTGAATGAAAGGAGCTGGCATCTCACTCTCTTTGAATCTTCTTTATCATGCTAGGATTAGCAGGAAAAAGCAAAAAATTTCAGAATTGCACCTTGCAATGCGGAGAAATTACTGTTTGTGCATTTACAATATTCATTGATTTTTGCCATTGAAAAACATCATGTTATTCATATACCAGAAATGTTTGAAGCTACTGACTGAATGAAAAGAGCTGGCATCTCACTCTCTTTGAATCTTCTTTATCATGCCAGGATTAGCAGGAAAAAGCAAAAAATTTCAGAATTGCACCTTGCAATGTGGAGATATTACTGTTTGTGCATTTACAAAATTCATTGATTTTTGCCATTGAAAAACGTCCAGAAATGTTTGAAGCTACTGACTGAATGAAAGGAGCTGGCATCTCACTCTCTTTGAATCTTCTTTATCATGCTAGGATTAGCAGGAAAAAGCAAAAAATTTCAGAATTGCACCTTGCAATGCGGAGAAATTACTGTTTGTGCATTTACAATATTCATTGATTTTTGCCATTGAAAAACATCATGTTATTCATATACCAGAAATGTTTGAAGCTACTGACTGAATGAAAAGAGCTGGCATCTCACTCTCTTTGAATCTTCTTTATCATGCTAAGAGGAGCAGGAAAAAGCAAAAAATTTCAGAATTGCACCTTGCAATGTGGAGATATTACTGTTTGTGCATTTACAATATTCATTGATTTTTGCCATTGAAAAACGTCCAGAAATGTTTGAAGCTACTGACTGAATGAAAGTAGCTGGCATCTCACTCTCTTTGAATCTTCTTTATCATGCTAGGATTAGCAGGAAAAAGCAAAAAATTTCAGAATTGCACCTTGCAATGCGGAGAAATTACTGTTTGTGCATTTAAAATATTCATTGATTTTTGCCATTGAAAAGCATCATGTTATTCATATACCAGAAATGTTTGAAGCTACTGACTGAAAAGAGCTGGCATCTCACTCTCTTTGAATCTTCTTTATCATGCTAAGAGGAGCAGGAAAATGCAAAAAATTTCAGAATTGCACCTTGCAATGTGGAGATATTACTGTTTGTGCATTTACAATATTCATTGATTTTTGCCATTGAAAAATGTCCAGAAATGTTTGAAGCTACTGACTGAATGAAACGAGCTGGCATCTCACTCTCTTTTAATCTTCTTTATCATGCTAGGATTAGCAGGAAAAAGCAAAAAATTTCTTAATTGCACCTTGCAATGCGGAGAAATTACTGTTTGTGCATTTACAATATTCATTGATTTTTGCCATTGAAAAACATCATGTTATTCATATACCAGAAATGTTTGAAGCTACTGACTGAATGAAAAGAGCTGGCATCTCACTCTCTTTGAATCTTCTTTATCATGCTAGGATTAGCAGGAAAAAGCAAAAAATTTCAGAATTGCACCTTGCAATGTGGAAATATTACTGTTTGTGCATTTACAATATTCATTAATTTTTCCCATTGAAAAACGTCCAGAAATGTTTGAAGCTACTGACTGAATGAAAGGAGCTGGCATCTCACTCTCTTTGAAACTTCTTTATCATGCTAGGATTAGCAGGAAAAAGCAAAAAATTTCAGAATTGCACCTTGCAATGCGGAGAAATTACTGTTTGTGCATTTACAATATTCATTGATTTTTGCCATTGAAAAACATCATGTTATTCATATACCAGAAATGTTTGAAGCTACTGACTGAATGAAAAGAGCTGGCATCTCACTCTCTTTGAATCTTCTTTATCATGCCAGGATTAGCAGGAAAAAGCAAAAAATTTCAGAATTGCACCTTGCAATGTGGAGATATATCACTGTTTGTGCATTTACAATATTCATTGATTTTTGCCATTGAAAAACGTCCAGAAATGTTTGAAGCTACTGACTGAATGAAATGAGCTGGCATCTCACTCTCTTTGAATCTTCTTTATCATGTTAAGAGGAGCAGGAAAAAGCAAAAAATTTCAGAATTGCACCTTGCAATGTGGAGATATTACTGTTTGTGCATTTACAATATTCATTGATTTTTGCCATTGAAAAATGTCCAGAAATGTTTGAAGCTACTGACTGAATGAAAGGAGCTGGCATCTCACTCTCTTTGAATCTTCTTTATCATGCTAGGATTAGCAGGAAAAAGCAAAAAATTTCAAAATTGCACCTTGCAATGCGGAGAAATTACTGTTTGTGCATTTACAATATTCATTGATTTTTGCCATTGAAAAACGTCCAGAAATGTTTGAAGCTACTGACTGAATGAAAGGAGCTGGCATCTCACTCTGTTTGAATCTTCTTTATCATGCTAGGATTAGCAGGAAAAAGCAAAAAAATTCAGAATTGCACCTTGCAATGCGGAGAAATTACTGTTTGTGCATTTACAATATTCATTGATTTTTGCCATTGAAAAACGTCCAGAAATGTTTGAAGCTACTGACTGAATGAAAGGAGCTGGCATCTCACTCTCTTTGAATCTTCTTTATCATGCTAGGATTAGCAGGAAAAAGCAAAAAAATTCAGAATTGCACCTTGCAATGCGGAGAAATTACTGTTTGTGCATTTACAATATTCATTGATTTTTGCCATTGAAAAACGTCCAGAAATGTTTGAAGCTACTGACTGAATGAAAAGAGCTGGCATCTCACTCTCTTTGAATCTTCTTTAACATGCTAGGATTAGCAGGAAAAAGCAAAAAATTTCAGAATTGCACCTTGCAATGCGGAGAAATTTCTGTTTGTGCATTTACAATATTCATTGATTTTTGCCATTGAAAAACATCATGTTATTCATATACCAGAAATGTTTGAAGCTACTGACTGAATGAAAAGAGCTGGCATCTCACTCTCTTTGAATCTTCTTTATCATGCTAAGAGGAGCAGGAAAAAGCAAAAAATTTCAGAATTGCACGTTGCAATGTGGAGATATTACTGTTTGTGCATTTACAATATTCATTGATTTTTGCCATTGAAAAACGTCCAGAAATGTTTGAAGCTACTGACTGAATGAAAGGAGCTGGCATCTCACTCTCTTTGAATCTTCTTTATCATGTTAGGATTAGCAGGAAAAAGCAAAAAATTTCAGAATTGCACCTTGCAATGCGGAGAAATTACTGTTTGTGCATTTACAATATTCATTGATTTTTGCCATTGAAAAACATCATGTTATTCATATACCAGAAATGTTTGAAGCTACTGACTGAATGAAAAGAGCTGGCATCTCACTCTCTTTGAATCTTCTTTATCATGCCAGGATTTGCAGGAAAAAGCAAAAAATTTCAGAATTGCACCTTGCAATGTGGAGATATTACTGTTTGTGCATTTACAATATTCATTGATTTTTGCCATTGAAAAATGTCCAGAAATGTTTGAAGCTACTGACTGAATGAAAGGAGCTGGCATCTCACTCTCTTTGAATCTTCTTTATCATGCTAGGATTAGCAGGAAAAAGCAAAAAATTTCAGAATTGCACCTTGCAATGCGGAGAAATTACTGTTTGTGCATTTACAATATTCATTGATTTTTGCCATTGAAAAACATCATGTTATTCATATACCAGAAATGTTTAAAGCTACTGACTGAATGAAAAGAGCTGGCATCTCACTCTCTTTGAATCTTCTTTATCATGCTAAGAGGAGCAGGAAAAAGCAAAAAATTTCAGAATTGCACCTTGCAATGTGGAGATATTACTGTTTGTGCATTTACAATATTCATTGATTTTTGCCATTGAAAAACGTCCAGAAATGTTTGAAGCTACTGACTGAATGAAAGGAGCTGGCATCTCTCACTCTCTTTGAATCTTCTTTATCATGCTAGGATTAGCAGGAAAAAGCAAAAAATTTCAGAATTGCACCTTGCAATGTGGAGATATTACTGTTTGTGCATTTACAATATTCATTTATTTTTTCCATTGAATAACGTCCAGAAATGTTTGAAGCTACTGACTGAATGAAAGGAGCTGGCATCTCACTCTCTTTGAATCTTCTTTACCATGCTAGGATTAGCAGGAAAAAGCAAAAAATTTCAGAATTGCACCTTGCAATGCGGAGATATTACTGTTTGTGCATTTACAATATTCATTGATTTTTGCCATTGAAAAACATCATGTTATTCATATACCAGAAATGTTTGAAGCTACTGACTGAATGAAAAGAGCTGGCATCTCACTCTCTTTGAATCTTCTTTATCATGCTAAGAGGAGCAGGAAAAAGCAAAAAATTTCAGAATTGCACGTTGCAATGTGGAGATATTACTGTTTGTGCATTTACAATATTCATTGATTTTTGCCATTGAAAAACGTCCAGAAATGTTTGAAGCTACTGACTGAATGAAAGGAGCTGGCATCTCACTCTCTTTGAATCTTCTTTATCATGTTAGGATTAGCAGGAAAAAGCAAAAAATTTCAGAATTGCACCTTGCAATGCGGAGAAATTACTGTTTGTGCATTTACAATATTCATTGATTTTTGCCATTGAAAAACATCATGTTATTCATATACCAGAAATGTTTGAAGCTACTGACTGAATGAAAAGAGCTGGCATCTCACTCTCTTTGAATCTTCTTTATCATGCCAGGATTTGCAGGAAAAAGCAAAAAATTTCAGAATTGCACCTTGCAATGTGGAGATATTACTGTTTGTGCATTTACAATATTCATTGATTTTTGCCATTGAAAAATGTCCAGAAATGTTTGAAGCTACTGACTGAATGAAAGGAGCTGGCATCTCACTCTCTTTGAATCTTCTTTATCATGCTAGGATTAGCAGGAAAAAGCAAAAAATTTCAGAATTGCACCTTGCAATGCGGAGAAATTACTGTTTGTGCATTTACAATATTCATTGATTTTTGCCATTGAAAAACATCATGTTATTCATATACCAGAAATGTTTGAAGCTACTGACTGAATGAAAAGAGCTGGCATCTCACTCTCTTTGAATCTTCTTTATCATGCTAAGAGGAGCAGGAAAAAGCAAAAAATTTCAGAATTGCACCTTGCAATGTGGAGATATTACTGTTTGTGCATTTACAATATTCATTGATTTTTGCCATTGAAAAACGTCCAGAAATGTTTGAAGCTACTGACTGAATGAAAGGAGCTGGCATCTCACTCTCTTTGAATCTTCTTTATCATGCTAGGATTAGCAGGAAAAAGCAAAAAATTTCAGAATTGCACCTTGCAATGCGGAGAAATTACTGTTTGTGCATTTACAATATTCATTGATTTTTGCCATTGAAAAACATCATGTTATTCATATACCAGAAATGTTTGAAGCTACTGACTGAATGAAAAGAGCTGGCATCTCACTCTCTTTGAATCTTCTTTATCATGCTAAGAGGAGCAGGAAAAAGCAAAAAATTTCAGAATTGCACGGTGCGATGTGGAGATATTACTGTTTGTGCATTTACAATATTCATTGATTTTTGCCATTGAAAAACGTCCAGAAATGTTTGAAGCAACTGACTGAATGAAAGGAGCTGGCATCTCACTCTCTTTGAATCTTCTTTATCATGCTAGGATTAGCAGGAAAAAGCAAAAAATTTCAGAATTGCACCTTGCAATGCGGAGAAATTACTGTTTGTGCATTTACAATATTCATTGATTTTTGCCATTGAAAAACATCATGTTATTCATATACCAGAAATGTTTGAAGCTACTGACTGAATGAAAAGAGCTGGCATCTCACTCTCTTTGAATCTTCTTTATCATGCTAAGAGGAGCAGGAAAAAGCAAAAAATTTCAGAATTGCACCTTGCAATGTGGAGATATTACTGTTTGTGCATTTACAATATTCATTGATTTTTGCCATTGAAAAACGTCCAGAAATGTTTGAAGCTACTGACTGAATGAAAGGAGCTGGCATCTCTCACTCTCTTTGAATCTTCTTTATCATGCTAGGATTAGCAGGAAAAAGAAAAAATTTCAGAATTGCACCTTGCAATGTGGAGATATTACTGTTTGTGCATTTACAATATTCATTGATTTTTGCCATTGAAAAACGTCCAGAAATGTTTGAAGCTATTGACTGAATGAAAGGAGCTGGCATCTCACTCTCTTTGAATCTTCTTTATCATGTTAGGATTAACAGGAAAAAGCAAAAAATTTCAGAATTGCACCTTGCAATGCGGAGAAATTACTGTTTGTGCATTTACAATATTCATTGATTTTTGCCATTGAAAAACATCATGTTATTCATATACCAGAAATGTTTGAAGCTACTGACTGAATGAAAAGAGCTGGCATCTCACTCTCTTTGAATCTTCTTTATCATGCTAAGAGGAGCAGGAAAAAGCAAAAAATTTCAGAATTGCACGTTGCGATGTGGAGATATTACTGTTTGTGCATTTGCAATATTCATTGATTTTTGCCATAGAAAAACGTCCAGAAATGTTTGAAGCAACTGACTGAATGAAAGGAGCTGGCATCTCACTCTCTTTGAATCTTCTTTATCATGCTAGGATTAGCAGGAAAAAGCAAAAAATTTCAGAATTGCACCTTGCAATGCGGAGAAATTACTGTTTGTGCATTTACAATATTCATTGATTTTTGCCATTGAAAAACATCATGTTATTCATATTCCAGAAATGTTTAAAGCTACTGACTGAATGAAAAGAGCTGGCATCTCACTCTCTTTGAATCTTCTTCATCATGCTAAGAGGAGGAGGAAAAAGCAAAAAATTTCAGAATTGCACCTTGCAATGTGGAGATATTACTTTTTGTGCATTTACAATATTCATTGATTTTTGCCATTGAAAAACGTCCAGAAATGTTTGAAGCTACTGACTGAATGAAAGGAGCTGGCATCTCTCACTCTCTTTGAATCCTCTTTATCATGCTAGGATTAGCAGGAAAAAGCAAAAAATTTCAGAATTGCACCTTGCAATGTGGAGATATTACTGTTTGTGCATTTACAATATTCATTTATTTTTTCCATTGAAAAACGTCCAGAAATGTTTGAAGCTACTGACTGAATGAAAGGAGCTGGCATCTCACTCTCTTTGAATCTTCTTTACCATGCTAGGATTAGCAGGAAAAAGCAAAAAATTTCAGAATTGCACCTTGCAATGCGGAGATATTACTGTTTGTGCATTTACAATATTCATTGATTTTTGCCATTGAAAAACATCATGTTATTCATATACCAGAAATGTTTGAAGCTACTGACTGAATGAAAAGAGCTGGCATCTCACTCTCTTTGAATCTTCTTTATCATGCTAAGAGGAGCAGGAAAAAGCAAAAAATTTCAGAATTGCACGTTGCAATGTGGAGATATTACTGTTTGTGCATTTACAATATTCATTGATTTTTGCCATTGAAAAACGTCCAGAAATGTTTGAAGCTACTGACTGAATGAAAGGAGCTGGCATCTCACTCTCTTTGAATCTTCTTTATCATGTTAGGATTAGCAGGAAAAAGCAAAAAATTTCAGAATTGCACCTTGCAATGCGGAGAAATTACTGTTTGTGCATCTACAATATTCATTGATTTTTGCCATTGAAAAACATCATGTTATTCATATACCAGAAATGTTTGAAGCTACTGACTGAATGAAAAGAGCTGGCATCTCACTCTCTTTGAATCTTCTTTATCATGCCAGGATTTGCAGGAAAAAGCAAAAAATTTCAGAATTGCACCTTGCAATGTGGAGATATTACTGTTTGTGCATTTACAATATTCATTGATTTTTGCCATTGAAAAATGTCCAGAAATGTTTGAAGCTACTGACTGAATGAAAGGAGCTGGCATCTCACTCTCTTTGAATCTTCTTTATCATGCTAGGATTAGCAGGAAAAAGCAAAAAATTTCAGAATTGCACCTTGCAATGCGGAGAAATTACTGTTTGTGCATTTACAATATTCATTGATTTTTGCCATTGAAAAACATCATGTTATTCATATACCAGAAATGTTTGAAGCTACTGACTGAATGAAAAGAGCTGGCATCTCACTCTCTTTGAATCTTCTTTATCATGCTAAGAGGAGCAGGAAAAAGCAAAAAATTTCAGAATTGCACCTTGCAATGTGGAGATATTACTGTTTGTGCATTTACAATATTCATTGATTTTTGCCATTGAAAAACGTCCAGAAATGTTTGAAGCTACTGACTGAATGAAAGGAGCTGGCATCTCACTCTCTTTGAATCTTCTTTATCATGCTAGGAATAGCAGGAAAAAGCAAAAAATTTCAGAATTGCACCTTGCAATGCGGAGAAATTACTGTTTGTGCATTTACAATATTCATTGATTTTTGCTATTGAAAAACATCATGTTATTCATATACCAGAAATGTTTGAAGCTACTGACTGAATGAAAAGAGCTGGCATCTCTCTCTCTTTGAATCTTCTTTATCATGCTAAGAGGAGCAGGAAAAAGCAAAAAATTTCAGAATTGCACCTTGCAATGTGGAGATATTACTGTTTGTGCATTTACAATATTCATTGATTTTTGCCATTGAAAAACGTCCAGAAATGTTTGAAGCTACTGACTGAATGAAAGGAGCTGGCATCTCACTCTCTTTGAATCTTCTTTACCATGCTAGGATTAGCAGGAAAAACCAAAAAATTTCAGAATTGCACCTTGGAATGTGGAGATATTGCTGTTTGTGCATTTACAATATTCATTGATTTTTGCCATTGAAAAAC
Source organism: Phyllobates terribilis (assembly GCF_046119375.1). Lineage (NCBI taxonomy): Eukaryota > Metazoa > Chordata > Amphibia > Anura > Dendrobatidae > Phyllobates > Phyllobates terribilis. Next base: position 3,960,947 of record NW_027362909.1, on the reverse strand, counting down.
GTCCAGAAATGTTTGAAGCTACTGACTGAATGAAAGGAGCTGGCATCTCACTCTCTTTGAATCTTCTTTATCATGCTAGGATTAGCAGGAAAAAGCAAAAAATTTCAGAATTGCACATTGCAATGCGGAGATATTACTGTTTGTGCATTTACAATATTCATTGATTTTTGCCATTGAAAAACGTCCAGAAATGTTTGAAGCTACTGACTGAATGAAAGGAGCTGGCATCTCACTCTCTTTGAATCTTCTTTATCATGCTAGGATTAGCAGGAAAAAGCAAAAAATTTCAGAATTGCACCTTGCAATGCGGAGATATTACTGTTTGTGCATTTACAATATTCATTGATTTTTGCCATTGAAAAACGTCCAGAAATGTTTGAAGCTACTGACTGAATGAAAGGAGCTGGCATCTCACTCTCTTTGAATCTTCTTTATCATGCTAGGATTAGCAGGAAAAGGCAAAAAATTTCAGAATTGCACCTTGCAATGCGGAGAAATTACTGTTTGTGCATTTACAATATTCATTGAATTTTGCCATTGAAAAACGTCCAGAAATGTTTGAAGCTACTGACTGAATGAAAAGAGCTGGCATCTCACTCTCTTTGAATCTTCTTTATCATGCTAAGAGGAGCAGGAAAAAGCAAAAAATTTCAGAATTGCACCTTGCAATGTGGAGATATTACTGTTTGTGCATTTACAATATTCATTGATTTTTGCCATTGAAAAACGTCCAGAAATGTTTGAAGCTACTGACTGAATGAAAGGAGCTGGCATCTCACTCTCTTTGAATCTTCTTTATCATGCTAGGATTAGCAGGAAAAAGCAAAAAATTTCAGAATTGCACCTTGGAATGTGGAGATATTACTGTTTGTGCATTTACAATATTCATTGATTTTTGCCATTGAAAAACGTCCAGAAATGTTTGAAGCTACTGACTGAATGAAAGGAGCTGGCATCTCACTCTCTTTGAATCTTCTTTATCATGCTAGGATTAGCAGGTAAAAGCAAAAAATTTCAGAATTGCACATTGCAATGCGGAGATATTACTGTTTGTGCATTTACAATATTCATTGATTTTTGCCATTGAAAAACGTCCAGAAATGTTTGAAGCTACTGACTGAATGAAAGGAGCTGGCATCTCACTCTCTTTGAATCTTCTTTATCATGCTAGGATTAGCAGGAAAAAGCAAAAAATTTCAGAATTGCACCTTGCAATGCGGAGATATTACTGTTTGTGCATTTACAATATTCATTGATTTTTGCCATTGAAAAACGTCCAGAAATGTTTGAAGCTACTGACTGAATGAAAAGAGCTGGCATCTCACTCTCTTGGAATCTTCTTTATCATGCTAAGAGGAGCAGGAAAAAGCAAAAAAATTCAGAATTGCACCTTGCAATGTGGAGATATTACTGTTTGTGCATTTACAATATTCATTGATTTTTGCCATTGAAAAACGTCCAGAAATGTTTGAAGCTACTGACTGAATGAAAGGAGCTGGCATCTCACTCTCTTTGAATCTTCTTTATCATGCTAGGATTAGCAGGAAAAAGCAAAAAATTTCAGAATTGCACCTTGCAATGCGGAGAAATTACTGTTTGCATTTACAATATTCATTGATTTTTGCCATTGAAAAACATCATGTTATTCATATACCAGAAATGTTTGAAGCTACTGACTGAATGAAAAGAGCTGGCATCTCACTCTCTTTGAATCTTCTTTATCATGCTAAGAGGAGCTGGAAAAAGCAAAAAATTTCAGAATTGCACCTTGGAATGTGGAGATATTACTGTTTGTGCATTTACAATATTCATTGATTTTTGCCATTGAAAAACGTCCAGAAATGTTTGAAGCTACTGACTGAATGAAAGGAGCTGGCATCTCACTCTCTTTGAATCTTCTTTATCATGCTAGGATTAGCAGGAAAAAGCAAAAAATTTCAGAATTGCACATTGCAATGCGGAGATATTACTGTTTGTGCATTTACAATATTCATTGATTTTTGCCATTGAAAAACGTCCAGAAATGTTTGAAGCTACTGACTGAATGAAAGGAGCTGGCATCTCACTCTCTTTGAATCTTCTTTATCATGCTAGGATTAGCAGGAAAAAGCAAAAAATTTCAGAATTGCACCTTGCAATGCGGAGAAATTACTGTTTGTGCATTTACAATATTCATTGATTTTTGCCCCTGAAAAACATCATGTTATTCATATACCAGAAATGTTTGAAGCTACTGACTGAATGAAAGGAGCTGGCATCTCACTCTCTTTGAATCTTCTTTATCATGCCAGGATTAGCAGGAAAAATCAAAAAATTTCAGAATTGCACGTTGCAATGTGGAGATATTACTGTTTGTGCATTTACAATATTCATTGATTTTTGCCATTGAAAAACGTCCAGAAATGTTTGAAGCTACTGACTGAATGAAAGGAGCTGGCATCTCACTCTCTTTGAATCTTCTTTATCATGCTAGGATTAGCAGGAAAAAGCAAAAAATTTCAGAATTGCACCTTGCAATGCGGAGAAATTACTGTTTGTGCATTTACAATATTCATTGATTTTTGCCATTGAAAAACATCATGTTATTCATATACCAGAAATGTTTGAAGCTACTGACTGAATGAAAGGAGCTGGCATCTCACTCTCTTTGAATCTTCTTTATCATGCTAAGAGGAGCAGGAAAAAGCAAAAAATTTCAGAATTGCACCTTGCAATGTGGAGATATTACTGTTTGTGCATTTACAATATTCATTGATTTTTGCCATTGAAAAACGTCCAGAAATGTTTGAAGCTACTGACTGAATGAAAGGAGCTGGCATCTCACTCTCTTTGAATCTTCTTTATCATGCTAGGATTAGCAGGAAAAAGCAAAAAATTTCAGAATTGCACCTTGCAATGCGGAGAAATTACTGTTTGTGCATTTACAATATTCATTGATTTTTGCCATTGAAAAACATCATGTTATTCATATACCAGAAATGTTTGAATCTACTGACTGAATGAAAAGAGCTGGCATCTCACTCTCTTTGAATCTTCTTTATCATGCTAAGAGGAGCAGGAAAAAGCAAAAAATTTCAGAATTGCACCTTGCAATGTGGAGATATTACTGTTTGTGCATTTACAATATTCATTGATTTTTGCCACTGAAAAACGTCCAGAAATGTTTGAAGCTACTGACTGAATGAAAGGAGCTGACATCTCACTCTTTGAATCTTTTTTATCATGCTAGGATTAGCAGGAAAAAGCAAAAAATTTCAGAATTGCACCTTGCAATGCGGAGAAATTACTGTTTGTGCATTTACAATATTCATTGATTTTTGCCATTGAAAAACATCATGTTATTCATATACCAGAAATGTTTGAAGCTACTGACTGAATGAAAAGAGCTGGCATCTCACTCTCTTTGAATCTTCTTTATCATGCTAGGATTAGCAGGAAAAAGCAAAAAATTTCAGAATTGCACCTTGCAATGCGGAGAAATTACTGTTTGTGCATTTACAATATTCATTGATTTTTGCCATTGAAAAACGTCCAGAAATGTTTGAAGCTACTGACTGAATGAAAAGAGCTGGCATCTCACTCTCTTTGAATCTTCTTTATCATGCTAAGAGGAGCAGGAAAAAGCAAAAAATTTCAGATTTGCACCTTGCAATGTGGAGATATTACTGTTTGTGCATTTACAATATTCATTGATTTTTGCCATTGAAAAACGTCCAGAAATGTTTGAAGCTACTGACTGAATGAAAGGAGCTGGCATATCACTCTCTTTGAATCTTCTTTATCATGCTAGGATTAGCAGGAAAAAGCAAAAAATTTCAGAATTGCACCTTGCAATGCGGAGAAATTACTGTTTGTGCATTTACAATATTCATTGATTTTTGCCATTGAAAAACATCATGTTATTCATATACCAGAAATGTTTGAAGCTACTGACTGAATGAAAAGAGCTGGCATCTCACTCTCTTTGAATCTTCTTTATCATGCCAGGATTAGCAGGAAAAAGCAAAAAATTTCAGAATTGCACCTTGCAATGTGGAGATATTACTGTTTGTGCATTTACAATATTCATTGATTTTTGCCATTGAAAAACGTCCAGAAATGTTTGAAGCTACTGACTGAATGAAAGGAGCTGGCATCTCACTCTCTTTGAATATTCTTTATCATGCTAGGATTAGCAGGAAAAAGGAAAAAATTTCAGAATTGCACCTTGCAATGCGGAGAAATTACTGTTTGTGCATTTACAATATTCATTGATTTTTGCCATTGAAAAACATCATGTTATTCATATACCAGAAATGTTTGAAGCTGCTGACTGAATGAAAAGAGCTGGCATCTCACTCTCTTTGAATCTTCTTTATCATGCTAAGAGGAGCAGTAAAATGCAAAAAATTTCAGAATTGCACCTTGCAATGTGGAGATATTACTGTTTGTGCATTTACAATATTCATTGATTTTTGCCATTGAAAAACGTCCAGAAATGTTTGAAGCTACTGACTGAATGAAAGGCGCTGGCATCTCACTCTCTTTGAATCTTCTTTATCATGCTAGGATTAGCAGGAAAAAGCAAAAAATTTCAGAATTGCACCTTGCAATGCGGAGAAATTACTGTTTGTGCATTTACAATATTCATTGATTTTTGCCATTGAAAAACATCATGTTATTCATATACCAGAAATGTTTGAAGCTACTGACTGAATGAAAAGAGCTGGCATCTCACTCTCTTTGAATCTTCTTTATCATGCTAAGAGGAGCAGAAAAAAGCAAAAAATTTCAGAATTGCACGTTGCAATGTGGAGATATTACTGTTTGTGCATTTACAATATTCATTGATTTTTGCCATTGAAAAACATCATGTTATTCATATACCAGAAATGTTTGAAGCTACTGACTGAATGAAAAGAGCTGGCATCTCACTCTCTTTGAATCTTCTTTATCATGCCAGGATTAGCAGGAAAAAGCAAAAAATTTCAGAATTGCACCTTGCAATGTGGAGATATTACTGTTTGTGCATTTACAATATTCATTGATTTTTGCCATTGAAAAACGTCCAGAAATGTTTGAAGCTACTGACTGAATGAAAGGAGCTGGCATCTCACTCTCTTTGAATCTTCTTTATCATGCTAGGATTAGCAGGAAAAAGCAAAAAATTTCAGAATTGCACCTTGCAATGCGGAGAAATTACTGTTTGTGCATTTACAATATTCATTGATTTTTGCCATTGAAAAACATCATGTTATTCATATACCAGAAATGTTTGAAGCTGCTGACTGAATGAAAAGAGCTGGCATCTCACTCTCTTTGAATCTTCTTCATCTTGCTAAGAGGAGCAGGAAAAAGCAAAAAATTTCAGAATTGCACCTTGCAATGTGGAGATATTACTGTTTGTGCATTTACAATATTCATTGATTTTTGCCATTGAAAAACGTCCAGAAATGTTTGAAGCTACTGACTGAATGAAAGGAGCTGGCATCTCACTCTCTTTGAATCTTCTTTATCATGCTAGGATTAGCAGGAAAAAGCAAAAAATTTCAGAATTGCACCTTGCAATGCGGAGAAATTACTGTTTGTGCATTTACAATATTCATTGATATATTTGATATTGAAAAACATCATGTTATTCATATACCAGAAATGTTTGAAGCTACTGACTGAATGAAAAGAGCTGGCATCTCACTCTCTTTGAATCTTCTTTATCATGCTAAGAGGAGCAGGAAAAAGCAAAAAATTTCAGAATTGCACCTTGCAATGTGGAGATATTACTGTTTGTGCATTTACAATATTCATTGATTTTTGAAATTGAAAAACGTCCAGAAATGTTTGAAGCTACTGACTGAATGAAAGGAGCTGGCATCTCACTCTCTTTGAATCTTCTTTATCATGCTAGGATTAGCAGGAAAAAGCAAAAAATTTCAGAATTGCACCTTGCAATGCGGAGAAATTACTGTTTGTGCATTTACAATATTCATTGATTTTTGCCATTGAAAAACATCATGTTATTCATATACCAGAAATGTTTGAAGCTACTGACTGAATGAAAAGAGCTGGCATCTCACTCTCTTTGAATGTTCTTTATCATGCCAGGATTAGCAGGAAAAAGCAAAAAATTTCAGAATTGCACCTTGCAATGTGGAGATATTTCTGTTTGTGCATTTACAATATTCATTGATTTTTGCCATTGAAAAACGTCCAGAAATGTTTGAAGCTACTGACTGAATGAAAGGAGCTGGCATCTCACTCTCTTTGAATCTTCTTTATCATGCTAGGATTAGCAGGAAAAAGCAAAAAATTTCAGAATTGCACCTTGCAATGCGGAGAAATTACTGTTTGTGCATTTACAATATTCATTGATTTTTGCCATTGAAAAACATCATGTTATTCATATACCAGAAATGTTTGAAGCTACTGACTGAATGAAAAGAGCTGGCATCTCACTCTCTTTGAATCTTCTTTATCATGCTAAGAGGAGCAGGAAAAAGCAAAAAATTTCAGAATTGCACCTTGCAATGTGGAGATATTACTGTTTGTGCATTTACATTATTCATTGATTTTTGCCATTGAAAAACGTCCAGAAATGTTTGAAGCTACTGACTGAATGAAAGGAGCTGGCATCTCACTCTCTTTGAATCTTCTTTATCATGCTAGGATTAGCAGGAAAAAGCAAAAAATTTCAGAATTGCACCTTGCAATGCGGAGAAATTACTGTTTGTGCATTTACAATATTCATTGATTTTTGCCATTGAAAAACATCATGTTATTCATATACCAGAAATGTTTGAAGCTACTGACTGAATGAAAAGAGCTGGCTTCTCACTCTCTTTGAATCTTCTTTATCATGCCAGGATTAGCAGGAAAAAGCAAAAAATTTCAGAATTGCACCTTGCAATGTGGAGATATTACTGTTTGTGCATTTACAATATTCATTGATTTTTGCCATTGAAAAACGTCCAGAAATGTTTGAAGCTACTGACTGAATGAAAGGAGCTGGCATCTCACTCTCTTTGAATCTTCTTTATCATGCTAGGATTAGCAGGAAAAAGCAAAAAATTTCAGAATTGCACCTTGCAATGCGGAGAAATTACTGTTTGTGCATTTACAATATTCATTGATTTTTGCCATTGAAAAACATCATGTTATTCATATACCAGAAATGTTTGAAGCTGCTGACTGAATGAAAAGAGCTGGCATCTCACTCTCTTTGAATCTTCTTTATCTTGCTAAGAGGAGCAGGAAAAAGCAAAAAATTTCAGAATTGCACCTTGCAATGTGGAGATATTACTGTTTGTGCATTTACAATATTCATTGATTTTTGCCATTGAAAAACGTCCAGAAATGTTTGAAGCTACTGACTGAATGAAAGGAGCTGGCATCTCACTCTCTTTGAATCTTCTTTATCATGCTAGGATTAGCAGGAAAAAGCAAAAAATTTCAGAATTGCACCTTGCAATGCGGAGAAATCACTGTTTGTGCATTTACAATATTCATTGATTTTTGCCATTGAAAAACATCATGTTATTCATATACCAGAAATGTTTGAAGCTACTGACTGAATGAAAAGAGCTGGCATCTCACTCTCTTTGAATCTTCTTTATCATGCCAGGATTAGCAGGAAAAAGCAAAAAAATTCAGAATTGCACCTTGCAATGTGGAGATATTACTGTTTGTGCATTTACAATATTCATTGATTTTTGCCATTGAAAAACGTCCAGAAATGTTTGAAGCTACTGACTGAATGAAAGGAGCTGGCATCTCACTCTCTTTGAATCTTCTTTATCATGCTAGGATTAGCAGGAAAAAGCAAAAAATTTCAGAATTGCACCTTGCAATGCGGAGAAATTACTGTTTGTGCATTTACAATATTCATTGATTTTTGAAACTGAAAAACATCATGTTATTCATATACCAGAAATGTTTGAAGCTGCTGACTGAATGAAAAGAGCTGGCATCTCACTCTCTTTGAATCTTCTTTATCATGCTAAGAGGAGCAGGAAAAAGCAAAAAATTTCAGAATTGCACCTTGCAATGTGGAGATATTACTGTTTGTGCATTTACAATATTCATTGATTTTTGCCATTGAAAAACATCATGTTATTCATATACCAGAAATGTTTGAAGCTACTGACTGAATGACGAGAGCTGGCATCTCACTCTCTTTGAATCTTCTTTATCATGCTAAGAGGAGCAGGAAAAAGCAAAAAAATTCAGAATTGTACCTTGCAATGTGGAGATATTACTGTTTGTGCATTTACAATATTCATTGATTTTTGCCATTGAAAAACGTCCAGAAATGTTTGAAGCTACTGACTGAATGAAAGGAGCTGGCATCTCACTCTCTTTGAATCTTCTTTATCATGCTAGGATTAGCAGGAAAAAGCAAAAAATTTCAGAATTGCACCTTGCAATGCGGAGAAATTACTGTTTGTGCATTTACAATATTCATTGATTTTTGCCATTGAAAAACATCATGTTATTCATATACCAGAAATGTTTGAAGCTACTGACTGAATGAAAAGAGCTGGCATCTCACTCTCTTTGAATCTTCTTTATCATGCCAGGATTAGCAGGAAAAAGCAAAAAATTTCAGAATTGCACCTTGCAATGTGGAGATATTACTGTTTGTGCATTTACAATATTCATTGATTTTTGCCATTGAAAAACGTCCAGAAATGTTTGAAGCTACTGACTGAATGAAAGGAGCTGGCATCTCACTCTCTTTGAATCTTCTTTATCATGCTAGGATTAGCAGGAAAAAGCAAAAAATTTCAGAATTGCACCTTGCAATGCAGAGAAATTACTGTTTGTGCATTTACAATATTCATTGATTTTTGCCATTGAAAAACATCATGTTATTCATATACCAGAAATGTTTGAAGCTGCTGACTGAATGAAAAGAGCTGGCATCTCACTCTCTTTGAATCTTCTTTATCATGCTAAGAGGAGCAGGAAAAAGCAAAAAATTTCAGAATTGCACCTTGCAATGTGGAGATATTACTGTTTGTGCATTTACAATATTCATTGATTTTTGCCATTGAAAAACGTCCAGAAATGTTTGAAGCTACTGACTGAATGAAAGGAGCTGGCATCTCACTCTCTTTGAAACTTCTTTATCATGCTAGGATTAGCAGGAAAAAGCAAAAAATTTCAGAATTGCAACTTGCAATGCGGAGAAATTACTGTTTGTGCATTTACAATATTCATTGATTTTTACCATTGAAAAACATCATGTTATTCATATACCAGAAATGTTTGAAGCTACTGACTGAATGAAAAGAGCTGGCATCTCACTCTCTTTGAATCTTCTTTATCATGCCAGGATTAGCAGGAAAAAGCAAAAAATTTCAGAAATGCACCTTGCAATGTGGAGATATTACTGTTTGTGCATTTACAATATTCATTGATTTTTGCCATTGAAAAACGTCCAGAAATGTTTGAAGCTACTGACTGAATGAAAGGAGCTGGCATCTCACTCTCTTTGAATCTTTTTTAGCATGCTAGGATTAGCAGGAAAAAGCAAAAAATTTCAGAATTGCACCTTGCAATGTGGAGAAATTACTGTTTGTGCATTTACAATATTCATTGATTTTTGCCATTGAAAAACATCATGTTATTCATATACCAGAAATGTTTGAAGCTACTAACTGAATGAAAAGAGCTGGCATCTCACTCTCTTTGAATCTTCTTTATCATGCTAGGATTAGCAGGAAAAAGCAAAAAATTTCAGAATTGCACCTTGCAATGCGGAGAAATTACTGTTTGTGCATTTACAATATTCATTGATTTTTGCCATTGAAAAACGTCCAGAAATGTTTGAAGATACTGACTGAATGAAAGGAGCTGGCATCTCACTCTCTTTGAATCTTCTTTATCATGCCAGGATTAGCAGGAAAAAGCAAAAAATTTCAGAATTGCAGCTTGCAATGTGGAGATATTACTGTTTGTGCATTTACAATATTCATTGATTTTTGCCATTGAAAAACGTCCAGAAATGTTTGAAGCTACTGACTGAATGAAAGGAGCTGGCATCTCACTCTCTTTGAATCTTCTTTATCATGCTAGGATTAGCAGGAAAAAGCAAAAAATTTCAGAATTGCACCTTGCAATGCGGAGAAATTACTGTTTGTGCATTTACAATATTCATTGATTTTTGCCATTGAAAAACATCATGTTATTCATATACCAGAAATGTTTGAAGCTGCTGACTGAATGAAAAGAGCTGGCATCTCACTCTCTTTGAATCTTCTTTATCATGCTAAAAGGAGCAGGAAAAAGCAAAAAATTTCAGAATTGCACCTTGCAATGTGGAGATATTACTGTTTGTGCATTTACAATATTCATTTATTTTTGCCATTGAAAAACGTCCAGAAATGTTTGAAGCTACTGACTGAATGAAAGGAGCTGGCATCTCACTCTCTTTGAATCTTCTTTATCATGCTAGGATTAGCAGGAAAAAGCAAAAAATTTCAGAATTGCACCTTGCAATGCGGAGAAATTACTGTTTGTGCATTTACAATATTCATTGATTTTTGCCATTGAAAAACATCATGTTATTCATATACCAGAAATGTTTGAAGCTGCTGACTGAATGAAAAGAGCTGGCATCTCACTCTCTTTGAATCTTCTTTATCATGCTAAGAGGAGCAGGAAAAAGCAAAAAATTTCAGAATTGCACCTTGCAATGTGGAGATATTACTGTTTGTGCATTTACAATATTCATTGATTTTTGCCATTGAAAAACGTCCAGAAATGTTTGAAGCTACTGACTGAATGAAAGGAGCTGGCATCTCACTCTCTTTGAATCTTCTTTATCATGCTAGGATTAGCAGGAAAAAGCAAAAAATTTCAGAATTGCACCTTGCAATGCGGAGAAATTACTGTTTGTGCATTTACAATATTCATTGATTTTTGCCATTGAAAAACATCATGTTATTCATATACCAGAAATGTTTTAAGCTACTGACTGAATGAAAAGAGCTGGCATCTCACTCTCTTTGAATCTTCTTTATCATGCCAGGATTAGCAGGAAAAAGCAAAAAATTTCAGAATTGCACCTTGCAATGTGGAGATATTACTGTTTGTGCATTTACAATATTCTTTGATTTTTGCCATTGAAAAACGTCCAGAAATGTTTGAAGCTACTGACTGAATGAAAGGAGCTGGCATCTCACTCGCTTTGAATCTTCTTTATCATGCTAGGATTAGCAGGAAAAAGCAAAACATTTCAGAATTGCACCTTGCAATGCGGAGAAATTACTGTTTGTGCATTTACAATATTCATTGATTTTTGCCATTGAAAAACATCATGTTATTCATATACCAGAAATGTTTGAAGCTACTGACTGAATGAAAAGAGCTGGCATCTCACTATCTTTGAATCTTCTTTATCATGCTAAGAGGAGCAGGAAAAAGCAAAAAATTTCAGAATTGCACCTTGCAATGTGGAGATATTACTGTTTGTGCATTTACAATATTCATTGATTTTTGCCATTGAAAAACATCATGTTATTCATATGCCAGAAATGTTTGAAGCTACTGACTGAATGAAAAGAGCTGGCATCTCACTCTCTTTGAATCTTCTTTATCATGCTAAGAGGAGCAGGAAAAAGCAAAAAATTTCAGAATTGCACCTTGCAATGTGGAGATATTACTGTTTGTGCATTTACAATATTCATTGATTTTTGCCATTGAAAAACGTCCAGAAATGTTTGAAGCTACTGACTGAATGAAAGGAGCTGGCATCTCACTCTCTTTGAATCTTTTTTAGCATGCTAGGATTAGCAGGAAAAAGCAAAACATTTCAGAATTGCACCTTGCAATGTGGAGAAATTACTGTTTGTGCATTTACAATATTCATTGATTTTTGCCATTGAAAAACATCATGTTATTCATATACCAGAAATGTTTGAAGCTACTAACTGAATGAAAAGAGCTGGCATCTCAGTCTCTTTGAATCTTCTTTATCATGCTAGGATTAGCAGGAAAAAGCAAAAAATTTCAGAATTGCACCTTGCAATGTGGAGATATTACTGTTTGTGCATTTACAATATTCATTGATTTTTGCCATTGAAAAACGTCCAGAAATGTTTGAAGCTACTGACTGAATGAAAGGAGCTGGCATCTCACTCTCTTTGAATCTTTTTTAGCATGCTAGGATTAGCAGGAAAAAGCAAAACATTTCAGAATTGCACCTTGCAATGTGGAGAAATTACTGTTTGTGCATTTACAATATTCATTGATTTTTGCCATTGAAAAACATCATGTTATTCATATACCAGAAATGTTTGAAGCTACTAACTGAATGAAAAGAGCTGGCATCTCAGTCTCTTTGAATCTTCTTTATCATGCTAGGATTAGCAGGAAAAAGCAAAAAATTTCAGAATTGCACCTTGCAATGTGGAGATATTACTGTTTGTGCATTTACAATATTCATTGATTTTTGCCATTGAAAAACGTCCAGAAATGTTTGAAGCTACTGACTGAATGAAAGGAGCTGGCATCTCACTCTCTTTGAATCTTTTTTAGCATGCTAGGATTAGCAGGAAAAAGCAAAACATTTCAGAATTGCACCTTGCAATGCGGAGAAATTACTGTTTGTGCATTTACAATATTCATTGATTTTTGCCATTGAAAAACATCATGTTATTCATATACCAGAAATGTTTGAAGCTACTGACTGAATGAAAAGAGCTGGCATCTCACTCTCTTTGAATCTTCTTTATAATCCTAAGAGGAGCAGGAAAAAGCAAAAAATTTCAGAATTGCACCTTGCAATGTGGAGATATTACTGTTTGTGCATTTACAATATTCATTGATTTTTGCCATTGAAAAACCTCCAGAAATGTTTGAAGCTACTAACTGAATGAAAAGAGCTGGCATCTCAGTCTCTTTGAATCTTCTTTATCATGCTAGGATTAGCAGGAAAAAGCAAAAAATTTCAGAATTGCACCTTGCAATGCGGAGAAATTACTGTTTGTGCATTTACAATATTCATTGATTTTTGCCATTGAAAAACATCATGTTATTCATATACCAGAAATGTTTGAAGCTGCTGACTGAATGAAAAGAGCTGGCATCTCACTCTCTTTGAATCTTCTTTATCATGCTAAGAGGAGCAGGAAAAAGCAAAAAATTTCAGAATTGCACCTTGCAATGTGGAGATATTACTGTTTGTGCATTTACAATATTCATTGATTTTTGCCATTGAAAAACGTCCAGAAATGTTTGAAGCTACTGACTGAATGAAAGGAGCTGGCATCTCACTCTCTTTGAATCTTCTTTATCATGCTAGGATTAGCAGGAAAAAGCAAAAAATTTCAGAATTGCACCTTGCAATGCGCAGAAATTACTGTTTGTGCATTTACAATATTCATTGATTTTTGCCATTGAAAAACATCATGTTATTCATATACCAGAAATGTTTGAAGCTACTGACTGAATGAAAAAAGCTGGCATCTCACTCTCTTTGAATCTTCTTTATCATGCTATGAGGAGCAGGAAAAAGCAAAAAATTTCAGAATTGCACCTTGCAATGTGGAGATATTACTGTTTGTGCATTTACAATATTCATTGATTTTTGCCATTGAAAAACGTCCAGAAATGTTTGAAGCTACTGACTGAATGAAAGGAGCTGGCATCTCACTCTCTTTGAATCTTCTTTATCATGCTAGGATTAGTAGGAAAAAGCAAAAAATTTCAGAATTGCACCTTGCAATGCGGAGAAATTACTGTTTGTGCATTTACAATATTCATTGATTTTTGCCATTGAAAAACATCATGTTATTCATATACCAGAAATGTTTGAAGCTACTGACTGAATGAAAAGAGCTGGCATCTCACTCTCTGTGAATCTTCTTTATCATGCTAAGAGGAGCAGGAAAAAGCAAAAAATTTCAGAATTGCACGTTGCAATGTGGAGATATTACTGTTTGTGCATTTACAATATTCATTGATTTTTGCCATTGAAAAACGTCCAGAAATGTTTGAAGCTACTGACTGAATGAAAGGAGCTGGCATCTCACTCTCTTTGAATCTTCTTTATCATGCTAGGATTAGCCGGAAAAAGCAAAAAATTTCAGAATTGCACCTTGCAATGCGGAGAAATTACTGTTTGTGCATTTACAATATTCATTGATTTTTGCCATTGAAAAACATCATGTTATTCATATACCAGAAATGTTTGAAGCTACTGACTGAATGAAAAGAGCTGGCATCTCACTCTCTTTGAATCTTCTTTATAATCCTAAGAGGAGCAGGAAAAAGCAAAAAATTTCAGAATTGCACCTTGCAATGTGGAGATATTACTGTTTGTGCATTTACAATATTCATTGATTTTTGCCATTGAAAAACCTCCAGAAATGTTTGAAGCTACTAACTGAATGAAAAGAGCTGGCATCTCAGTCTCTTTGAATCTTCTTTATCATGCTAGGATTAGCAGGAAAAAGCAAAAAATTTCAGAATTGCACCTTGCAATGCGGAGAAATTACTGTTTGTGCATTTACAATATTCATTGATTTTTGCCATTGAAAAACATCATGTTATTCATATACCAGAAATGTTTGAAGCTGCTGACTGAATGAAAAGAGCTGGCATCTCACTCTCTTTGAATCTTCTTTATCATGCTAAGAGGAGCAGGAAAAAGCAAAAAATTTCAGAATTGCACCTTGCAATGTGGAGATATTACTGTTTGTGCATTTACAATATTCATTGATTTTTGCCATTGAAAAACGTCCAGAAATGTTTGAAGCTACTGACTGAATGAAAGGAGCTGGCATCTCACTCTCTTTGAATCTTCTTTATCATGCTAGGATTAGCAGGAAAAAGCAAAAAATTTCAGAATTGCACCTTGCAATGCGCAGAAATTACTGTTTGTGCATTTACAATATTCATTGATTTTTGCCATTGAAAAACATCATGTTATTCATATACCAGAAATGTTTGAAGCTACTGACTGAATGAAAAGAGCTGGCATCTCACTCTCTTTGAATCTTCTTTATCATGCTAAGAGGAGCAGGAAAAAGCAAAAAATTTCAGAATTGCACCTTGCAATGTGGAGATATTACTGTTTGTGCATTTACAATATTCATTGATTTTTGCCATTGAAAAACGTCCAGAAATGTTTGAAGCTACTGACTGAATGAAAGGAGCTGGCATCTCACTCTCTTTGAATCTTCTTTATCATGCTAGGATTAGTAGGAAAAAGCAAAAAATTTCAGAATTGCACCTTGCAATGCGGAGAAATTACTGTTTGTGCATTTACAATATTCATTGATTTTTGCCATTGAAAAACATCATGTTATTCATATACCAGAAATGTTTGAAGCTACTGACTGAATGAAAAGAGCTGGCATCTCACTCTCTGTGAATCTTCTTTATCATGCTAAGAGGAGCAGGAAAAAGCAAAAAATTTCAGAATTGCACGTTGCAATGTGGAGATATTACTGTTTGTGCATTTACAATATTCATTGATTTTTGCCATTGAAAAACGTCCAGAAATGTTTGAAGCTACTGACTGAATGAAAGGAGCTGGCATCTCACTCTCTTTGAATCTTCTTTATCATGCTAGGATTAGCCGGAAAAAGCAAAAAATTTCAGAATTGCACCTTGCAATGCGGAGAAATTACTGTTTGTGCATTTACAATATTCATTGATTTTTGCCATTGAAAAACATCATGTTATTCATATACCAGAAATGTTTGAAGCTACTGACTGAATGAAAAGAGCTGGCATCTCACTCTCTTTGAATCTTCTTTATCATGCCAGGATTAGCAGGAAAAAGCAAAAAATTTCAGAATTGCACCTTGCAATGTGGAGATATTACTGTTTGTGCATTTACAATATTCATTGATGTTTGCCATTGAAAAATGTCCAGAAATGTTTGAAGCTACTGACTGAATGAAAGGAGCTGGCATCTCACTCGCTTTGAATCTTCTTTATCATGCTAGGATTAGCAGGAAAAAGCAAAAAATTTCAGAATTGCACCTTGCAATGCGGAGAAATTACTGTTTGTGCATTTACAATATTCATTGATTTTTGCCATTGAAAAACATCATGTTATTCATATACCAGAAATGTTTGAAGCTGCTGACTGAATGAAAAGAGCTGGCATCTCACTCTCTTTGAATCTTCTTTATCATGCTAAGAGGAGCAGGAAAAAGCAAAAAATTTCAGAATTGCACCTTGCAATGTGGAGATATTACTGTTTGTGCATTTACAATATTCATTGATTTTTGCCATTGAAAAACATCATGTTATTCATATACCAGAAATGTTTGAAGCTACTGACTGAATGAAAAGAGCTGGCATCTCACTCTCTTTGAATCTTCTTTATCATGCTAAGAGGAGCAGGAAAAAGCAAAAAATTTCAGAATTGCACCTTGCAATGTGGAGATATTACTGTTTGTGCATTTACAATATTCATTGATTTTTGCCATTGAAAAACGTCCAGAAATGTTTGAAGCTACTGACTGAATGAAAGGAGCTGGCATCTCACTCTCTCTGAATCTTTTTTATCATGCTAGGATTAGCAGGAAAAAGCAAAAAATTTCAGAATTGCACCTTGCAATGTGGAGAAATTACTGTTTGTGCATTTACAATATTCATTGATTTTTGCCATTGAAAAACATCATGTTATTCATATACCAGAAATGTTTGAAGCTACTGACTGAATGAAATGAGCTGGCATCTCACTCTCTTTGAATCTTCTTTATCATGCTAGGATTAGCAGGAAAAAGCAAAAAATTTCAGAATTTCATCTTGCAATGCGGAGAAATTACTGTTTGTGCATTTACAATATTCATTGATTTTTGCCATTGAAAAACGTCTAGAAATGTTTGAAGATACTGACTGAATGAAAGGAGCTGGCATCTCACTCTCTTTGAATCTTCTTTATCATGCTAGGATTAGCAGGAAAAAGCAAAAAATTTCAGAATTGCACCTTGCAATGCGGAGAAATTACTGTTTGTGCACTTACAATATTCATTGATTTTTGCCATTGAAAAACGTCCAGAAATGTTTGAAGCTACTGACTGAATGAAAAGAGCTGGCATCTCACTCTCTTTGAATCTTCTTTATCATGCTAAGAGGAGCAGGAAAAAGCAAAAAATTTCAGAATTGCACCTTGCAATGTGGAGATATTACTGTTTGTGCATTTACAATATTCATTGATTTTTGCCATTGAAAAACGTCCAGAAATGTTTGAAGCTACTGACTGAATGAAAGGAGCTGGCATCTCACTCTCTTTGAATCTTCTTTATCATGCTAGGATTAGCAGGAAAAAGCAAAAAATTTCAGAATTGCACATTGCAATGCGGAGATATTACTGTTTGTGCATTTACAATATTCATTGATTTTTGCCATTGAAAAACGTCCAGAAATGTTTGAAGCTACTGACTGAATGAAAGGAGCTGGCATCTCACTCTCTTTGAATCTTCTTTATCATGCTAGGATTAGCAGGAAAAAGCAAAAAATTTCAGAATTGCACCTTGCAATGCGGAGATATTACTGTTTGTGCATTTACAATATTCATTGATTTTTGCCATTGAAAAACGTCCAGAAATGTTTGAAGCTACTGACTGAATGAAAGGAGCTGGCATCTCACTCTCTTTGAATCTTCTTTATCATGCTAGGATTAGCAGGAAAAAGCAAAAAATTTCAGAATTGCACCTTGCAATGCGGAGAAATTACTGTTTGTGCATTTACAATATTCATTGATTTTTGCCATTGAAAAACGTCCAGAAATGTTTGAAGCTACTGACTGAATGAAAGGAGCTGGCATCTCACTCTCTTTGAATCTTCTTTATCATGCTAGGATTAGCAGGAAAAAGCAAAAAATTTCAGAATTGCACCTTGCAATGCGGAGAAATTACTGTTTGTGCATTTACAATATTCATTGATTTTTGCCATTGAAAAACATCATGTTATTCATATACCAGAAATGTTTGAAGCTACTGACTGAATGAAAAGAGCTGGCATGTCTCTCTCTTTGAATCTTCTTTATCATGCTAAGAGGAGCAGGAAAAAGCAAAAAATTTCAGAATTGCACCTTGCAATGTGGAGATATTACTGTTTGTGCATTTACAATATTCATTGATTTTTGCCATTGAAAAATGTCCAGAAATGTTTGAAGCTACTGACTGAATGAAAGGAGCTGGCATCTCACTCTCTTTGAATCTTCTTTATCATGCTAGGATTAGCAGGAAAAAGCAAAAAATTTCAGAATTGCACCTTGGAATGTGGAGATATTACTGTTTGTGCATTTACAATATTCATTGATTTTTGCCATTGAAAAACGTCCAGAAATGTTTGAAGCTACTGACTGAATGAAAGGAGCTGGCATCTCACTCTCTTTGAATCTTCTTTATCATGCTAGGATTAGCAGGAAAAAGCAAAAAATTTCAGAATTGCACATTGCAATGCGGAGATATTTCTGTTTGTGCATTTACAATATTCATTGATTTTTGCCATTGAAAAACGTCCAGAAATGTTTGAAGCTACTGACTGAATGAAAGGAGCTGGCATCTCACTCTCTTTGAATCTTCTTTATCATGCTAGGATTAGCAGGAAAAAGCAAAAAATTTCAGAATTGCACCTTGCAATGCGGAGATATTACTGTTTGTGCATTTACAATATTCATTGATTTTTGCCATTGAAAAACGTCCAGAAATGTTTGAAGCTACTGACTGAATGAAAGGAGCTGGCATCTCACTCTCTTTGAATCTTCTTTATCATGCTAGGATTAGCAGGAAAAAGCAAAAAATTTCAGAATTGCACCTTGCAATGCGGAGAAATTACTGTTTGTGCATTTACAATATTCATTGATTTTTGCCATTGAAAAACATCATGTTATTCATATACCAGAAATGTTTGAAGCTACTGACTGAATGAAAAGAGCTGGCATCTCACTCTCTTTGAATCTTCTTTATCATGCTAAGAGGAGCAGGAAAAAGCAAAAAATTTCAGAATTGCACGTTGCAATGTGGAGATATTACTGTTTGTGCATTTACAATATTCATTGATTTTTGCCATTGAAAAACGTCCAGAAATGTTTGAAGCTACTGACTGAATGAAAGGAGCTGGCATCTCACTCTCTTTGAATCTTCTTTATCATGCTAGGATTAGCAGGAAAAAGCAAAAAATTTCAGAATTGCACCTTGCAATGCGGAGAAATTACTGTTTGTGCATTTACAATATTCATTGATTTTTGCCATTGAAAAACATCATGTTATTCATATACCAGAAATGTTTGAAGCTACTGACTGAATGAAAAGAGCTGGCATCTCACTCTCTTTGAATCTTCTTTATCATGGTGAGGAGCAGGAAAAAGCAAAAAATTTCAGAATTGCACCTTGCAATGTGGAGATATTACTGTTTGTGCATTTACAATATTCATTGATTTTTGCCATTGAAAAACGTCCAGAAATGTTTGAAGCTACTGACTGAATGAAAGGAGCTGGCATCTCACTCTTTGAATCTTTTTTATCATGCTAGGATTAGCAGGAAAAAGCAAAAAATTTCAGAATTGCACCTTGCAATGCGGAGAAATTACTGTTTGTGCATTTACAATATTCATTGATTTTTGCCATTGAAAAACATCATGTTATTCATATACCGGAAATGTTTGAAGCTACTGACTGAATGAAAAGAGCTGGCATCTCACTCTCTTTGAATCTTCTTTATCATGCTAGGATTAGCAGGAAAAAGTAAAAAATTTCAGAATTGCACCTTGCAATGCGGAGAAATTACTGTTTGTGCATTTACAATATTCATTGATTTTTGCCATTGAAAAACGTCCAGAAATGTTTGAAGCTACTGACTGAATGAAAGGAGCTGGCATCTCACTCTCTTTGAATCTTCTTTATCATGCTAGGATTAGCAGGAAAAAGCAAAAAATTTCAGAATTGCACCTTGCAATGCGAAGAAATTACTGTTTGTGCATTTACAATATTCATTGATTTTTGCCATTGAAAAACGTCCAGAAATGTTTGAAGCTACTGACTGAATGAAAAGAGCTGGCATCTCACTCTTTCAATCTTCTTTATCATGCTAAGAGGAGCAGGAAAAAGCAAAAAAATTCAGAATTGCACATTGCAATGTGGAGATATTACTGTTTGTGCATTTACAATATTCATTGATTTTTGCCATTGAAAAACGTCCAGAAATGTTTGAAGCTACTGACTGAATGAAAGGAGCTGGCATCTCACTCTCTTTGAATCTTCTTTATCATGCTAGGATTAGCAGGAAAAAGCAAAAAAATTCAGAATTGCACCTTGCAATGCGGAGATATTACTGTTTGTGCATTTACAATATTCATTGATTTTTGCCATTGAAAAACGTACAGAAATGTTTGAAGCTACTGACTGAATGAAAGGAGCTGGCATCTCACTCTCTTTGAATCTTCTTTATCATGCTAGGATTAGCAGTAAAAAGCAAAAAATTTCAGAATTGCACCTTGCAATGTGGAGATATTACTGTTTGTGCATTTACAATATTCATTGATTTTTGCCATTGAAAAACATCATGTTATTCATATACCAGAAATGTTTGAAGCTACTGACTGAATGAAAAGAGCTGGCATCTCACTCTCTTTGAATCTTCTTTATCATGCTAAGAGGAGCAGGAAAAAGCAAAAAATTTCAGAATTGCACCTTGCAATGTGGAGATATTACTGTTTGTGCATTTACAATATTCATTGATTTTTGCCATTGAAAAACGTCCAGAAATGTTTGAAGCTACTGACTGAATGAAAGGAGCTGGCAGCTCACTCTCTTTGAATCTTCTTTATCATGCTAGGATTAGCAGGAAAAAGCAAAAAATTTCAGAATTGCACCTTGCAATGTGGAGATATTACTGTTTGTGCATTTACAATATTCATTGATTTTTGCCATTGAAAAACATCATGTTATTCATATACCAGAAATGTTTGAAGCTACTGACTGAATGAAAGGAGCTGGCATCTCACTCTCTTTGAATCTTCTTTATCATGCTAGGATTAGCAGGAAAAAGCAAAAAATTTCAGAATTGCACCTTGCAATGCGGAGAAATTACTGTTTGTGCATTTACAATATTCATTGATTTTTGCCATTGAAAAACATCATGTTATTCATATACCAGAAATGTTTGAAGCTACTGATTGAATGAAAGGAGCTGGCATCTCACTCTCTTTGAATCTTCTTTATCATGCTAGGATTAGCAGGAAAAAGCAAAAAATTTCAGAATTGCACCTTGCAATGCGGAGATATTACTGTTTGTGCATTTACAATATTCATTGATTTTTGCCATTGAAAAACGTCCAGAAATGTTTGAAGCTACTGACTGAATGAAAGGAGCTGGCATCTCACTCTCTTTGAATCTTCTTTATCATGCTAGGATTAGCAGGAAAAGGCAAAAAAATTCAGAATTGCACCTTGCAATGCGGAGAAATTACTGTTTGTGCATTTACAATATTCATTGATTTTTGCCATTGAAAAACGTCCAGAAATGTTTGAAGCTACTGACTGAATGAAAGGAGCAGGCATCTCACTCTCTTTGAATCTTCTTTATCATGCTAGGATTAGCAGGAAAAAGCAAAAAATTTCAGAATTGCACCTTGCAGTGTGGAGATATTACTGTTTTTGCATTTACAATATTCATTGATTTTTGCCATTGAAAAACATCATGTTATTCATATACCAGAAATGTTTGAAGCTACTGACTGACTGAAAAGAGCTGGCATCTCACTCTCTTTGAATCTTTTTTTATCATGCTAAGAGGAGCAGGAAAAAGCAAAAAATTTCAGAATTGCACCTTGCAATGTGGAGATATTACTGTTTGTGCATTTACAATATTCATTGATTTTTGCCATTGAAGAACGTCCAGAAATGTTTGAAGCTACTGACTGAATGAAAGGAGCTGGCATCTCACTCTCTTTGAATCTTCTTTATTATGCTAGGATTAGCAGGAAAAAGCAAAAAATTTCAGAATTGCACCTTGCAATGCGGAGATATTACTGTTTGTGCATTTACAATATTCATTGATTTTTGCCATTGAAAAACGTCCAGAAATGTTTGAAGCTACTGACTGAATGAAAAGAGCTGGCATCTCACTCTCTTTGAATCTTCTTTATCATGCTAAGAGGAGCAGGAAAAAGCAAAAAATTTCAGAATTGCACCTTGCAATGTGGAGATATTACTGTTTGTGCATTTACAATATTCATTGATTTTTGCCATTGAAAAACATCATGTTATTCATATACCAGAAATGTTTGAAGCTACTGACTGAATGAAAAGAGCTGGCATCTCACTCTCTTTGAATCTTCTTTATCATGCTAAGAGGAGCAGGAAAAAGCAAAAAATTTCAGAATTGCACCTTGCAATGTGGAGATATTACTGTTTGTGCATTTACAATATTCATTGATTATTGCCTTTGAAAAACGTCCAGAAATGTTTGAAGCTACTGACTGAATGAAAGGAGCTGGCATCTCACTCTCTTTGAATCTTCTTTATCATGCTAGGATTAGCAGGAAAAAGCAAAAAATTTCAGAATTGCACCTTGCAATGCGGAGATATTACTGTTTGTGCATTTACAATATTCATTGATTTTTGCCATTGAAAAACGTCCAGAAATGTTTGAAGCTACTGACTGAATGAAAGGAGCTGGCATCTCACTCTCTTTGAATCTTCTTTATCATGCTAGGATTAGCAGGAAAAAGCAAAAAATTTCAGAATTGCACCTTGCAATGCGAAGAAATTACTGTTTGTGCATTTACAATATTCATTGATTTTTGCCATTGAAAAACGTCCAGAAATGTTTGAAGCTACTGACTGAATGAAAAGAGCTGGCATCTCACTCTCTTTGAATCTTCTTTATCATGCTAAGAGGAGCAGGAAAAAGCAAAAAATTTCAGAATTGCACCTTGCAATGTGGAGATATTACTGTTTGTGCATTTACAATATTCATTGATTTTTGCCATTGAAAAACGTCCAGAAATGTTTGAAGCTACTGACTGAATGAAAGGAGCTGGCATCTCACTCTCTTTGAATCTTCTTTATCATGCTAGGATTAGCAGGAAAAAGCAAAAAATTTCAGAATTGCACCTTGCAATGCGGAGAAATTACTGTTTGTGCATTTACAATATTCATTGATTTTTGCCATTGAAAAACATCATGTTATTCATATACCAGAAATGTTTGAAGCTACTGACTGAATGAAATAAGCTGGCATCTCACTCTCTTTGAATCTTCTTTATCATGCTAAGAGGAGCAGGAAAAAGCAAAAAATTTCAGAATTGCACCTTGCAATGTGGAGATATCAGTGTTTGTGCATTTACAATATTCATTGATTTTTGCCATTGAAAAACGTCCAGAAATGTTTGAAGCTACTGACTGAATGAAAGGAGCTGGCATCTCACTCTCTTTGAATCTTCTTTATCATGCTAGGATTAGCAGGAAAAAGCAAAAAATTTCAGAATTGCACCTTGCAATGTGGAGATATTACTGTTTGTGCATTTACAATATTCATTGATTTTTGCCATTGAAAAACGTCCAGAAATGTTTGAAGCTACTGACTGAATGAAAGGAGCTGGCATCTCACTCTCTTTGTTTTACCGTATTTTTTATTTTTCATTAACAACATATTGACAAGTAATTGACAGTAGCATAATTCTAAATACAAGGGGAAAATCAGGGATGACTGGAACGCGGGAAAAGGGGGAAAGACCGAAGGGAGGGGAGGGAAAGGGGAAACAACGAGGATAGGATAACAAGGGGTAGAAGAGATTGATTCGTCAAATAATACTATAATCAATAAAAGGAATAATAAGCAGTCTAACAAACACAAAACAATTTCAACGCACATTGTCATGTTAGCAATAAAACAAACAAAGTGAATGAACAGTCTGTAAGACATATTAAGAACTACCAGTATTATAGGCAGGACGGGGGAATTTGTTTGACCAGATATCCCATTTCTTAGAAAATTTGAAAAGGTTATCGTTGATAGAGGCAAATCTAAATTCGTATATTCTATGTTGGTTCATCCTATCTACTAACTCCTCCAAAGTAGGAACAGACGATTTTCTCCAATGAAAAGATAAAGCATTTTTGCAAAACCGAAAATATATGGATCATGATAGCTCTCTCATAAGACTTATATGTTTCCAATTCTAATGATAGTAGAGCTGTTTGAGGGGTCAAAATTAAAGGTCTGCCCAGAAGGTCAATAATAAGAGAGGAAATCTGAGCCCACAGATTACGAATCTTAGGGCAGCTCCAAAAAATATGCAAAAGATCTCCTTTAATGCCACAATCCCTCCAACAAAGGGGAGAATTACTGGACCTTATGTGATGGAGCCTGATTGGGGTATAATACCACCTTGATAAAACCTTGAAGTAGGCCTCTTGTAGAGGCATGGAAATATTGGAGGCTTGAGTAGAAAGTACAGCATTCTCCCACTGTTCGAGAGGGAAGTTGAGTTTCAAGTCTTTTTCCCATCGTAACATGTAGATATTTTTTTTGAAGGAAAGGTCATTGTTGAAGCTGTTGTAAATGTATCTCAAGCTCCAGAAAATTTTGTGGGATGGATTACACAGCAGGTTCGCCGAGGTTTTGGAAACAAGGAGTTTACCAGCCAGAAATTCTAGAATAATACTTTTAAAGTGGGAGTATAAGAAAAAATCAGAGGAAGGGAGATTAAATTTTTTTTTGAGGGTTTGGAAAGGAGAAAAAGTAGAAATCTCGTAGAGGTCACCAATTTTCCTTAACCCTCTACTATTCCAGTGATCCGGAATGCAGGAGTTATGTAAGGCAGCAACAAAACTGATTGGAAAGTTTTTAACAAGAGAGAGTTTGTCTACATTAGAATCTCTAGAAAGATTCCCTCTCTTTCTCCTAGCAATTTTCTTCCAAGCTTCAATAGTCGCTTGAAAGATAGGGTGAGAAGGATCATGAGTGCACTTTTTAAAGAGATGTTTAAATAGCAAATCTCGGGGAGGGGAGTCGCCGTTCAGAAAGGTCTCCAAAGTTAGCCATGCCGGGGGATTTGTAGAGTTAAACCAATTTCTACTCTGCTTGATAAGGTTAGCACAATAATAGGCAGATATGTTAGGGAGACTCAGGCCTCCATTGCTTTTGTTTTTATATAAGATTTCAGCAGATATCCTCGCACGTTTTTTGTCCCAGATGTAGGAGTTTGTCTGGTTCTGAATTTTTTGGATGAAACAATGGGGAATATTTAATGGCAAGTTACGAAAGAAATATAAGATTTTGGGAAGGACAAACATTTTAATGGATAGAACCCTACCCCACCACGACAAATCCTTTTTCAGGAGATTCATCAAATCTCCTCGGACGACGTCATTAATTAGGTCTAAATTGGCAGAGAGTGTTGAATCGATAGATTTACCAACTACAATCCCCAAATAGGTCAGATTGTCCTTGGCTGAACCAAAGGAGAATTTTGAATGTAAAGCTTCTCTCGTTTGATGGTCCAAATTAATGTTTAAAAGTTTTGATTTTTTTCTATTGATCTTAAAGTAAGAAATCTGGGAAAATGAATCCAGAACTTCCAAGACCTTATTGACCGAATTTATTGGATCCAGCAAAGAAAGCATGACGTCATCCGCGAAGAGACTAATTTTGAATTCCCGGGAGGGGGCGGAGATCCCCTTAATGTCAGTGCTTTCTCTAATCTTCTGTGCCAAAGGCTCCATAGCCAACACGAAAAGTAGGGGGGAAAGAGGGCAACCTTGTCTAGTCCCGTTTGTAATAGGGATTGGGTGGGAAAGATAATTGTTGACATAAATTTTAGCTTGAGGGTTAGAATAAAGGGCCAAAATTGAGGAAAGAAAATTATTATTAAAACCAAATTTAATAAGAGTATGTTTTAAATATAGCCAATTTAATCTATCGAATGCTTTTTCAGCATCTAATGCGAGCAAGGAGGTTGGAGCTCTAGCTGTATTAATCAATCTCAAAATATTCAAAATTCTTCTAGTGCCATCAGTAGCTTGTCTCCCACCAACGAAGCCAATTTGGTCATCGTTGATGAGATTTGGGAGGATAGTTGAAAGACGATTGGCCAGAATTTTCGAATAAATTTTTATATCGGTATTGATTAGTGAAATAGGTCTATAATTCTTGACATTATCTCTCTCATCTTTTGACTTGGGAATCAAAGTGATAGTGGCCTCCAACATTTCTTGAGGGAAGGAGCAACTTGAAGATGCCAAATTAAAAATTTTAGTAAGAGGAGGGGAAAGGAGTTCACAAAAGGTCTTATAGTATTCATTAATGAACCCATCTGGACCCGGGGCCTTGAAAGATTTAAGTTGCTTAATTGTGTTCATAGTTTCAAGGGTAGTAAAAGGTTCATTCAATGACTCAAGATCCAGAGGGCTCAGTTTGGGTAATTTAATTGAAGAGAGAAAACTATTAATCGCTTCTGAGTTAGGTTGGGAGATTAAGGGATCGGATTTGATATTATAGAGTTTCTCATAAAATTCTGCGAACCGATCAGCTATATCTTTCGGATGATAAAGCAATGATCCGTTAACATTTTTTATTTTATCAATTCTATTGTTCGCTCTTTTTTGTTTAACCAATCGGGCCATAAAACGAGTAGGTTTGTTAAGGGCGGCATAATGATTAAACTTTGATTTTTGAATGATCGAGTCGTAGGAAGAAAAGATTTCGGATTTTAGGTCAATCCTTAGATTTAATAGCTCCTTTTGAATTGTTGGGGAAGGGGAAGGAAGGTTAATCTGCGCTAGTTCTTTTTCTTTGATTAGTTTTTGAAGGGAATTTATTTTAGCTCTTTTTTCTTTTTTTTCCGATGAGGATATCTGTATTAGTACACCCCGAAGCACAGCTTTGTGAGCACACCAACTAGAGAAGGGGTTAGACAGATCCGGGGTTTCATTTTCTTTAAACTAATTTGAAATTGCATTTTCAATAGTTTTTTTATTCTTGGGATTATGAATAAGGGAGGATTTGCACTTCCAAATAAATCCGTTTCATAAAAGAGGGCCAATGTGTAGTTCACACGTTATAGGGGCATGATCCGATAGAGACCTGAGTCCTATGGAGACATTTGAGAATTTAGATAAAGAGAAGACGTCGGTTAATATTAGGTCAATTCTGGAGGCCGTTTGATGTGCATCTGAAAAGTGAGAGAACTCTTTGGAAGTAGTATTGAAACATCTGAATATGTCGAAAAGTTAATTTCTATGAAGCCAATTATTTAGTGTAGCATATAGATGACGACTAGGAGAAGAAGAGTCAATTAACCAATCCGGTACCATATTAAAATCCCCCAAAAGGATCAATTCACCTCTCCTAACCTCCTCCACTTTCCTTAAAACTTTATTTAAAAAAGAAATTTGCTTCTTATTTGGGGCATATACGTTTGCAATTGTACACTCATGATTGTTCAATTTACAGTTCAGTATGTGATATCTGCCATTGACATCACAATGCTGATCTAGTAGTTCAAATGGAACCGAATTTTTATTCAATGTTGCTACGCCAGCTTTTTTCCGTTCGCTGATGGATTCAAAAATATGGGGATATTCTTTATGAGAAAATTTAGGATGTTTCCCCTCAGCAAACCTGGTCTCTTGTAGACACGCCACATGTGCTATCTCACTCTCTTTGAATCTTCTTTATCATGCTAGGATTAGCAGGAAAAAGCAAAAAATTTCAGAATTGCACCTTGCAATGCGGAGAAATTACTGTTTGTGCATATACAATATTCATTGATTTTTGCCATTGAAAAACGTCCAGAAATGTTTGAAGCTACTGACTGAATGAAAGGAGCTGGCATCTCACTCTCTTTGAATCTTCTTTATCATGCTAGGATTAGCAGGAAAAAGCAAAAAATTTCAGAATTGCACCTTGCAATGTGGAGATATTACTGTTTGTGCATTTACAATATTCATTGATTTTTGCCATTGAAAAACATCATGTTATTCATAAACCAGAAATGTTTGAAGCTACTGACTGAATGAAAAGAGCTGGCATCTCACTCTCTTTGAATCTTCTTTATCATGCTAAGAGGAGCAGGAAAAAGCAAAAAATTTCAGAATTGCACCTTGCAATGTGGAGATATTACTGTTTGTGCATTTACAATATTCATTGATTTTTGCCATTGAAAAACGTCCAGAAATGTTTGAAGCTACTGACTGAATGAAAGGAGCTGGCATCTCACTCTCTTTGAATCTTCTTTATCATGCTAGGATTAGCAGGAAAAAGCAAAAAATTTCAGAATTGCACCTTGCAATGTGGAGATATTACTGTTTGTGCATTTACAATATTCATTGATTTTTGCCATTGAAAAACATCATGTTATTCATATACCAGAAATGTTTGAAGCTACTGACTGAATGAAAGGAGCTGGCATCTCACTCTCTTTGAATCTTCTTTATCATGCTAGGATTAGCAGGAAAAAGCAAAAAATTTCAGAATAGCACCTTGCAATGCGGAGAAATTAGTTTGTGCATTTACAATATTCATTGATTTTTGCCATTGAAAAACATCATGTTATTCATATACCAGAAATGTTTGAAGCTACTGACTGAATGAAAAGAGCTGGCATCTCACTCTCTTTGAATCTTCTTTATCATGCTAGGATTAGCAGGAAAAAGTAAAAAATTTCAGAATTGCACCTTGCAATGCGGAGAAATTACTGTTTGTGCATTTACAATATTCATTGATTTTTGCCATTGAAAAACGTCCAGAAATGTTTGAAGCTACTGACTGAATGAAAGGAGCTGGCATCTCACTCTCTTTGAATCTTCTTTATCATGCTAGGATTAGCAGGAAAAAGCAAAAAATTTCAGAATTGCACCTTGCAATGCGGAGAAATTACTGTTTGTGCATTTACAATATTCATTGATTTTTGCCATTGAAAAACGTCCAGAAATGTTTGAAGCTACTGACTGAATGAAAAGAGCTGGCATCTCACTCTCTTTGAATCTTCTTTATCATGCTAAGAGGAGCAGGAAAAAGCAAAAAATTTCAGAATTGCACCTTGCAATGTGGAGATATTACTGTTTGTGCATTTACAATATTCATTGATTTTTGCCATTGAAAAACGTCCAGAAATGTTTGAAGATACTGACTGAATGAAAGGAGCTGGCATCTCACTCTCTTTGAATCTTCTTTATCATGCTAGGATTAGCAGGAAAAAGCAAAAAATTTCAGAATTGCACCTTGCAATGTGGAGATATTTCTGTTTGTGCATTTACAATATTCATTGATTTTTGCCATTGAAAAACATCATGTTATTCATATACCAGAAATGTTTGAAGCTACTGACTGAATGAAAAGAGCTGGCATCTCACTCTCTTTGAATCTTCTTTATCATGCTAAGAGGAGCAGGAAAAAGCAAAAAATTTCAGAATTGCACCTTGCAATGTGGAGATATTACTGTTTGTGCATTTACAATATTCATTGATTTTTGCCATTGAAAAAGGTCCAGAAATGTTTGAAGCTACTGACTGAATGAAAGGAGCTGGCATCTCACTCTCTTTGAATCTTCTTTATCATGCTAGGATAAGCAGGAAAAAGCAAAAAATTTCAGAATTGCACCTTGCAATGCGGAGAAATTACTGTTTGTGCATTTACAATATTCATTGATTTTTGCCATTGAAAAACATCATGTTATTCATATACCAGAAATGTTTGAAGCTACTGACTGAATGAAATAAGCTGGCATCTCACTCTCTTTGAATCTTCTTTATCATGCTAAGAGGAGCAGGAAAAAGCAAAAAATTTCAGAATTGCACCTTGCAATGTGGAGATATTAGTGTTTGTGCATTTACAATATTCATTGATTTTTGCCATTGAAAAACGTCCAGAAATGTTTGAAGCTACTGACTGAATGAAAGGAGCTGGCATCTCACTCTCTTTGAATCTTCTTTATCATGCTAGGATTAGCAGGACAAAGCAAAAAATTTCAGAATTGCACCTTGCAATGTGGAGATATTACTGTTTGTGCATTTACAATATTCATTGATTTTTGCCATTGAAAAACGTCCAGAAATGTTTGAAGCTACTGACTGAATGAAAGGAGCTGGCATCTCACTCTCTTTGAATCTTCTTTATCATGCTAGGATTAGCAGGAAAAAGCAAAAAATTTCAGAATTGCACCTTGCAATGCGGAGATATTACTGTTTGTGCATTTACAATATTCATTGATTTTTGCCATTGAAAAACGTCCAGAAATGTTTGAAGCTACTGACTGAATGAAAAGAGCTGGCATCTCACTCTCTTTGAATCTTCTTTATCATGCTAAGAGGAGCAGGAAAAAGCAAAAAATTAAAGAATTGCACCTTGCAATGTGGAGATATTACTGTTTGTGCATTTACAATATTCATTGATTTTTGCTATTGAAAAACGTCCAGAAATGTTTGAAGCTACTGACTGAATGAAAAGAGCTGGCATCTCACTCTCTTTGAATCTTCTTTATCATGCTAGGATAAGCAGGAAAAAGCAAAAAATTTCAGAATTGCACCTTGCAATGCGGAGAAATTACTGTTTGTGCATTTACAATATTCATTGATTTTTGCCATTGAAAAACATCATGTTATTCATATACCAGAAATGTTTGAAGCTACTGACTGAATGAAATAAGCTGGCATCTCACTCTCTTTGAATCTTCTTTATCATGCTAAGAGGAGCAGGATAAAGCAAAAAATTTCAGAATTGCACCTTGCAATGTGGAGATATTAGTGTTTGTGCATTTACAATATTCATTGATTTTTGCCATTGAAAAACGTCCAGAAATGTTTGAAGCTACTGACTGAATGAAAGGATCTGGCATCTCACTCTCTTTGAATCTTCTTTGTCATGCTAGGATTAGCAGGAAAAAGCAAAAAATTTCAGAATTTCACCTTGCAATGTGGAGATATTACTGTTTGTGCATTTACAATATTCATTGATTTTTGCCATTGAAAAACGTCCAGAAATGTTTGAAGCTACTGACTGAATGAAAGGAGCTGGCATCTCACTCTCTTTAAATCTTCTTTATCATGCTAAGATTAGCTGGAAAAAGCAAAAAATTTCAGAATTGCACCTTGCAATGCGGAGATATTACTGTTTGTGAATTTAAAATATTCATTGATTTT
Organism: Phyllobates terribilis; assembly: GCF_046119375.1. Taxonomy (NCBI): domain Eukaryota; kingdom Metazoa; phylum Chordata; class Amphibia; order Anura; family Dendrobatidae; genus Phyllobates; species Phyllobates terribilis. The sequence goes on along the minus strand of NW_027362909.1, from coordinate 3,929,856 downwards.
TGCCATTGAAAAACGTCCAGAAATGTTTGAAGCTACTGACTGAATGAAAAGAGCTGGCATCTCACTCTCTTTGAATCTTCTTTATCATGCTAAGAGGAGCAGGAAAAAGCAAAAAATTTCAGAATTGCACCTTGCAATGTGGAGATATAACTGTTTGTGCATTTACAATATTCATTGATTTTTGCCATTGAAAAACGTCCAGAAATGTTTGAAGCTACTGACTGAATGAAAGGAGCTGGCATCTCACTCTCTTTGAATCTTCTTTATCATGCTAGGATTAGCAGGAAAAAGCAAAAAATTTCAGAATTGCACCTTGCAATGTGGAGATATTACTGTTTGTGCATTTACAATATTCATTGATTTTTGCCATTGAAAAACATCATGTTATTCATATACCAGAAATGTTTGAAGCTACTGACTGAATGAAAAGAGCTGGCATCTCACTCTCTTTGAATCTTCTTTATCATGCTAAGAGGAGCAGGAAAAAGCAAAAAATTTCAGAATTGCACCTTGCAATGTGGAGATATTACTGTTTGTGCATTTACAATATTCATTGATTTTTGCCATTGAAAAACGTCCAGAAATGTTTGAAGCTACTGACTGAATGAAAGGAGCTGGCATCTCACTCTCTTTGAATCTTCTTTATCATGCTAGGATTAGCAGGAAAAAGCAAAAAATTTCAGAATTGCACCTTGCAATGTGGAGATATTACTGTTTGTGCATTTACAATATTCATTGATTTTTGCCATTGAAAAACATCATGTTATTCATATACCAGAAATGTTTGAAGCTACTGACTGAATGAAAAGAGCTGGCATCTCACTCTCTTTGAATCTTCTTTATCATGCTAAGAGGAGCAGGAAAAAGCAAAAAATTTCAGAATTGCACCTTGCAATGTGGAGATATTACTGTTTGTGCATTTACAATATTCATTGATTTTTGCCATTGAAAAACGTCCAGAAATGTTTGAAGCTACTGACTGAATGAAAGGAGCTGGCATCTCACTCTCTTTGAATCTTCTTTATCATGCTAGGATTAGCAGGAAAAAGCAAAAAATTTCAGAATTGCACCTTGCAATGCGGAGAAATTACTGTTTGTGCATTTACAATATTCATTGATTTTTGCCATTGAAAAACATCATGTTATTCATATACCAGAAATGTTTGAAGCTACTGACTGAATGAAATAAGCTGGCATCTCACTCTCTTTGAATCTTCTTTATCATGCTAAGAGGAGCAGGAAAAAGCAAAAAATTTCAGAATTGCACCTTGCAATGTGGAGATATTAGTGTTTGTGCATTTACAATATTCATTGATTTTTGCCATTGAAAAACGTCCAGAAATGTTTGAAGCTACTGACTGAATGAAAGGAGCTGGCATCTCACTCTCTTTGAATCTTCTTTATCATGCTAGGATTAGCATTAAAAAGCAAAAAATTTCAGAATTGCACCTTGCAATGTGGAGATATTACTGTTTGTGCATTTTGCAATATTCATTGATTTTTGCCATTGAAAAACGTCCAGAAATGTTTGAAGCTACTGACTGAATGAAAGGAGCTGGCATCTCCCTCTCTTTGAATCTTCTTTATCATGCTAGGATTAGCAGGAAAAAGCAAAAAATTTCAGAATTGCACCTTGCAATGCGGAGATATTACTGTTTGTGCATTTACAATATTCATTGATTTTTGCCATTGAAAAACGTCCAGAAATGTTTGAAGCTACTGACTGAATGAAAGGAGCTGGCATCTCACTCTCTTTGAATCTTCTTTATCATGCTAGGATTAGCAGGAAAAAGCAAAAAATTTCAGATTTGCACCTTGCAATGTGGAGATATTACTGTTTGTGCATTTACAATATTCATTGATTTTTGCCATTGAAAAACATCATGTTATTCATATACCAGAAATGTTTGAAGCTACTGACTGAATGAAAAGAGCTGGCATCTCACTCTCTTTGAATCTTCTTTATCATGCTAAGAGGAGCAGGAAAAAGCAAAAAATTTCAGAATTGCACCTTGCAATGTGGAGATATTACTGTTTGTGCATTTACAATATTCATTGATTTTTGCCATTGAAAAACGTCCAGAAATGTTTGAAGCTACTGACTGAATGAAAGGAGCTGGCATCTCACTCTCTTTGAATCTTCTTTATCATGCTAGGATTAGCAGGAAAAAGCAAAAAATTTCAGAATTGCACCTTGCAATGTGGAGATATTACTGTTTGTGCATTTACAATATTCATTGATTTTTGCCATTGAAAAACATCATGTTATTCATATACCAGAAATGTTTGAAGCTACTGACTGAATGAAAAGAGCTGGCATCTCACTCTCTTTGAATCTTCTTTATCATGCTAAGAGGAGCAGGAAAAAGCAAAAAATTTCAGAATTGCACCTTGCAATGTGGACATATTACTGTTTGTGCATTTACAATATTCATTGATTTTTGCCATTGAAAAACGTCCAGAAATGTTTGAAGCTACTGACTGAATGAAAGGAGCTGGCATCTCACTCTCTTTCAATCTTCTTTATCATGCTAGGATTAGCAGGAAAAAGCAAAAAATTTCAGAATTGCACCTTGCAATGCGGAGAAATTACTGTTTGTGCATTTACAATATTCATTGATTTTTGCCATTGAAAAACGTCAAGAAATGTTTGAAGCTACTGACTGAATGAAAAGAGCTGGCATCTCACTCTCTTTGAATCTTCTTTATCATGCTAAGAGGAGCAGGAAAAAGCAAAAAATTTCAGAATTGCACCTTGCAATGTGGAGATATTACTGTTTGTGCATTTACAATATTCATTGATTTTTGCCATTGAAAAACGTCCAGAAATGTTTGAAGCTACTGACTGAATGAAAGGAGCTGGCATCTCACTCTCTTTGAATCTTCTTTATCATGCTAGGATTAGCAGGAAAAAGCAAAAAATTTCAGAATTGCACCTTGCAATGCGGAGAAATTACTGTTTGTGCATTTACAATATTCATTGATTTTTGCCATTGAAAAACATCATGTTATTCATATACCAGAAATGTTTGAAGCTACTGACTGAATGAAAAAAGCTGGCATCTCACTCTCTTTGAATCTTCTTTATCATGCTAAGAGGAGCAGGAAAAAGCAAAAAATTTCAGAATTGCACCTTGCAATGTGGAGATATTACTGTTTGTGCATTTACAATATTCATTGATTTTTGCCATTGAAAAACGTCCAGAAATGTTTGAAGCTACTGACTGAATGTAAGGAGCTGGCATCTCTCACTCTCTTTGAATCTTCTTTATCATGCTAGGATTAGCAGGAAAAAGCAAAAAATTTCAGAATTGCACCTTGCAATGTGGAGAAATTACTGTTTGTGCATTTACAATATTCATTGATTTTTGCCATTGAAAAACGTCCAGAAATGTTTGAAGCTACTGACTGAATGAAAGGAGCTGGCATCTCACTCTCTTTGAATCTTCTTTATCATGCTAGGATTAGCAGGAAAAAGCAAAAAATTTCAGAATTGCACCTTGCAATGTGGAGAAATTACTGTTTGTGCATTTACAATATTCATTGATTTTTGCCATTGAAAAACGTCCAGAAATGTTTGAAGCTACTGACTGAATGAAAGGAGCTGGCATCTCACTCTCTTTGAATCTTCTTTATCATGCTAGGATTAGCAGGAAAAAGCAAAAAATTTCAGAATTGCACATTGCAATGTGGAGATATTACTGTTTGTGCATTTACAATATTCATTGATTTTTGCCATTGAAAAACCTCATGTTATTCATATACCAGAAATGTTTGATGCTACTGACTGAATGAAAAGAGCTGGCATCTCACTCTCTTTGAATCTTCTTTATCATGCTAAGAGGAGCAGGAAAAAGCAAAAAATTTCAGAATTGCACCTTGCAATGTGTAGATATTACTGTTTGTGCATTTACAATATTCATTGATTTTTGCCATTGAAAAACGTCCAGAAATGTTTGAAGCTACTGACTGAATGAAAGGAGCTGGCATCTCACTCTCTTTGACTCTTCTTTATCATGCTAGGATTAGCAGGAAAAAGCAAAAAATTTCAGAATTGCACCTTGCAATGTGGAGATATTACTGTTTGTGCATTTACAATATTCATTGATTTTTGCCATTGAAAAACGTCCAGAAATGTTTGAAGTTACTGACTGAATGAAAGGAGCTGGCATCTCACTCTCTTTGAATCTTCTTTATCATGCTAGGATTAGGAGGAAAAAGCAAAAAATTTCAGAATTGCACCTTGCAATGCGGAGATATTACTGTTTGTGCATTTACAAAATTCATTGATTTTTGCCATTGAAAAACGTCCAGAAATGTTTGAAGCTACTGACTGAATGAAAGGAGCTGGCATCTCACTCTCTTTGAATCTTCTTTATCATGCTAGGATTAGCAGGAAAAAGCAAAAAATTTCAGAATTGCACCTTGCAATGCGGAGAAATTACTGTTTGTGCATTTACAATATTCATTGATTTTTGCCATTGAAAAACGTCCAGAAATGTTTGAAGCTACTGACTGAATGAAAGGAGCTGGCATCTCACTCTCTTTGAATCTTCTTTATCATGCTAGGATTAGCAGGAAAAAGCAAAAAATTTCAGAATTTCACCTTGCAATGTGGAGATATTACTGTTTGTGCATTTACAATATTCATTGATTTTTGCCATTGAAAAACATCATGTTATTCATATACCAGAAATGTTTGAAGCTACTGACTGAATGAAAAGAGCTGGCATCTCACTCTCTTTGAATCTTCTTTATCATGCTAAGAGGAGCAGGAAAAAGCAAAAAATTTCAGAATTGCACCTTGCAATGTGGAGATATTACTGTTTGTGCATTTTGCAATATTCATTGATTTTTGCCATTGAAAAACGTCCAGAAATGTTTGAAGCTACTGACTGAATGAAAGGAGCTGGCATCTCCCTCTCTTTGAATCTTCTTTATCATGCTAGGATTAGCAGGAAAAAGCAAAAAATTTCAGAATTGCACCTTGCAATGCGGAGATATTACTGTTTGTGCATTTACAATATTCATTGATTTTTGCCATTGAAAAAGTCCAGAAATGTTTGAAGCTACTGACTGAATGAAAGGAGCTGGCATCTCACTCTCTTTGAATCTTCTTTATCATGCTAGGATTAGCAGGAAAAAGCAAAAAATTTCAGAATTGCACCTTGCAATGCGGAGAATTTACTGTTTGTGCATATACAATATTCATTGATTTTTGCCATTGAAAAACGTCCAGAAATGTTTGAAGCTACTGACTGAATGAAAGGAGCTGGCATCTCACTCTCTTTTAATCTTCTTTATCATGCTAGGATTAGCAGGAAAAAGCAAAAAATTTCAGATTTGCACCTTGCAATGTGGAGATATTACTGTTTGTGCATTTACAATATTCATTGATTTTTGCCATTGAAAAACATCATGTTATTCATATACCAGAAATGTTTGAAGCTACTGACTGAATGAAAAGAGCTGGCATCTCACTCTCTTTGAATCTTCTTTATCATGCTAAGAGGAGCAGGAAAAAGCAAAAAATTTCAGAATTGCACCTTGCAATGTGGAGATATTACTGTTTGTGCATTTACAATATTCATTGATTTTTGCCATTGAAAAACGTCCAGAAATGTTTGAAGCTACTGACTGAATGAAAGGAGCTGGCATCTCACTCTCTTTGAATCTTCTTTATCATGCTAGGATTAGCAGGAAAAAGCAAAAAATTTCAGAATTGCACCTTGCAATGTGGAGATATTACTGTTTGTGCATTTACAATATTCATTGATTTTTGCCATTGAAAAACATCATGTTATTCATATACCAGAAATGTTTGAAGCTACTGACTGAATGAAAAGAGCTGGCATCTCACTCTCTTTGAATCTTCTTTATCATGCTAAGAGGAGCAGGAAAAAGCAAAAAATTTCAGAATTGCACCTTGCAATGTGGACATATTACTGTTTGTGCATTTACAATATTCATTGATTTTTGCCATTGAAAAACGTCCAGAAATGTTTGAAGCTACTGACTGAATGAAAGGAACTGGCATCTCACTCTCTTTCAATCTTCTTTATCATGCTAGGATTAGCAGGAAAAAGCAAAAAATTTCAGAATTGCACCTTGCAATGCGGAGAAATTACTGTTTGTGCATTTACAATATTCATTGATTTTTGCCATTGAAAAACGTCAAGAAATGTTTGAAGCTACTGACTGAATGAAAAGAGCTGGCATCTCACTCTCTTTGAATCTTCTTTATCATGCTAAGAGGACCAGGAAAAAGCAAAAAATTTCAGAATTGCACCTTGCAATGTGGAGATATTACTGTTTGTGCATTTACAATATTCATTGATTTTTGCCATTGAAAAACATCATGTTATTCATATACCAGAAATGTTTGAAGCTACTGACTGAATGAAAAAAGCTGGCATCTCACTCTCTTTGAATCTTCTTTATCATGCTAAGAGGAGCAGGAAAAAGCAAAAAATTTCAGAATTGCACCTTGCAATGTGGAGATATTACTGTTTGTGCATTTACAATATTCATTGATTTTTGCCATTGAAAAACGTCCAGAAATGTTTGAAGCTACTGACTGAATGAAAGGAGCTGGCATCTCTCACTCTCTTTGAATCTTCTTTATCATGCTAGGATTAGCAGGAAAAAGCAAAAAATTTCAGAATTGCACCTTGCAATGTGGAGAAATTACTGTTTGTGCATTTACAATATTCATTGATTTTTGCCATTGAAAAACGTCCAGAAATGTTTGAAGCTACTGACTGAATGAAAGGAGCTGGCATCTCACTCTCTTTGAATCTTCTTTATCATGCTAGGATTAGCAGGAAAAAGCAAAAAATTTCAGAATTGCACCTTGCAATGCGGAGAAATTACTGTTTGTGCATTTACAATATTCATTGATTTTTGCCATTGAAAAACGTCCAGAAATGTTTGAAGCTACTGACTGAATGAAAGGAGCTGGCATCTCACTCTCTTTGAATCTTCTTTATCATGCTAGGATTAGCAGGAAAAAGCAAAAAATTTCAGAATTGCACATTGCAATGTGGAGATATTACTGTTTGTGCATTTACAATATTCATTGATTTTTGCCATTGAAAAACCTCATGTAATTCATATACCAGAAATGTTTGATGCTACTGACTGAATGAAAAGAGCTGGCATCTCACTCTCTTTGAATCTTCTTTATCATGCTAAGAGGAGCAGGAAAAAGCAAAAAATTTCAGAATTGCACCTTGCAATGTGTAGATATTACTGTTTGTGCATTTACAATATTCATTGATTTTTGCCATTGAAAAACGTCCAGAAATGTTTGAAGCTACTGACTGAATGAAAGGAGCTGGCATCTCACTCTCTTTGACTCTTCTTTATCATGCTAGGATTAGCAGGAAAAAGCAAAAAATTTCAGAATTGCACCTTGCAATGTGGAGATATTACTGTTTGTGCATCTACAATATTCATTGATTTTTGCCATTGAAAAACGTCCAGAAATGTTTGAAGCTACTGACTGAATGAAAGGAGCTGGCATCTCACTCTCTTTGAATCTTCTTTATCATGCTAGGATTAGCAGGAAAAAGCAAAAAATTTCAGAATTGCACCTTGCAATGCGGAGATATTACTGTTTGTGCATTTACAATATTCATTGATTTTTGCCATTGAAAAACGTCCAGAAATGTTTGAAGCTACTGACTGAATGAAAGGAGCTGGCATCTCACTCTCTTTGAATCTTCTTTATCATGCTAGGATTAGCAGGAAAACGCAAAAAATTTCAGAATTGCACCTTGCAATGCGGAGAAATTACTGTTTGTGCATTTACAATATTCATTGATTTTTGCCATTGAAAAACGTCCAGAAATGTTTGAAGCTACTGACTGAATGAAAGGAGCTGGCATCTCACTCTCTTTGAATCTTCTTTATCATGCTAGGATTAGCAGGAAAAAGCAAAAAATTTCAGAATTGCACCTTGCAATGTGGAGATATTACTGTTTGTGCATTTACAATATTCATTGATTTTTGCCATTGAAAAACATCATGTTATTCATATACCAGAAATGTTTGAAGCTACTGACTGAATGAAAAGAGCTGGCATCTCACTCTCTTTGAATCTTCTTTATCATGCTAAGAGGAGCAGGAAAAAGCAAAAAATTTCAGAATTGCACCTTGCAATGTGGAGATATTACTGTTTGTGCATTTACAATATTCATTGATTTTTGCCATTGAAAAACGTCCAGAAATGTTTGAAGCTACTGACTGAAAGAAAGGAGCTGGCATCTCACTCTCTTTGAATCTTCTTTATCATGCTAGGATTAGCAGGAAAAAGCAAAAAAATTCAGAATTGCACCTTGCAATGTGGAGATATTACTGTTTGTGCATTTACAATATTCATTGATTTTTGCCATTGAAAAACATCCAGAAATGTTTGAAGCTACTGACTGAATGAAAGGAGCTGGCATCTCACTCTCTTTGAATCTTCTTTATCATGCTAGGATTAGCAGGAAAAAGCAAAAAATTTCAGAATTGCACCTTGCAATGCGGAGAAATTACTGTTTGTGCATTTACAATATTCTTTGATTTTTGCCATTGAAAAACATCATGTTATTCATATACCAGAAATGTTTGAAGCTACTGACTGAATGAAAAAAGCTGGCATCTCACTCTCTTTGAATCTTCTTTATCATGCTAAGAGGAGCAGGAAAAAGCAAAAAATTTCAGAATTGCACCTTGCAATGTGGAGATATTACTGGTTGTGCATTTACAATATTCATTGATTTTTGCCATTGAAAAACGTCCAGAAATGTTTGAAGCTACTGACTGAATGAAAGGAGCTGGCATCTCTCACTCTCTTTGAATCTTCTTTATCATGCTAGGATTAGCAGGAAAAAGCAAAAAATTTCAGAATTGCACCTTGCAATGTGGAGATATTACTGTTTGTGCATTTACAATATTCATTGATTTTTGCCATTGAAAAACGTCCAGAAATGTTTGAAGCTACTGACTGAATGAAAGGAGCTGGCATCTCACTCTCTTTGAATCTTCTTTATCATGCTAGGATTAGCAGGAAAAAGCAAAAAATTTCAGAATTGCACCTTGCAATGCGGAGAAATTACTGTTTGTGCATTTACAATATTCATTGATTTTTGCCATTGAAAAACGTCCAGAAATGTTTGAAGCTACTGACTGAATGAAAGGAGCTGGCATCTCACTCTCTTTGAATCTTCTTTATCATGCTAGGATTAGCAGGAAAAAGCAAAAAATTTCAGAATTGCACATTGCAATGTGGAGATATTACTGTTTGTGCATTTACAATATTCATTGATTTTTGACATTGAAAAACATCATGTTATTCATATACCAGAAATGTTTGATGCTACTGACTGAATGAAAAGAGCTGGCATCTCACTCTCTTTGAATCTTCTTTATCATGCTAAGATTAGCAGGAAAAAGCATAAAATTTCAGAATTGCACCTTGCAATGCGGAGAAATTACTGTTTGTGCATTTACAATATTCATTGATTTTTGCCATTGAAAAACGTCCAGAAATGTTTGAAGCTACTGACTGAATGAAAGGAGCTGGCATCCCACTCTCTTTGAATCTTCTTTATCATGCTAGGATTAGCAGGAAAAAGCAAAAAATTTCAGAATTGCACCTTGCAATGTGGAGATATTACTGTTTGTGCATTTACAATATTCATTGATTTTTGCCATTGAAAAACGTCCAGAAATGTTTGAAGCTACTGACTGAATGAAAGGAGCTGGCATCTCACTCTCTTTGAATCTTCTTTATCATGCTAGGATTAGCAGGAAAAAGCAAAAAATTTCAGAATTGCACCTTGCAATGTGGAGATATTACTGTTTGTGCATTTACAATATTCATTGATTTTTGCCATTGAAAAACATCATGTTATTCATATACCAGAAATGTTTGAAGCTACTGACTGAATGAAAAGAGCTGGCATCTCACTCTCTTTGAATCTTCTTTATCATGCTAAGAGGAGCAGGAAAAAGCAAAAAATTTCAGAATTGCACCTTGCAATGTGGAGATATTACTGTTTGTGCATTTACAATATTCATTGATTTTTGCCATTGAAAAACGTCCAGAAATGTTTGAAGCTACTGACTGAATGAAAGGAGCTGGCATCTCACTCTCTTTGAATCTTCTTTATCATGCTAGGATTAGCAGGAAAAAGCAAAAAAATTCAGAATTGCACCTTGCAATGTGGAGATATTACTGTTTGTGCATTTACAATATTCATTGATTTTTGCCATTGAAAAACATCCAGAAATGTTTGAAGCTACTGACTGAATGAAAGGAGCTGGCATCTCACTCTCTTTGAATCTTCTTTATCATGCTAGGATTAGCAGGAAAAAGCAAAAAATTTCAGAATTGCACCTTGCAATGCGGAGAAATTACTGTTTGTGCATTTACAATATTCATTGATTTTTGCCATTGAAAAACATCATGTTATTCATATACCAGAAATGTTTGAAGCTACTGACTGAATGAAAAAAGCTGGCATCTCACTCTCTTTGAATCTTCTTTATCATGCTAAGAGGAGCAGGAAAAAGCAAAAAATTTCAGAATTGCACCTTGCAATGTGGAGATATTACTGTTTGTGCATTTACAATATTCATTGATTTTTGCCATTGAAAAACGTCCAGAAATGTTTGAAGCTACTGACTGAATGAAAGGAGCTGGCATCTCTCACTCTCTTTGAATCTTCTTTATCATGCTAGGATTAGCAGGAAAAAGCAAAAAATTTCAGAATTGCACCTTGCAATGTGGAGATATTACTGTTTGTGCATTTACAATATTCATTGATTTTTGCCTTTGAAAAACGTCCAGAAATGTTTGAAGCTACTGACTGAATGAAAGGAGCTGGCATCTCACTCTCTTTGAATCTTCTTTATCATGCTAGGATTAGCAGGAAAAAGCAAAAAATTTCAGAATTGCACCTTGCAATGCTGAGAAATTACTGTTTGTGCATTTACAATATTCATTGATTTTTGCCATTGAAAAACGTCCAGAAATGTTTGAAGCTACTGACTGAATGAAAGGAGCTGGCATCTCACTCTCTTTGAATCTTCTTTATCATGCTAGGATTAGCAGGAAAAAGCAAAAAATTTCAGAATTGCACATTGCAATGTGGAGATATTACTGTTTGTGCATTTACAATATTCATTGATTTTTGACATTGAAAAACATCATGTTATTCATATACCAGAAATGTTTGATGCTACTGACTGAATGAAAAGAGCTGGCATCTCACTCTCTTTGAATCTTCTTTATCATGCTAAGATTAGCAGGAAAAAGCATAAAATTTCAGAATTGCACCTTGCAATGCGGAGAAATTACTGTTTGTGCATTTACAATATTCATTGATTTTTGCCATTGAAAAACGTCCAGAAATGTTTGAAGCTACTGACTGAATGAAAGGAGCTGGCATCCCACTCTCTTTGAATCTTCTTTATCATGCTAGGATTAGCAGGAAAAAGCAAAAAATTTCAGAATTGCACCTTGCAATGTGGAGATATTACTGTTTGTGCATTTACAATATTCATTGATTTTTGCCATTGAAAAATGTCCAGAAATGTTTGAAGCTACTGACTGAATGAAAGGAGCTGGCATCTCACTCTCTTTGAATCTTCTTTATCATGCTAGGATTAGCAGGAAAAAGCAAAAAATTTCAGAATTGCACCTTGCAATGCGGAGATATTACTGTTTGTGCATTTACAATATTCATTGATTTTTGCCATTGAAAAACGTCCAGAAATGTTTGAAGCTACTGACTGAATGAAAGGAGCTGGCATCTCACTCTCTTTGAATCTTCTTTATCATGCTAGGATTAGCAGGAAAAAGCAAAAAATTTCAGAATTGCACCTTGCAATGTGGAGATATTACTGTTTGTGCATTTACAATATTCATTGATTTTTGCCATTGAAAAACGTCCAGAAATGTTTGAAGCTACTGACTGAATGAAAGGAGCTGGCATCTCACTCTCTTTAAATCTTCTTTATCATGCTAGGATTAGCAGGAAAAAGCAAAAAATTTCAGAATTGCACCTTGCAATGTGGAGATATTGCTGTTTGTGCATTTACAATATTCATTGATTTTTGCCATTGAAAAACGTCCAGAAATGTTTGAAGCTACTGACTGAATGAAAGGAGCTGGCATCTCACTCTCTTTGAATCTTCTTTATCATGCTAGGATTAGCAGGAAAAAGCAAAAAATTTCAGAATTGCACCTTGTAATGTGGAGATATTACTGTTTGTACATTTACAATATTCATTGATTTTTGCCATTGAAAAACATCATGTTATTCATATACCAGAAATGTTTGAAGCTACTGACTGAATGAAAAGAGCTGGCATCTCACTCTCTTTGAATCTTCTTTATCATGCTAAGAGGAGCAGGAAAAAGCAAAAAATTTCAGAATTGCACCTTGCAATGTGGAGATATTACTGTTTGTGCATTTACAATATTCATTGATTTTTGCCATTGAAAAACGTCCAGAAATGTTTGAAGCTACTGACTGAATGAAAGGAGCTGGCATCTCACTCTCTTTAAATCTTCTTTATCATGCTAGGATTAGCAGGAAAAAGCAAAAAATTTCAGAATTGCACCTTGCAATGTGGAGATATTACTGTTTGTGCATTTACAATATTCATTGATTTTTGCAATTGAAAAACGTCCAGAAATGTTTGAAGCTACTGACTGAATGAAAGGAGCTGGCATCTCACTCTCTTTGAATCTTCTTTATCATGCTAGGATTAGCAGGAAAAAGCAAAAAATTTCAGAATTGCACCTTGCAATGCGGAGATATTACTGTTTGTGCATTTACAATATTCATTGATTTTTGCCATTGAAAAACGTCCAGAAATGTTTGAAGCTACTGACTGAATGAAAGGAGCTGGCATCTCACTCTCTTTGAATCTTCTTTATCATGCTAGGATTAGCAGGAAAAAGCAAAAAATTTCAGAATTGCACCTTGCAATGTGGAGAAATTACTGTTTGTGCATTTACAATATTCATTGATTTTTGCCATTGAAAAACGTCCAGAAATGTTTGAAGCTACTGACTGAATGAAAGGAGCTGGCATCTCACTCTCTTTGAATCTTCTTTATCATGCTAGGATTAGCAGGAAAAAGCAAAAAATTTCAGAATTGCACCTTGCAATGTGGAGATATTACTGTTTGTGCATTTACAATATTCATTGATTTTTGCCATTGAAAAACATCATGTTATTCATATACCAGAAATGTTTGAAGCTACTGACTGAATGAAAAGAGCTGGCATCTCACTCTCTTTGAATCTTCTTTTTCATGCTAAGAGGAGCAGGAAAAAGCAAAAAATTTCAGAATTGCACCTTGCAATGTGGAGATATTACTGTTTGTGCATTTACAATATTCATTGATTTTTGCCATTGAAAAACGTCCAGAAATGTTTGAAGCTACTGACTGAATGAAAGGAGCTGGCATCTCACTCTCTTCGAATCTTCTTTATCATGCTAGGATTAGCAGGAAAAAGCAAAAAAATTCAGAATTGCACCTTGCATTGTGGAGATATTACTGTTTGTTCATTTACAATATTCATTGATTTTTGCCATTGAAAAACGTCCAGAAATGTTTGAAGCTACTGACTGAATGAAAGGAGCTGGCATCTCACTCTCTTTGAATCTTCTTTATCATGCTAGGATTAGCAGGAAAAAGCAAAAAATTTCAGAATTGCACCTTGCAATGCGGAGAAATTACTGTTTGTGCATTTACAATATTCATTGATTTTTGCCATTGAAGAACGTCCAGAAATGTTTGAAGCTACTGACTGAATGAAAGGAGCTGGCATCTCACTCTCTTTGAATCTTCTTTATCATGCTAGGATTAGCAGGAAAAAGCAAAAAATTTCAGAATTGCACATTGCAATGTGGAGATATTACTGTTTGTGCATTTACAATATTCATTGATTTTTGCCATTGAAAAACATCATGTTATTCATATACCAGAAATGTTTGATGCTACTGACTGAATGAAAAGAGCTGGCATCTCACTCTCTTTGAATCTTCTTTATCATGCTAAGAGGAGCAGGAAAAAGCAAAAATTTCAGAATTGCACCTTGCAATGTGGAGATATTACTGTTTGTGCATTTACAATATTCATTGATTTTTGCCATTGAAAAACGTCCAGAAATGTTTGAAGCTACTGACTGAATGAAAGGAGCTGGCATCCCACTCTCTTTGAATCTTCTTTATCATGCTAGGATTAGCAGGAAAAAGCAAAAAATTTCAGAATTGCACCTTGCAATGTGGAGATATTACTGTTTGTGCATTTACAATATTCATTGATTTTTGCCATTGAAAAACGTCCAGAAATGTTTGAAGCTACTGACTGAATGAAAGGAGCTGGCATCTCACTCTCTTTGAATCTTCTTTATCATGCTAGGATTAGTAGGAAAAAGCAAAAAATTTCAGAATTGCACCTTGCAATGCGGAGATATTACTGTTTGTGCATTTACAATATTCATTGATTTTTGCCATTGAAAAACGTCCAGAAATGTTTGAAGCTACTGACTGAATGAAAGGAGCTGGCATCTCACTCTCTTTGAATCTTCTTTATCATGCTAGGATTAGCAGGAAAAAGCAAAAAATTTCAGAATTGCACCTTGCAATGTGGAGATATTACTGTTTGTGCATTTACAATATTCATTGATTTTTGCCATTGAAAAACATCATGTTATTCATATACCAGAAATGTTTGAAGCTACTGACTGAATGAAAAGAGCTGGCATCTCACTCTCTTTGAATCTTCTTTATCATGCTAAGAGGAGCAGGAAAAAGCAAAAAATTTCAGAATTGCACCTTGCAATGTGGAGATATTACTGTTTGTGCATTTACAATATTCATTGATTTTTGCCATTGAAAAACGTCCAGAAATGTTTGAAGCTACTGACTGAATGAAAGGAGCTGGCATCTCACTCTCTTTGAATCTTCTTTATCATGCTAGGATTAGCAGGAAAAAGCAAAAAAATTCAGAATTGCACCTTGCAATGTGGAGATATTACTGTTTGTGCATTTACAATATTCATTGATTTTTGCCATTGAAAAACATCCAGAAATGTTTGAAGCTACTGACTGAATGAAAGGAGCTGGCATCTCACTCTCTTTGAATCTTCTTTATCATGCTAGGATTAGCAGGAAAAAGCAAAAAATTTCAGAATTGCACCTTGCAATGCGGAGAAATTACTGTTTGTGCATTTACAATATTCATTGATTTTTGCCATTGAAAAACATCATGTTATTCATATACCAGAAATGTTTGAAGCTACTGACTGAATGAAAAAAGCTGGCATCTCACTCTCTTTGAATCTTCTTTATCATGCTAAGAGGAGCAGGAAAAAGCAAAAAATTTCAGAATTGCACCTTGCAATGTGGAGATATTACTGTTTGTGCATTTACAATATTCATTGATTTTTGCCATTGAAAAACGTCCAGAAATGTTTGAAGCTACTGACTGAATGAAAGGAGCTGGCATCTCTCACTCTCTTTGAATCTTCTTTATCATGCTAGGATTAGCAGGAAAAAGCAAAAAATTTCAGAATTGCACCTTGCAATGTGGAGATATTACTGTTTGTGCATTTACAATATTCATTGATTTTTGCCTTTGAAAAACGTCCAGAAATGTTTGAAGCTACTGACTGAATGAAAGGAGCTGGCATCTCACTCTCTTTGAATCTTCTTTATCATGCTAGGATTAGCAGGAAAAAGCAAAAAATTTCAGAATTGCACCTTGCAATGCTGAGAAATTACTGTTTGTGCATTTACAATATTCATTGATTTTTGCCATTGAAAAACGTCCAGAAATGTTTGAAGCTACTGACTGAATGAAAGGAGCTGGCATCTCACTCTCTTTGAATCTTCTTTATCATGCTAGGATTAGCAGGAAAAAGCAAAAAATTTCAGAATTGCACATTGCAATGTGGAGATATTACTGTTTGTGCATTTACAATATTCATTGATTTTTGACATTGAAAAACATCATGTTATTCATATACCAGAAATGTTTGATGCTACTGACTGAATGAAAAGAGCTGGCATCTCACTCTCTTTGAATCTTCTTTATCATGCTAAGATTAGCAGGAAAAAGCATAAAATTTCAGAATTGCACCTTGCAATGCGGAGAAATTACTGTTTGTGCATTTACAATATTCATTGATTTTTGCCATTGAAAAACGTCCAGAAATGTTTGAAGCTACTGACTGAATGAAAGGAGCTGGCATCCCACTCTCTTTGAATCTTCTTTATCATGCTAGGATTAGCAGGAAAAAGCAAAAAATTTCAGAATTGCACCTTGCAATGTGGAGATATTACTGTTTGTGCATTTACAATATTCATTGATTTTTGCCATTGAAAAATGTCCAGAAATGTTTGAAGCTACTGACTGAATGAAAGGAGCTGGCATCTCACTCTCTTTGAATCTTCTTTATCATGCTAGGATTAGCAGGAAAAAGCAAAAAATTTCAGAATTGCACCTTGCAATGCGGAGATATTACTGTTTGTGCATTTACAATATTCATTGATTTTTGCCATTGAAAAACGTCCAGAAATGTTTGAAGCTACTGACTGAATGAAAGGAGCTGGCATCTCACTCTCTTTGAATCTTCTTTATCATGCTAGGATTAGCAGGAAAAAGCAAAAAATTTCAGAATTGCACCTTGCAATGTGGAGATATTACTGTTTGTGCATTTACAATATTCATTGATTTTTGCCATTGAAAAACGTCCAGAAATGTTTGAAGCTACTGACTGAATGAAAGGAGCTGGCATCTCACTCTCTTTAAATCTTCTTTATCATGCTAGGATTAGCAGGAAAAAGCAAAAAATTTCAGAATTGCACCTTGCAATGTGGAGATATTGCTGTTTGTGCATTTACAATATTCATTGATTTTTGCCATTGAAAAACGTCCAGAAATGTTTGAAGCTACTGACTGAATGAAAGGAGCTGGCATCTCACTCTCTTTGAATCTTCTTTATCATGCTAGGATTAGCAGGAAAAAGCAAAAAATTTCAGAATTGCACCTTGTAATGTGGAGATATTACTGTTTGTACATTTACAATATTCATTGATTTTTGCCATTGAAAAACATCATGTTATTCATATACCAGAAATGTTTGAAGCTACTGACTGAATGAAAAGAGCTGGCATCTCACTCTCTTTGAATCTTCTTTATCATGCTAAGAGGAGCAGGAAAAAGCAAAAAATTTCAGAATTGCACCTTGCAATGTGGAGATATTACTGTTTGTGCATTTACAATATTCATTGATTTTTGCCATTGAAAAACGTCCAGAAATGTTTGAAGCTACTGACTGAATGAAAGGAGCTGGCATCTCACTCTCTTTAAATCTTCTTTATCATGCTAGGATTAGCAGGAAAAAGCAAAAAATTTCAGAATTGCACCTTGCAATGTGGAGATATTACTGTTTGTGCATTTACAATATTCATTGATTTTTGCAATTGAAAAACGTCCAGAAATGTTTGAAGCTACTGACTGAATGAAAGGAGCTGGCATCTCACTCTCTTTGAATCTTCTTTATCATGCTAGGATTAGCAGGAAAAAGCAAAAAATTTCAGAATTGCACCTTGCAATGCGGAGATATTACTGTTTGTGCATTTACAATATTCATTGATTTTTGCCATTGAAAAACGTCCAGAAATGTTTGAAGCTACTGACTGAATGAAAGGAGCTGGCATCTCACTCTCTTTGAATCTTCTTTATCATGCTAGGATTAGCAGGAAAAAGCAAAAAATTTCAGAATTGCACCTTGCAATGTGGAGAAATTACTGTTTGTGCATTTACAATATTCATTGATTTTTGCCATTGAAAAACGTCCAGAAATGTTTGAAGCTACTGACTGAATGAAAGGAGCTGGCATCTCACTCTCTTTGAATCTTCTTTATCATGCTAGGATTAGCAGGAAAAAGCAAAAAATTTCAGAATTGCACCTTGCAATGTGGAGATATTACTGTTTGTGCATTTACAATATTCATTGATTTTTGCCATTGAAAAACATCATGTTATTCATATACCAGAAATGTTTGAAGCTACTGACTGAATGAAAAGAGCTGGCATCTCACTCTCTTTGAATCTTCTTTTTCATGCTAAGAGGAGCAGGAAAAAGCAAAAAATTTCAGAATTGCACCTTGCAATGTGGAGATATTACTGTTTGTGCATTTACAATATTCATTGATTTTTGCCATTGAAAAACGTCCAGAAATGTTTGAAGCTACTGACTGAATGAAAGGAGCTGGCATCTCACTCTCTTCGAATCTTCTTTATCATGCTAGGATTAGCAGGAAAAAGCAAAAAAATTCAGAATTGCACCTTGCATTGTGGAGATATTACTGTTTGTTCATTTACAATATTCATTGATTTTTGCCATTGAAAAACGTCCAGAAATGTTTGAAGCTACTGACTGAATGAAAGGAGCTGGCATCTCACTCTCTTTGAATCTTCTTTATCATGCTAGGATTAGCAGGAAAAAGCAAAAAATTTCAGAATTGCACCTTGCAATGCGGAGAAATTACTGTTTGTGCATTTACAATATTCATTGATTTTTGCCATTGAAGAACGTCCAGAAATGTTTGAAGCTACTGACTGAATGAAAGGAGCTGGCATCTCACTCTCTTTGAATCTTCTTTATCATGCTAGGATTAGCAGGAAAAAGCAAAAAATTTCAGAATTGCACATTGCAATGTGGAGATATTACTGTTTGTGCATTTACAATATTCATTGATTTTTGCCATTGAAAAACATCATGTTATTCATATACCAGAAATGTTTGATGCTACTGACTGAATGAAAAGAGCTGGCATCTCACTCTCTTTGAATCTTCTTTATCATGCTAAGAGGAGCAGGAAAAAGCAAAAATTTCAGAATTGCACCTTGCAATGTGGAGATATTACTGTTTGTGCATTTACAATATTCATTGATTTTTGCCATTGAAAAACGTCCAGAAATGTTTGAAGCTACTGACTGAATGAAAGGAGCTGGCATCCCACTCTCTTTGAATCTTCTTTATCATGCTAGGATTAGCAGGAAAAAGCAAAAAATTTCAGAATTGCACCTTGCAATGTGGAGATATTACTGTTTGTGCATTTACAATATTCATTGATTTTTGCCATTGAAAAACGTCCAGAAATGTTTGAAGCTACTGACTGAATGAAAGGAGCTGGCATCTCACTCTCTTTGAATCTTCTTTATCATGCTAGGATTAGCAGGAAAAAGCAAAAAATTTCAGAATTGCACCTTGCAATGCGGAGATATTACTGTTTGTGCATTTACAATATTCATTGATTTTTGCCATTGAAAAACGTCCAGAAATGTTTGAAGCTACTGACTGAATGAAAGGAGCTGGCATCTCACTCTCTTTGAATCTTCTTTATCATGCTAGGATTAGCAGGAAAAAGCAAAAAATTTCAGAATTGCACCTTGCAATGTGGAGATATTACTGTTTGTGCATTTACAATATTCATTGATTTTTGCCATTGAAAAACATCATGTTATTCATATACCAGAAATGTTTGAAGCTACTGACTGAATGAAAAGAGCTGGCATCTCACTCTCTTTGAATCTTCTTTATCATGCTAAGAGGAGCAGGAAAAAGCAAAAAATTTCAGAATTGCACCTTGCAATGTGGAGATATTACTGTTTGTGCATTTACAATATTCATTGATTTTTGCCATTGAAAAACGTCCAGAAATGTTTGAAGCTACTGACTGAATGAAAGGAGCTGGCATCTCACTCTCTTTGAATCTTCTTTATCATGCTAGGATTAGCAGGAAAAAGCAAAAAATTTCAGAATTGCACCTTGCAATGTGGAGATATTACTGTTTGTGCATTTACAATATTCATTGATTTTTGCCATTGAAAAACGTCCAGAAATGTTTGAAGCTACTGACTGAATGAAAGGAGCTGGCATCTCACTCTTTTTGAATCTTCTTTATCATGCTAGGATTAGCAGGAAAAAGCAAAAAATTTCAGAATTGCACCTTGCAATGTGGAGATATTACTGTTTGTGCATTTACAATATTCATTGATTTTTGCCATTGAAAAACGTCCAGAAATGTTTGAAGCTACTGACTGAATGAAAGGAGCTGGCATCTCACTCTCTTTGAATCTTCTTTATCATGCTAGGATTAGCAGGAAAAAGTGAAAAATTTCAGAATTGCACATTGCAATGTGGAGATATTACTGTTTGTGCATTTACAATATTCATTGATTTTTGCCATTGAAAAACGTCCAGAAATGTTTGAAGCTACTGACTGAATGAAAGGAGCTGGCATCTCAGTCTCTTTGAATCTTCTTTATCAT
Source organism: Phyllobates terribilis (assembly GCF_046119375.1). NCBI lineage: Eukaryota > Metazoa > Chordata > Amphibia > Anura > Dendrobatidae > Phyllobates > Phyllobates terribilis. The sequence continues at coordinate 3,909,501 of NW_027362909.1, read as the reverse complement.
GCTAGGATTAGCAGGAAAAAGCAAAAAATTTCAGAATTGCACCTTGCAATGCGGAGAAATTACTGTTTGTGCATTTACAATATTCATTGATTTTTGCCATTGAAAAACATCATGTTATTCATATACCAGAAATGTTTGAAGCTACTGACTGAATGAAAAAAGCTGGCATCTCACTCTCTTTGAATCTTCTTTATCATGCTAAGAGGAGCAGGAAAAGCAAAAAATTTCAGAATTGCACCTTGCAATGTGGAGATATTACTGTTTGTGCATTTACAATATTCATTGATTTTTGCCATTGAAAAACGTCCAGAAATGTTTGAAGCTACTGACTGAATGAAAGGAGCTGGCATCTCTCACTCTCTTTGAATCTTCTTTATCATGCTAGGATTAGCAGGAAAAAGCAAAAAATTTCAGAATTGCACCTTGCAATGTGGAGATATTACTGTTTGTGCATTTACAATATTCATTGATTTTTGCCATTGAAAAACGTCCAGAAATGTTTGAAGCTACTGACTGAATGAAAGGAGCTGGCATCTCACTCTCTTTGAATCTTCTTTATCATGCTAGGATTAGCAGGAAAAAGCAAAAAATTTCAGAATTGCACCTTGCAATGCGGAGAAATTACATTTGTGCATTTACAATATTCATTGATTTTTGCCATTGAAAAACGTCCAGAAATGTTTGAAGCTACTGACTGAATGAAAGGAGCTGGCATCTCACTCTCTTTGAATCTTCTTTATCATGCTAGGATTAGCAGGAAAAAGCAAAAAATTTCAGAATTGCACATTGCAATGTGGAGATATTACTGTTTGTGCATTTACAATATTCATTGATTTTTGCCATTGAAAAACATCATGTTATTCATATACCAGAAATGTTTGATGCTACTGACTGAATGAAAAGAGCTGGCATCTCACTCTCTTTGAATCTTCTTTATCATGCTAAGAGGAGCAGGAAAAAGCAAAAAATTTCAGAATTGCACCTTGCAATGTGGAGATATTACTGTTTGTGCATTTACAATATTCATTGATTTTTGCCATTGAAAAACGTCCAGAAATGTTTGAAGCTACTGACTGAATGAAAGGAGCTGGCATCTCACTCTCTTTGAATCTTCTTTATCATGCTAGGATTAGCAGGAAAAAGCAAAAAATTTCAGAATTGCACCTTGCAATGTGGAGATATTACTGTTTGTGCATTTACAATATTCATTGATTTTTGCCATTGAAAAACATCATGTTATTCATATACCAGAAATGTTTGAAGCTACTGACTGAATGAAAAGAGCTGGCATCTCACTCTCTTTGAATCTTCTTTATCATGCTAAGAGGAGCAGGAAAAAGCAAAAAATTTCAGAATTGCACCTTGCAATGTGGAGATATTACTGTTTGTGCATTTACAATATTCATTGATTTTTGCCATTGAAAAACGTCCAGAAATGTTTGAAGCTACTGACTGAATGAAAGGAGCTGGCATCTCACTCTTTTTGAATCTTCTTTATCATGCTAGGATTAGCAGGAAAAAGCAAAAAATTTCAGAATTGCACCTTGCAATGTGGAGATATTACTGTTTGTGCATTTACAATATTCATTGATTTTTGCCATTGAAAAACGTCCAGAAATGTTTGAAGCTACTGACTGAATGAAAGGAGCTGGCATCTCACTCTCTTTGAATCTTCTTTATCATGCTAGGATTAGCAGGAAAAAGTGAAAAATTTCAGAATTGCACATTGCAATGTGGAGATATTACTGTTTGTGCATTTACAATATTCATTGATTTTTGCCATTGAAAAACGTCCAGAAATGTTTGAAGCTACTGACTGAATGAAAGGAGCTGGCATCTCAGTCTCTTTGAATCTTCTTTATCATGCTAGGATTAGCAGGAAAAAGCAAAAAATTTCAGAATTGCACCTTGCAATGCGGAGAAATTACTGTTTGTGCATTTACAATATTCATTGATTTTTGCCATTGAAAAACATCATGTTATTCATATACCAGAAATGTTTGAAGCTACTGACTGAATGAAAAAAGCTGGCATCTCACTCTCTTTGAATCTTCTTTATCATGCTAAGAGGAGCAGGAAAAGCAAAAAATTTCAGAATTGCACCTTGCAATGTGGAGATATTACTGTTTGTGCATTTACAATATTCATTGATTTTTGCCATTGAAAAACGTCCAGAAATGTTTGAAGCTACTGACTGAATGAAAGGAGCTGGCATCTCTCACTCTCTTTGAATCTTCTTTATCATGCTAGGATTAGCAGGAAAAAGCAAAAAATTTCAGAATTGCACCTTGCAATGTGGAGATATTACTGTTTGTGCATTTACAATATTCATTGATTTTTGCCATTGAAAAACGTCCAGAAATGTTTGAAGCTACTGACTGAATGAAAGGAGCTGGCATCTCACTCTCTTTGAATCTTCTTTATCATGCTAGGATTAGCAGGAAAAAGCAAAAAATTTCAGAATTGCACCTTGCAATGCGGAGAAATTACATTTGTGCATTTACAATATTCATTGATTTTTGCCATTGAAAAACGTCCAGAAATGTTTGAAGCTACTGACTGAATGAAAGGAGCTGGCATCTCACTCTCTTTGAATCTTCTTTATCATGCTAGGATTAGCAGGAAAAAGCAAAAAATTTCAGAATTGCACATTGCAATGTGGAGATATTACTGTTTGTGCATTTACAATATTCATTGATTTTTGCCATTGAAAAACATCATGTTATTCATATACCAGAAATGTTTGATGCTACTGACTGAATGAAAAGAGCTGGCATCTCACTCTCTTTGAATCTTCTTTATCATGCTAAGAGGAGCAGGAAAAAGCAAAAAATTTCAGAATTGCACCTTGCAATGTGGAGATATTACTGTTTGTGCATTTACAATATTCATTGATTTTTGCCATTGAAAAACGTCCAGAAATGTTTGAAGCTACTGACTGAATGAAAGGAGCTGGCATCCCACTCTCTTTGAATCTTCTTTATCATGCTAGGATTAGCAGGAAAAAGCAAAAAATTTCAGAATTGCACCTTGCAATGCGGAGATATTACTGTTTGTGCATTTACAATATTCATTGATTTTTGCCATTGAAAAACGTCCAGAAATGTTTGAATCTACTGACTGAATGAAATGAGCTGGCATCTCACTCTCTTTGAATCTTCTTTATCATGCTAGGATTAGCAGGAAAAAGCAAAAAATTTCAGAATTGCACCATGCAATGCGGAGAAATTACTGTTTGTGCATTTAAAATATTCATTGATTTTTGCCATTGAAAAACATCATGTTATTCATATACCAGAAATGTTTGAAGCTACTGACTGAATGAAAAGAGCTGGCATCTCACTCTCTTTGAATCTTCTTTATCATGCTAAGAGGAGCAGGAAAAAGCAAACAATTTCAGAATTGCACCTTGCAATGTGGAGATATTACTGTTTGTGCATTTACAATATTCATTGATTTTTGCCATTGAAAAACATCATGTTATTCATATACCAGAAATGTTTCAAGCTACTGACTGAATGAAAAGAGCTGGCATCTCACTCTCTTTGAATCTTCTTTATCATGCTAGGATTAGCAGGAAAAAGCAAAAAATTTCAGAATTGCACCTTGCAATGCGGAGAAATTACTGTTTGTGCATTTACAATATTCATTGATTTTTGCCATTGAAAAACGTCCAGAAATGTTTGAAGCTACTGACTGAATGAAAGGAGCTGGCATCTCACTCTCTTTGAATCTTCTTTATCATGCTAGGATTAGCAGGAAAAAGCAAAAAATTTCAGAATTGCACCTTGCAATGCGGAGAAATTACTGTTTGTGCATTTACAATATTCATTGATTTTTGCCATTGAAAAACGTCCAGAAATGTTTGAAGCTACTGACTGAATGAAAAGAGCTGGCATCTCACTCTCTTTGAATCTTCTTTATCATGCTAAGAGAAGCAGGAAAAAGCAAAAAATTTCAGAATTGCACCTTGCAATGTGGAGATATTACTGTTTGTGCATTTACAATATTCATTGATTTTTGCCATTGAAAAACGTCCAGAAATGTTTGAAGCTACTGACTGAATGAAAGGAGCTGGCATCTCACTCTCTTTGAATCTTCTTTATCATGCTAGGAATAGCAGGAAAAAGCAAAAAATTTCAGAATTGCACCTTGCAATGCGGAGAAATTACTGTTTGTGCATTTACAATATTCATTGATTTTTGCAATTGAAAAACATCATGTTAATCATATACCAGAAATGTTTGAAGCTACTGACTGAATGAAAAGAGCTGGCATCTCTCTCTCTTTGAATCTTCTTTATCATGCTAAGAGGAGCAGGAAAAAGCAAAAAATTTCAGAATTGCACCTTGCAATGTGGAGATATTACTGTTTGTGCATTTACAATATTCATTGATTTTTGCCATTGAAAAACGTCCAGAAATGTTTGAAGCTACTGACTGAATGAAGGGAGCTGGCATCTCACTCTCTTTGAATCTTCTTTATCATGCTAGGATTAGCAGGAAAAAGCAAAAAATTTCAGAATTGCACCTTGGAATGTGGAGATATTACTGTTTGTGCATTTACAATATTCATTGTTTTTTGCCATTGAAAAACGTCCAGAAATGTTTGAAGCTACTGACTGAATGAAAGGAGCTGGCATCTCACTCTCTTTGAATCTTCTTTATCATGCTAGGATTAGCAGGAAAAAGCAAAAAATTTCAGAATTGCACATTGCAATGCGGAGATATTACTGTTTGTGCATTTACAATATTCATTGATTTTTGCCATTGAAAAACGTCCAGAAATGCTTGAAGCTACTGACTGAATGAAAGGAGCTGGCATCTCACTCTCTTTGAATCTTCTTTATCATGCTAGGATTAGCAGGAAAAAGCAAAAAATTTCAGAATTGCACCTTGCAATGCGGAGATATTACTGTTTGTGCATTTACATTATTCATTGATTTTTGCCATTGAAAAACGTCAGAAATGTTTGAAGCTACTGACTGAATGAAAGGAGATGACATCTCACTCTCTTTGAATCTTCTTTATCATGCTAGGATTAGCAGGAAAAAGCAAAAAATTTCAGAATTGCACCTTGCAATGCGGAGAAATTACTGTTTGTGCATTTACAATATTCATTGATTTTTGCCATTGAAAAACGTCCAGAAATGTTTGAAGCTACTGACTGAATGAAAGGAGCTGGCATCTCACTCTCTTTGAATCTTCTTTATCATGCTAAGAGGAGCAGGAAAAATCAAAACATTTCAGAATTGCACCTTGCAATGTGGAGAAATTACTGTTTGTGCATTTACAATATTCATTGATTTTTGCCATTGAAAAACGTCCAGAAATGTTTGAAGCTACTGACAGAATGAAAGGAGCTGGCATCTCACTCTCTTTGAATCTTCTTTATCATGCTAGGATTAGCAGGAAAAAGCAAAAAATTTCAGAATTGCACCTTGCAATGCGGAGAAATTACTGTTTGTGCATTTACAATATTCATTGATTTTTGCCATTGAAAAACGTCCAGAAATGTTTGAAGCTACTGACTGAATGAAAGGAGCTGGCATCTCACTCTCTTTGAATATTCTTTATCATGCTAGGATTAGCAGGAAAAAGCAAAAAATTTCAGAATTGCACATTGCAATGTGGAGATATTACTGTTTGTGCATTTACAATATTCATTGATTTTTGCCATTGAAAAAATCATGTTATTCATATACCAGAAATGTTTGATGCTACTGACTGAATGAAAAGAGCTGGCATCTCACTCTCTTTGAATCTTCTTTATCATGCTAAGAGGAGCAGGAAAAAGCAAAAAATTTCAGAATTGCACCTTGCAATGTGGAGATATTACTGTTTGTGCATTTACAATATTCATTGATTTTTGCCATTGAAAAACGTCCAGAAATGTTTGAAGCTACTGACTGAATGAAAGGAGCTGGCATCCCACTCTCTTTGAATCTTCTTTATCATGCTAGGATTAGCAGGAAAAAGCAAAAAATTTCAGAATTGCACCTTGCAATGTGGAGATATTACTGTTTGTGCATTTACAATATTCATTGATTTTTGCCATTGAAAAACGTCCAGAAATGTTGAAGCTACTGACTGAATGAAAGGAGCTGGCATCTCACTCTCTTTGAATCTTCTTTATCATGCTAGGATTAGCAGGAAAGAGCAAAAAATTTCTGAATTGCACCTTGCAATGCGGAGATATTACTGTTTGTGCATTTACAATATTCATTGACTTTTGCCATTGAAAAACGTCCAGAAATGTTTGAAGCTACTGACTGAATGAAAGGAGCTGGCATCTCACTCTCTTTGAATCTTCTTTATCATGCTAGGATTAGCAGGAAAAAGCAAAAAATTTCAGAATTGCACCTTGCAATGCGGAGAAATTACTGTTTGTGCATTTACAATATTCATTGATTTTTGCCATTGAAAAACATCATGTTATTCATATACCAGAAATGTTTGAAGCTACTGACTGAATGAAAAGAGCTGGCATCTCTCTCTCTTTGAATCTTCTTTATCATGCTAAGAGGAGCAGGAAAAAGCAAAAAATTTCAGAATTGCACCTTGCAATATGGAGATATTACTGTTTGTGCATTTACAATATTCATTGATTTTTGCCATTGAAAAACGTCCAGAAATGTTTGAAGCTACTGACTGAATGAAAGGAGCTGGCATCTCACTCTCTTTGAATCTTCTTTATCATGCTAGGATTAGCAGGAAAAAGCAAAAAATTTCAGAATTGCACCTTGGAATGTGGAGATATTACTGTTTGTGCATTTACAATATTCATTGATTTTTGCCATTGAAAAACGTCCAGAAATGTTTGAAGCTACTGACTGAATGAAAGGAGCTGGCATCTCACTCTCTTTGAATCTTCTTTATCATGCTAGGATTAGCAGGAAAAAGCAAAAAATTTCAGAATTGCACATTGCAATGCGGAGATATTACTGTTTGTGCATTTACAATATTCATTGATTTTTGCCATTGAAAAACGTCCAGAAATGTTTGAAGCTACTGACTGAATGAAAGGAGCTGGCATCTCACTCTCTTTGAATCTTCTTTATCATGCTAGGATTAGCAGGAAAAAGCAAAAAATTTCAGAATTGCACCTTGCAATGCGGAGAAATTTCTGTTTGTGCATTTACAATATTCATTGATTTTTGCCATTGAAAAACGTCCAGAAATGTTTGAAGCTACTGACTGAATGAAAGGAGCTGGCATCTCACTCTCTTTGAATCTTCTTTATCATGCTAGGATTAGCAGGAAGAAGCAAAAAATTTCAGAATTGCACATTGCAATGTGGAGATATTACTGTTTGTGCATTTACAATATTCATTGATTTTTGCCATTGAAAAACATCATGTTATTCATATACCAGAAATGTTTGATGCTACTGACTGAATGAAAAGAGCTGGCATCTCACTCTCTTTGAATCTTCTTTATCATGCTAAGAGGAGCAGGAAAAAGCAAAAAATTTCAGAATTGCACCTTGCAATGTGGAGATATTACTGTTTGTGCATTTACAATATTCATTGATTTTTGCCATTGAAAAACGTCCAGAAATGTTTGAAGCTACTGACTGAATGAAAGGAGCTGGCATCCCACTCTCTTTGAATCTTCTTTATCATGCTAGGATTAGCAGGAAAAAGCAAAAAAATTCAGAATTGCACCTTGCAATGTGGAGATATTACTGTTTGTGCATTTACAATATTCATTGATTTTTGCCATTGAAAAATGTCCAGAAATGTTTGAAGCTACTGACTGAATGAAAGGAGCTGGCATCTCACTCTCTTTAAATCTTCTTTATCATGCTAGGATTAGCAGGAAAAAGCAAAAAATTTCTGAATTGCACCTTGCAATGCGGAGATATTACTGTTTGTGCATTTACAATATTCATTGATTTTTGCCATTGAAAAACGTCCAGAAATGTTTGAAGCTACTGACTGAATGAAAGGAGCTGGCATCTCACTCTCTTTGAATCTTCTTTATCATGCTAAGATTAGCAGGAAAAAGCAAAAAATTTCAGAATTGCACCTAGCAATGCGGAGAAATTACTGTTTGTGCATTTACAATATTCATTGATTTTTGCCATTGAAAAACATCATGTTATTCATATACCAGAAATGTTTGAAGCTACTGACTGAATGAAAAGAGCTGGCATCTCACTCTCTTTGAATTTTCTTTATCATGCTAAGAGGAGCAGGAAAAAGCAAAAAATTTCAGAATTGCACCTTGCAATGTGGAGATATTACTGTTTGTGCATTTACAATATTCATTGATTTTTGCCATTGAAAAACGTCCAGAAATGTTTGAAGCTACTGACTGAATGAAAGGAGCTGGCATCTCACTCTCTTTGAATCTTTTTTATCATGCTAGGATTAGCAGGAAAAAGCAAAAAACTTCAGAATTGCAACTTGCAATGTGGAGAAATTACTGTTTGTGCATTTACAATATTCATTGATTTTTGCCATTGAAAAACATCATGTTATTCATATACCAGAAATGTTTGAAGCTACTGACTGAATGAAAAGAGCTGGCATCTCACTCTCTTTGAATCTTCTTTATCATGCTAGGATTAGCAGGAAAAAGCAAAAAATTTCAGAATTGCACCTTGCAATGCGGAGATATTACTGTTTGTGCATTTACAATATTCATTGATTTTTGCCATTGAAAAACGTCCAGAAATGTTTGAAGCTACTGACTGAATGAAAGGAGCGGGCATCTCACTCTCTTTGAATCTTCTTTATCATGCTAGGATTAGCAGGAAAAAGCAAAAAATTTCAGAATTGCACCTTGCAATGCGGAGAAATTACTGTTTGTGCATTTACAATATTCATTGATTTTTGCCATTGAAAAACATCATGTTATTCATATACCAGAAATGTTTGAAGCTACTGACTGAATGAAAAGAGCTGGCATCACTCTCTCTTTGAATCTTCTTTATCATGCTAAGAGGAGCAGGAAAAAGCAAAAAATTTCAGAATTGCACCTTGCAATGCGGAGATATTACTGTTTGTGCATTTACAATATTCATTGATTTTTGCCATTGAAAAACATCCAGAAATGTTTGAAGCTACTGACTGAATGAAAGGAGCTGGCATCTCACTCTCTTTGAATCTTCTTTATCATGCTAGGATTAGCAGGAAAAAGCAAAAAATTTCAGAATTGCACCTTGCCATACGGAGATATTACTGTTTGTGCATTTACAATATTCATTGATTTTTGCCATTGAAAAACGTCCAGAAATGTTTGAAGCTACTGACTGAATGAAAGGAGCTGGCATCTCAATCTCTTTGAATCTTCTTTATCATGCTAGGATTAGCAGGAAAAAGCAAAAAATTTCAGAATTGCACCTTGCAATGCGGAGAAATTACTGTTTGTGCATTTACAATATTCATTGATTTTTGCCATTGAAAAACGTCCAGAAATGTTTGAAGCTACTGACTGAATGAAAGGAGCTGGCATCTCACTCTCTTTGAATCTTCTTTATCATGCTAAGAGGAGCAGGAAAAAGCAAAAAATTTCAGAATTGCACCTTGCAATGTGGAGAAATTACTGTTTGTGCATTTACAATATTCATTGATTTTTGCCATTGAAAAACGTCCAGAAATGTTTGAAGCTACTGCATTTACAATATTCATTGATTTTTGCCATTGAAAAACGTCCAGAAATGTTTGAAGCTACTGACTGAATGAAAGGAGCTGGCATCTCACTCTCTTTGAATCTTCTTTATCATGCTAGGATTAGCAGGAAAAAGCAAAAAATTTCAGAATTGCACCTTGCAATGCGGAGAAATTACTGTTTGTGCATTTACAATATTCATTGATTTTTGCCATTGAAAAACATCATGTTATTCATATACCAGAAATGTTTGATGCTTCTGACTGAATGAAAAGAGCTGGCATCTCACTCTCTTTGAATCTTCTTTATCATGCTAAGAGGAGCAGGAAAAAGCAAAAAATTTCAGAATTGCACCTTGCAATGTGGAGATATTACTGTTTGTGCACTTACAATATTCATTGATTTTTGCCATTGAAAAACGTCCAGAATTGTTTGAAGCTACTGACTGAATGAAAGGAGCTGGCATCTCACTCTCTTTGAATCTTCTTTTTCCTGCTAGGATTAGCAGGAAAAAGCAAAAAATTTCAGAATTGCACCTTGCAATGTGGAGATATTACTGTTTGTGCATTTACAATATTCATTGATTTTTGCCATTGAAAAACGTCCAGAAATGTTTGAAGCTACTGACTGAATGAAAGGAGCTGGCATCTCACTCTCTTTGAATCTTCTTTATCATGCTAGGATTAGCAGGAAAAAGCAAAAAATTTCAGAATTGCACCTTGCAATGCGGAGAAATTACTGTTTGTGCATTTACAATATTCATTGATTTTTGCCATTGAAAAACATCATGTTATTCATATACCAGAAATGTTTGAAGCTACTGACTGAATGAAAAGAGCTGGCATCTCACTCTCTTTGAATCTTCTTTATCATGCTAAGAGGAGCAGGAAAAAGCAAAAAATTTCAGAATTGCACCTTGCAATGTGGAGATATTACTGTTTGTGCATTTACAATATTCATTGATTTTTGCCATTGAAAAACGTCCAGAAATGTTTGAAGCTACTGATTGAATGAAAGGAGCTGGCATCTCACTCTCTTTGAATCTTCTTTATCATGCTAGGATTAGCAGGAAAAAGCAAAAAATTTCAGAATTGCACCTTGCAATGCGGAGAAATTACTGTTTGTGTATTTACAATATTCATTGACTTTTGCCATTGAAAAACATCATGTTATTCATATACCAGAAATGTTTGAAGCTACTGACTGAATGAAAAGAGCTGGCATCTCACTCTCTTTGAATCTTCTTTATCATGCTAAGAGGAGCAGGAAAAAGCACAAAATTTCAGAATTGCACCTTGCAATGTGGAGATATTACTGTTTGTGCATTTACAATATTCATTGATTTTTGCCATTGAAAAACGTCCAGAAATGTTTGAAGCTACTGACTGAATGAAAGGAGCTGGCATCTCACTCTCTTTGAATCTTCTTTATCATGCTAGGATTAGCAGGAAAAAGCAAAAAATTTCAGAATTGCACCTTGCAATGCGGAGAAATTACTGTTTGTGCATTTACAATATTCATTGATTTTTGCCATTGAAAAACATCATGTTATTCATATACCAGAAATGTTTGAAGCTACTGACTGAATGAAAAGAGCTGGCATCTCACTCTCTTTGAATCTTCTTTATCATGCCAGGATTAGCAGGAAAAAGCAAAAAATTTCAGAATTGCACCTTGCAATATGGAGATATTACTGTTTGTGCATTTACAATATTCATTGATTTTTGCCATTGAAAAACGTCCAGAAATGTTTGAAGCTACTGACTGAATGAAAGGAGCTGGCATCTCACTCTCTTTGAATCTTCTTTATCATGCTAGGATTAGCAGGAAAAAGCAAAAAATTTCAGAATTGCACCTTGGAATGTGGAGATATTACTGTTTGTGCATTTACAATATTCATTGATTTTTGCCATTGAAAAACGTCCAGAAATGTTTGAAGCTACTGACTGAATGAAAGGAGCTGGCATCTCACTCTCTTTGAATCTTCTTTATCATGCTAGGATTAGCAGGAAAAAGCAAAAAATTTCAGAATTGCACATTGCAATGCGGAGATATTACTGTTTGTGCATTTACAATATTCATTGATTTTTGCCATTGAAAAACGTCCAGAAATGTTTGAAGCTACTGACTGAATGAAAGGAGCTGGCATCTCACTCTCTTTGAATCTTCTTTATCATGCTAGGATTAGCAGGAAAAAGCAAAAAATTTCAGAATTGCACCTTGCAATGCGGAGAAATTACTGTTTGTGCATTTACAATATTCATTGATTTTTGCCATTGAAAAACGTCCAGAAATGTTTGAAGCTACTGACTGAATGAAAGGAGCTGGCATCTCACTCTCTTTGAATCTTCTTTATCATGCTAGGATTAGCAGGAAGAAGCAAAAAATTTCAGAATTGCACATTGCAATGTGGAGATATTACTGTTTGTGCATTTACAATATTCATTGATTTTTGCCATTGAAAAACATCATGTTATTCATATACCAGAAATGTTTGATGCTACTGACTGAATGAAAAGAGCTGGCATCTCACTCTCTTTGAATCTTCTTTATCATGCTAAGAGGAGCAGGAAAAAGCAAAAAATTTCAGAATTGCACCTTGCAATGTGGAGATATTACTGTTTGTGCATTTACAATATTCATTGATTTTTGCCATTGAAAAACGTCCAGAAATGTTTGAAGCTACTGACTGAATGAAAGGAGCTGGCATCCCACTCTCTTTGAATCTTCTTTATCATGCTAGGATTAGCAGGAAAAAGCAAAAAAATTCAGAATTGCACCTTGCAATGTGGAGATATTACTGTTTGTGCATTTACAATATTCATTGATTTTTGCCATTGAAAAATGTCCAGAAATGTTTGAAGCTACTGACTGAATGAAAGGAGCTGGCATCTCACTCTCTTTAAATCTTCTTTATCATGCTAGGATTAGCAGGAAAAAGCAAAAAATTTCTGAATTGCACCTTGCAATGCGGAGATATTACTGTTTGTGCATTTACAATATTCATTGATTTTTGCCATTGAAAAACGTCCAGAAATGTTTGAAGCTACTGACTGAATGAAAGGAGCTGGCATCTCACTCTCTTTGAATCTTCTTTATCATGCTAAGATTAGCAGGAAAAAGCAAAAAATTTCAGAATTGCACCTAGCAATGCGGAGAAATTACTGTTTGTGCATTTACAATATTCATTGATTTTTGCCATTGAAAAACATCATGTTATTCATATACCAGAAATGTTTGAAGCTACTGACTGAATGAAAAGAGCTGGCATCTCACTCTCTTTGAATTTTCTTTATCATGCTAAGAGGAGCAGGAAAAAGCAAAAAATTTCAGAATTGCACCTTGCAATGTGGAGATATTACTGTTTGTGCATTTACAATATTCATTGATTTTTGCCATTGAAAAACGTCCAGAAATGTTTGAAGCTACTGACTGAATGAAAGGAGCTGGCATCTCACTCTCTTTGAATCTTTTTTATCATGCTAGGATTAGCAGGAAAAAGCAAAAAACTTCAGAATTGCAACTTGCAATGTGGAGAAATTACTGTTTGTGCATTTACAATATTCATTGATTTTTGCCATTGAAAAACATCATGTTATTCATATACCAGAAATGTTTGAAGCTACTGACTGAATGAAAAGAGCTGGCATCTCACTCTCTTTGAATCTTCTTTATCATGCTAGGATTAGCAGGAAAAAGCAAAAAATTTCAGAATTGCACCTTGCAATGCGGAGATATTACTGTTTGTGCATTTACAATATTCATTGATTTTTGCCATTGAAAAACGTCCAGAAATGTTTGAAGCTACTGACTGAATGAAAGGAGCTGGCATCTCACTCTCTTTGAATCTTCTTTATCATGCTAGGATTAGCAGGAAAAAGCAAAAAATTTCAGAATTGCACCTTGCAATGCGGAGAAATTACTGTTTGTGCATTTACAATATTCATTGATTTTTGCCATTGAAAAACGTCCAGAAATGTTTGAAGCTACTGACTGAATGAAAGGAGCTGGCATCTCACTCTCTTTGAATCTTCTTTATCATGCTAGGATTAGCAGGAAGAAGCAAAAAATTTCAGAATTGCACATTGCAATGTGGAGATATTACTGTTTGTGCATTTACAATATTCATTGATTTTTGCCATTGAAAAACATCATGTTATTCATATACCAGAAATGTTTGATGCTACTGACTGAATGAAAAGAGCTGGCATCTCACTCTCTTTGAATCTTCTTTATCATGCTAAGAGGAGCAGGAAAAAGCAAAAAATTTCAGAATTGCACCTTGCAATGTGGAGATATTACTGTTTGTGCATTTACAATATTCATTGATTTTTGCCATTGAAAAACGTCCAGAAATGTTTGAAGCTACTGACTGAATGAAAGGAGCTGGCATCCCACTCTCTTTGAATCTTCTTTATCATGCTAGGATTAGCAGGAAAAAGCAAAAAAATTCAGAATTGCACCTTGCAATGTGGAGATATTACTGTTTGTGCATTTACAATATTCATTGATTTTTGCCATTGAAAAATGTCCAGAAATGTTTGAAGCTACTGACTGAATGAAAGGAGCTGGCATCTCACTCTCTTTAAATCTTCTTTATCATGCTAGGATTAGCAGGAAAAAGCAAAAAATTTCTGAATTGCACCTTGCAATGCGGAGATATTACTGTTTGTGCATTTACAATATTCATTGATTTTTGCCATTGAAAAACGTCCAGAAATGTTTGAAGCTACTGACTGAATGAAAGGAGCTGGCATCTCACTCTCTTTGAATCTTCTTTATCATGCTAAGATTAGCAGGAAAAAGCAAAAAATTTCAGAATTGCACCTAGCAATGCGGAGAAATTACTGTTTGTGCATTTACAATATTCATTGATTTTTGCCATTGAAAAACATCATGTTATTCATATACCAGAAATGTTTGAAGCTACTGACTGAATGAAAAGAGCTGGCATCTCACTCTCTTTGAATTTTCTTTATCATGCTAAGAGGAGCAGGAAAAAGCAAAAAATTTCAGAATTGCACCTTGCAATGTGGAGATATTACTGTTTGTGCATTTACAATATTCATTGATTTTTGCCATTGAAAAACGTCCAGAAATGTTTGAAGCTACTGACTGAATGAAAGGAGCTGGCATCTCACTCTCTTTGAATCTTTTTTATCATGCTAGGATTAGCAGGAAAAAGCAAAAAACTTCAGAATTGCAACTTGCAATGTGGAGAAATTACTGTTTGTGCATTTACAATATTCATTGATTTTTGCCATTGAAAAACATCATGTTATTCATATACCAGAAATGTTTGAAGCTACTGACTGAATGAAAAGAGCTGGCATCTCACTCTCTTTGAATCTTCTTTATCATGCTAGGATTAGCAGGAAAAAGCAAAAAATTTCAGAATTGCACCTTGCAATGCGGAGATATTACTGTTTGTGCATTTACAATATTCATTGATTTTTGCCATTGAAAAACGTCCAGAAATGTTTGAAGCTACTGACTGAATGAAAGGAGCGGGCATCTCACTCTCTTTGAATCTTCTTTATCATGCTAGGATTAGCAGGAAAAAGCAAAAAATTTCAGAATTGCACCTTGCAATGCGGAGAAATTACTGTTTGTGCATTTACAATATTCATTGATTTTTGCCATTGAAAAACATCATGTTATTCATATACCAGAAATGTTTGAAGCTACTGACTGAATGAAAAGAGCTGGCATCACTCTCTCTTTGAATCTTCTTTATCATGCTAAGAGGAGCAGGAAAAAGCAAAAAATTTCAGAATTGCACCTTGCAATGCGGAGATATTACTGTTTGTGCATTTACAATATTCATTGATTTTTGCCATTGAAAAACATCCAGAAATGTTTGAAGCTACTGACTGAATGAAAGGAGCTGGCATCTCACTCTCTTTGAATCTTCTTTATCATGCTAGGATTAGCAGGAAAAAGCAAAAAATTTCAGAATTGCACCTTGCCATACGGAGATATTACTGTTTGTGCATTTACAATATTCATTGATTTTTGCCATTGAAAAACGTCCAGAAATGTTTGAAGCTACTGACTGAATGAAAGGAGCTGGCATCTCAATCTCTTTGAATCTTCTTTATCATGCTAGGATTAGCAGGAAAAAGCAAAAAATTTCAGAATTGCACCTTGCAATGCGGAGAAATTACTGTTTGTGCATTTACAATATTCATTGATTTTTGCCATTGAAAAACGTCCAGAAATGTTTGAAGCTACTGACTGAATGAAAGGAGCTGGCATCTCACTCTCTTTGAATCTTCTTTATCATGCTAAGAGGAGCAGGAAAAAGCAAAAAATTTCAGAATTGCACCTTGCAATGTGGAGAAATTACTGTTTGTGCATTTACAATATTCATTGATTTTTGCCATTGAAAAACGTCCAGAAATGTTTGAAGCTACTGCATTTACAATATTCATTGATTTTTGCCATTGAAAAACGTCCAGAAATGTTTGAAGCTACTGACTGAATGAAAGGAGCTGGCATCTCACTCTCTTTGAATCTTCTTTATCATGCTAGGATTAGCAGGAAAAAGCAAAAAATTTCAGAATTGCACCTTGCAATGCGGAGAAATTACTGTTTGTGCATTTACAATATTCATTGATTTTTGCCATTGAAAAACATCATGTTATTCATATACCAGAAATGTTTGATGCTTCTGACTGAATGAAAAGAGCTGGCATCTCACTCTCTTTGAATCTTCTTTATCATGCTAAGAGGAGCAGGAAAAAGCAAAAAATTTCAGAATTGCACCTTGCAATGTGGAGATATTACTGTTTGTGCACTTACAATATTCATTGATTTTTGCCATTGAAAAACGTCCAGAATTGTTTGAAGCTACTGACTGAATGAAAGGAGCTGGCATCTCACTCTCTTTGAATCTTCTTTTTCCTGCTAGGATTAGCAGGAAAAAGCAAAAAATTTCAGAATTGCACCTTGCAATGTGGAGATATTACTGTTTGTGCATTTACAATATTCATTGATTTTTGCCATTGAAAAACGTCCAGAAATGTTTGAAGCTACTGACTGAATGAAAGGAGCTGGCATCTCACTCTCTTTGAATCTTCTTTATCATGCTAGGATTAGCAGGAAAAAGCAAAAAATTTCAGAATTGCACCTTGCAATGCGGAGAAATTACTGTTTGTGCATTTACAATATTCATTGATTTTTGCCATTGAAAAACATCATGTTATTCATATACCAGAAATGTTTGAAGCTACTGACTGAATGAAAAGAGCTGGCATCTCACTCTCTTTGAATCTTCTTTATCATGCTAAGAGGAGCAGGAAAAAGCAAAAAATTTCAGAATTGCACCTTGCAATGTGGAGATATTACTGTTTGTGCATTTACAATATTCATTGATTTTTGCCATTGAAAAACGTCCAGAAATGTTTGAAGCTACTGATTGAATGAAAGGAGCTGGCATCTCACTCTCTTTGAATCTTCTTTATCATGCTAGGATTAGCAGGAAAAAGCAAAAAATTTCAGAATTGCACCTTGCAATGCGGAGAAATTACTGTTTGTGTATTTACAATATTCATTGACTTTTGCCATTGAAAAACATCATGTTATTCATATACCAGAAATGTTTGAAGCTACTGACTGAATGAAAAGAGCTGGCATCTCACTCTCTTTGAATCTTCTTTATCATGCTAAGAGGAGCAGGAAAAAGCACAAAATTTCAGAATTGCACCTTGCAATGTGGAGATATTACTGTTTGTGCATTTACAATATTCATTGATTTTTGCCATTGAAAAACGTCCAGAAATGTTTGAAGCTACTGACTGAATGAAAGGAGCTGGCATCTCACTCTCTTTGAATCTTCTTTATCATGCTAGGATTAGCAGGAAAAAGCAAAAAATTTCAGAATTGCACCTTGCAATGCGGAGAAATTACTGTTTGTGCATTTACAATATTCATTGATTTTTGCCATTGAAAAACATCATGTTATTCATATACCAGAAATGTTTGAAGCTACTGACTGAATGAAAAGAGCTGGCATCTCACTCTCTTTGAATCTTCTTTATCATGCCAGGATTAGCAGGAAAAAGCAAAAAATTTCAGAATTGCACCTTGCAATGTGGAGGTATTACTGTTTGTGCATTTACAATATTCATTGATTTTTGCCATTGAAAAACATCCAGAAATGTTTGAAGCTACTGACTGAATGAAAGGAGCTGGCATCTCACTCTCTTTGAATCTTCTTTATCATGCTAGGATTAGCAGGAAAAAGCAAAAAATTTCAGAATTGCACCTTGCAATGCGGAGAAATTACTGTTTGTGCATTTACAATATTCATTGATTTTTGCCATTGAAAAACATCATGTTATTCATATACCAGAAATGTTTGAAGCTACTGACTGAATGAAAAGAGCTGGCATCTCACTCTCTTTGAATCTTCTTTATCATGCCAGGATTAGCAGGAAAAAGCAAAAAATTTCAGAATTGCACCTTGCAATGTGGAGGTATTACTGTTTGTGTATTTACAATATTCATTGATTTTTGCCATTGAAAAACATCCAGAAATGTTTGAAGCTACTGACTGAATGAAAGGAGCTGGCATCTCACTCTCTTTGAATCTTCTTTATCATGCTAGGATTAGCAGGAAAAAGCAAAAAATTTCAGAATTGCACCTTGCAATGCGGAGAAATTACTGTTTGTGCATTTACAATATTCATTGATTTTTGCCATTGAAAAACATCATGTTATTCATATACCAGAAATGTTTGAAGCTACTGACTGAATGAAAAGAGCTGGCATCTCACTCTCTTTGAATCTTTATCATGCTAAGAGGAGCAGGAAAAAGCAAAAAATTTCAGAATTGCACCTTGCAATGTGGAGATATTACTGTTTGTGCATTTACAATGTTCATTGATTTTTGCCATTGAAAAACGTCCAGAAATGTTTGAAGCTACTGACTGAATGAAAGGAGCTGGCATCTCACTCTCTTTGAATCTTCTTTATCATGCTAGGATTAGCAGGAAAAAGCAAAAAATTTCAGAATTGCACCTTGCAATGCGGAGAAATTACTGTTTGTGCATTTACAATATTCATTGATTTTTGCCATTGAAAAACATCATGTTATTCATATACCAGAAATGTTTGAAGCTACTGACTGAATGAAAAGAGCTGGCATCTCACTCTCTTTGAATCTTCTTTATCATGCTAAGAGGAGCAGGAAAAAGCAAAAAATTTCAGAATTGCACGTTGCAATGTGGAGATATTACTGTTTGTGCATTTACAATATTCATTGATTTTTGCCATTGAAAAACGTCCAGAAATGTTTGAAGCTACTGACTGAATGAAAGGAGCTGGCATCTCACTCTCTTTGAATCTTCTTTATCATGCTAGGATTAGCAGGAAAAAGCAAAAAATTTCAGAATTGCACCTTGCAATGCAGAGAAATTACTGTTTGTGCATTTACAATATTCATTGATTTTTGCCATTGAAAAACATCATGTTATTCATATACCAGAAATGTTTGAAGCTACTGACTGAATGAAAAGAGCTGGCATCTCACTCTCTTTGAATCTTCTTTATCATGCCAGGATTAGCAGGAAAAAGCAAAAAATTCCAGAATTGCACCTTGCAATGTGGAGATATTACTGTTTGTGCATTTACAATATTCATTGATTTTTGCCATTGAAAAACGTCCAGAAATGTTTGAAGCTACTGACTGAATGAAAGGAGCTGGCATCTCACTCTCTTTGAATCTTCTTTATCATGCTAGGATTAGCAGGAAAAAGCAAAAAATTTCAGAATTGCACCTTGCAATGCGGAGAAATTACTGTTTGTGTATTTACAATATTCATTGATTTTTGCCATTGAAAAACATCATGTTATTCATATACCAGAAATGCTTGAAGATACTGACTGAATGAAAAGAGCTGGCATCTCACTCTCTTTGAATCTTCTTTATCATGCTAAGAGGAGAAGGAAAAAGCAAAAAATTTCAGAATTGCACCTTGCAATGTGGAGATATTACTGTTTGTGCATTTACAATATTCATTGATTTTTGCCATTGAAAAACGTCCAGAAATGTTTGAAGCTACTGACTGAATGAAAGGAGCTGGCATCTCACTCTCTTTGAATCTTCTTTATCATGCTAGGATTAGCAGGAAAAAGCAAAAAATTTCAGAATTGCACCTTGCAATGCGGAGAAATTACTGTTTGTGCATTTACAATATTCATTGATTTTTGCCATTGAAAAACATCATGTTATTCATATACCAGAAATGTTTGAAGCTACTGACTGAATGAAAAGAGCTGGCATCTCACTCTCTTTGAATCTTCTTTATCATGCCAGGATTAGCAGGAAAAAGCAAAAAATTTCAGAATTGCACCTTGCAATGTGGAGATATTACTGTTTGTGCATTTACAATATTCATTGATTTTTGCCATTGAAAAACATCCAGAAATGTTTGAAGCTACTGACTGAATGAAAGGAGCTGGCATCTCACTCTCTTTGAATCTTCTTTATCATGCTAGGATTAGCAGGAAAAAGCAAAAAATTTCAGAATTGCACCTTGCAATGCGGAGAAATTACTGTTTGTGTATTTACAATATTCATTGATTTTTGCCATTGAAAAACATCATGTTATTCATATACCAGAAATGTTTTAAGCTACTGACTGAATGAAAAGAGCTGGCATCTCACTCTCTTTGAATCTTCTTTATCATGCTAAGAGGAGCAGGAAAAAGCAAAAAATTTCAGAATTGCACCTTGCAATGTGGAGATATTACTGTTTGTGCATTTACAATATTCATTGATTTTTGCCATTGAAAAACGTCCAGAAATGTTTGAAGCTACTGACTGAATGAAAGGAGCTGGCATCTCACTCTCTTTGAATCTTCTTTATCATGCTAGGATTAGCAGGAAAAAGCCAAAAATTTCAGAATTGCACCTTGCAATGCGGAGAAATTACTGTTTGTGCATTTACAATATTCATTGATTTTTGCCATTGAAAAACATCATGTTATTCATATACCAGAAATGTTTGAAGCTACTGACTGAATGAAAAGAGCTGGCATCTCACTCTCTTTGAATCTTCTTTATCATGCCAGAATTAGCAGGAAAAAGCAAAAAATTTCAGAATTGCACCTTGCAATGTGGAGATATTACTGTTTGTGCATTTACAATATTCATTGATTTTTGCCATTGAAAAACATCCAGAAATGTTTGAAGCTACTGACTGAATGAAAGGAGCTGGCATCTCACTCTCTTTGAATCTTCTTTATCATGCTAGGATTAGCAGGAAAAAGCAAAAAATTTCAGAATTGCACCTTGCAATGCGGAGAAATTACTGTTTGTGCATTTACAATATTCATTGATTTTTGCCATTGAAAAACATCATGTTATTCATATACCAGAAATGTTTGAAGCTACTGACTGAATGAAAAGAGCTGGCATCTCACTCTCTTTGAATCTTCTTTATCATGCCAGGATTAGCAGGAAAAAGCAAAAAATTTCAGAATTGCACCTTGCAATGTGGAGATATTACTGTTTGTGCATTTACAATATTCATTGATTTTTGCCATTGAAAAACGTCCAGAAATGTTTGAAGCTACTGACTGAATGAAAGGAGCTGGCATCTCACTCTCTTTGAATCTTCTTTATCATGCTAGGATTAGCAGGAAAAAGCAAAAAATTTCAGAATTGCACCTTGCAATGCGGAGAAATTACTGTTTGTGCATTTACAATATTCATTGATTTTTGCCATTGAAAAACATCATGTTATTCATATACCAGAAATGTTTGAAGCTACTGACTGAATGAAAAGAGCTGGCATCTCACTCTCTTTGAATCTTTATCATGCTAAGAGGAGCAGGAAAAAGCAAAAAATTTCAGAATTGCACCTTGCAATGCGGAGATATTACTGTTTGTGCATTTACAATATTCATTGATTTTTGCCATTGAAAAACGTCCAGAAATGTTTGAAGCTACTGACTGAATGAAAGGAGCGGGCATCTCACTCTCTTTGAATCTTCTTTATCATGCTAGGATTAGCAGGAAAAAGCAAAAAATTTCAGAATTGTACCTTGCAATGCGGAGAAATTACTGTTTGTGCATTTACAATATTCATTGATTTTTGCCATTGAAAAACATCATGTTATTCATATACCAGAAATGTTTGAAGCTACTGACTGAATGAAAAGAGCTGGCATCTCACTCTCTTTGAATCTTCTTTATCATGCCAGGATTAGCAGGAAAAAGCAAAAAATTTCAGAATTGCACGTTGCAATGTGGAGGTATTACTGTTTGTGCATTTACAATATTCATTGATTTTTGCCATTGAAAAACATCCAGAAATGTTTGAAGCTACTGACTGAATGAAAGGAGCTGGCATCTCACTCTCTTTGAATCTTCTTTATCATGCTAGGATTAGCAGGAAAAAGCAAAAAATTTCAGAATTGCACCTTGCAATGCGGAGAAATTACTGTTTGTGCATTTACAATATTCATTGATTTTTGCCATTGAAAACATCATGTTATTCATATACCAGAAATGTTTGAAGCTACTGACTGAATGAAAAGAGCTGGCATCTCACTCTCTTTGAATCTTTATCATGCTAAGAGGAGCAGGAAAAAGCAAAAAATTTCAGAATTGCACCTTGCAATGTGGAGATATTACTGTTTCTGCATTTACAATGTTCATTGATTTTTGCCATTGAAAAACGTCCAGAAATGTTTGAAGCTACTGACTGAATGAAAGGAGCTGGCATCTCACTCTCTTTGAATCTTCTTTATCATGCTAGGATTAGCAGGAAAAAGCAAAAAATTTCAGAATTGCACCTTGCAATGCGGAGAAATTACTGTTTGTGCATTTACAATATTCATTGATTTTTGCCATTGAAAAACATCATGTTATTCATATACCAGAAATGTTTGAAGCTACTGACTGAATGAAAAGAGCTGGCATCTCACTCTCTTTGAATCTTCTTTATCATGCTAAGAGGAGCAGGAAAAAGCAAAAAATTTCAGAATTGCACGTTGCAATGTGGAGATATTACTGTTTGTGCATTTACAATATTCATTGATTTTTGCCATTGAAAAACGTCCAGAAATGTTTGAAGCTACTGACTGAATGAAAGGAGCTGGCATCTCACTCTCTTTGAATCTTCTTTATCATGCTAGGATTAGCAGGAAAAAGCAAAAAATTTCAGAATTGCACCTTGCAATGCAGAGAAATTACTGTTTGTGCATTTACAATATTCATTGATTTTTGCCATTGAAAAACATCATGTTATTCATATACCAGAAATGTTTGAAGCTACTGACTGAATGAAAAGAGCTGGCATCTCACTCTCTTTGAATCTTCTTTATCATGCCAGGATTAGCAGGAAAAAGCAAAAAATTTCAGAATTGCACCTTGCAATGTGGAGATATTACTGTTTGTGCATTTACAATATTCATTGATTTTTGCCATTGAAAAACGTCCAGAAATGTTTGAAGCTACTGACTGAATGAAAGGAGCTGGCATCTCACTCTCTTTGAATCTTCTTTATCATGCTAGGATTAGCAGGAAAAAGCAAAAAATTTCAGAATTGCACCTTGCAATGCGGAGAAATTACTGTTTGTGTATTTACAATATTCATTGATTTTTGCCATTGAAAAACATCATGTTATTCATATACCAGAAATGTTTGAAGCTACTGACTGAATGAAAAGAGCTGGCATCTCACTCTCTTTGAATCTTCTTTATCATGCTAAGAGGAGCAGGAAAAAGCAAAAAATTTCAGAATTGCACCTTGCAATGTGGAGATATTACTGTTTGTGCATTTACAATATTCATTGATTTTTGCCATTGAAAAACGTCCAGAAATGTTTGAAGCTACTGACTGAATGAAAGGAGCTGGCATCTCACTCTCTTTGAATCTTCTTTATCATGCTAGGATTAGCAGGAAAAAGCAAAAAATTTCAGAATTGCACCTTGCAATGCGGAGAAATTACTGTTTGTGCATTTACAATATTCATTGATTTTTGCCATTGAAAAACATCATGTTATTCATATACCAGAAATGTTTGAAGCTACTGACTGAATGAAAAGAGCTGGCATCTCACTCTCTTTGAATCTTCTTTATCATGCTAAGAGGAGCAGGAAAAAGCAAAAAATTTCAGAATTGCACGTTGCAATGTGGAGATATTACTGTTTGTGCATTTACAATATTCATTGATTTTTGCCATTGAAAAACGTCCAGAAATGTTTGAAGCTACTGACTGAATGAAAGGAGCTGGCATCTCACTCTCTTTGAATCTTCTTTATCATGCTAGGATTAGCAGGAAAAAGCTAAAAATTTCAGAATTGCACCTTGCAATGCGGAGAAATTACTGTTTGTGCATTTACAATATTCATCGATTTTTGCCATTGAAAAACATCATGTTATTCATATACCAGAAATGTTTGAAGCTACTGACTGAATGAAAAGAGCTGGCATCTCACTCTCTTTGAATCTTCTTTATCATGCTAAGAGGAGCAGGAAAAAGCAAAAAATTTCAGAATTGCACCTTGCAATGTGGAGATATTACTGTTTGTGCATTTACAATATTCATTGATTTTTGCCATTGAAAAACGTCCAGAAATGTTTGAAGCTACTGACTGAATGAAAGGAGCTGGCATCTCACTCTCTTTGAATCTTCTTTATCATGCTAGGAGGAGCAGGAAAAAGCAAAAAATTTCAGAATTGCACCTTGCAATGCGGAGAAATTACTGTTTGTGCATTTACAATATTCATTGATTTTTGCCATTGAAAAACATCATGTTATTCATATACCAGAAATGTTTGAAGCTACTGACTGAATGAAAATAGCTGGCATCTCACTCTCTTTGAATCTTCTTTATCATGCTAAGAGGAGCAGGAAAAAGCAAAAAATTTCAGAATTGCACCTTGCAATGTGGAGATATTACTGTTTGTGCATTTACAATATTCATTGATTTTTGCCATTGAAAAACATCATGTTATTCATATACCAGAAATGTTTGAAGCTACTGACTGAATGAAAAGAGCTGGCATCTCACTCTCTTTGAATCTTCTTTATCATGCCAGGATTAGCAGGAAAAAGCAAAAAATTTCAGAATTGCACCTTGCAATGTGGAGATATTACTGTTTGTGCATTTACAATATTCATTGATTTTTGCCATTGAAAAACGTCCAGAAATGTTTGAAGCTACTGACTGAATGAAAGGAGCTGGCATCTCACTCTCTTTGAATCTTCTTTATCATGCTAGGATTAGCAGGAAAAAGTAAAAAATTTCAGAATTGCACCTTGCAATGCGGAGAAATTACTGTTTGTGCATTTACAATATTCATTGATTTTAGCCATTGAAAAACATCATGTTATTCATATACCAGAAATGTTTGAAGCTACTGACTGAATGAAAAGAGCTGGCATCTCACTCTCTTTGAATCTTCTTTATCATGATAAGAGGAGCAGGAAAAAGCAAAAAATTTCAGAATTGCACCTTGCAATGTGGAGATATTACTGTTTGTGCATTTACAATATTCATTGATTTTTGCCATTGAAAAACGTCCAGAAATGTTTGAAGCTACTGACTGAATGAAAGGAGCTGGCATCTCACTCTCTTTGAATCTTCTTTATCATGCTAGGATTAGCAGGAAAAAGCAAAACATTTCAGAATTGCACCTTGCAATGCGGAGAAATTACTGTTTGTGCATTTACAATATTCATTGATTTTTGCCATTGAAAAACATCATGTTATTCATATACCAGAAATGATTGAAGCTACTGACTGAATGAAAAGAGCTGGCATCTCACTCTCTTTGAATCTTCTTTATCATGCTAAGAGGAGAAGGAAAAAGCAAAAAATTTCAGAATTGCACGTTGCAATGTGGAGATATTACAGTTTGTGCATTTACAATATTCATTGATTTTTGCCATTGAAAAACGTCCAGAAATGTTTGAAGCTACTGACTGAATGAAAGGTCGTGGCATCTCACTCTCTTTGAATCTTCTTTATCATGCTAGGATTAGCAGGAAAAAGCAAAAAATTTCAGAATTGCACCTTGCAATGCGGAGAAATTACTGTTTGTGCATTTACAATATTCATTGATT
Source organism: Phyllobates terribilis (assembly GCF_046119375.1). Lineage (NCBI taxonomy): Eukaryota > Metazoa > Chordata > Amphibia > Anura > Dendrobatidae > Phyllobates > Phyllobates terribilis. Next base: position 3,883,798 of record NW_027362909.1, on the reverse strand, counting down.
TTTGCCATTGAAAAACATCATGTTATTCATATACCAGAAATGTTTGAAGCTACTGACTGAATGAAAAGAGCTGGCATCTCACTCTCTTTGAATCTTCTTTATCATGCCAGGATTAGCAGGAAAAAGCAAAAAATTTCAGAATTGCACCTTGCAATGTGGAGATATTACTGTTTGTGCATTTACAATATTCATTGATTTTTGCCATTGAAAAACGTCCAGAAATGTTTGAAGCTACTGACTGAATGAAAGGAGCTGGCATCTCACTCTCTTTGAATCTTCTTTATCATGCTAGGATTAGCAGGAAAAAGCAAAAAATTTCAGAATTGCACCTTGCAATGCGGAGAAATTACTGTTTGTGCATTTACAATATTCATTGATTTTTGCCATTGAAAAACATCATGTTATTCATATACCAGAAATGTTTGAAGCTACTGACTGAATGAAAAGAGCTGGCATCTCACTCTCTTTGAATCTTCTTTATCATGCTAAGAGGAGCAGGAAAAAGCAAAAAATGTCAGAATTGCACCTTGCAATGTGGAGATATTACTGTTTATGCATTTACAATATTCATTGATTTTTGCCATTGAAAAACGTCCAGAAATGTTTGAAGCTACTGACTGAATGAAAGGAGCTGGCATCTCACTCTCTTTGAATCTTCTTTATCATGCTAGGATTAGCAGGAAAAAGCAAAAAATTTCAGAATTGCACCTTGCAATGTGGAGTTATTACTGTTTGTGCATTTACAATATTCATTGATTTTTGCCATTGAAAAATGTCCAGAAATGTTTGAAGCTACTGACTGAATGAAAGGAGCTGGCATCTCACTCTCTTTGAATCTTCTTTATCATGCTAGGATTAGCAGGAAAAAGCAAAAAATTTCAGAATTGCACCTTGCAATGTGGAGATATTACTGTTTGTGCATTTACAATATTCATTGATTTTTGCCATTGAAAAACATCATGTTATTTATATACCAGAAATGTTTGAAGCTACTGACTGAATGAAAAGAGCTGGCATCTCACTCTCTTTGAATCTTCTTTATCATGCTAAGAGGAGCAGGAAAAAGCAAAAAATTTCAGAATTGCACCTTGCAATGTGGAGATATTACTGTTTGTGCATTTACAATATTCATTGATTTTTGCTATTGAAAAACGTCCAGAAATGTTTGAAGCTACTGACTGAATGAAAGGAGCTGGCATCTCACTCTCTTTGAATCTTCTTTATCATGCTAGGATTAGCAGGAAAAAGCAAAAAATTTCAGAATTGCACCTTGCAATGCGGAGAAATTACTGTTTGTGCATTTACAATATTCATTGATTTTTGCCATTGAAAAACATCATGTTATTCATATACCAGAAATGTTTGAAGCTACTGACTGAATGAAAAGAGCTGGCATCTCACTCTCTTTGAATCTTCTTTATCATGCTAAGAGGAGCAGGAAAAAGCAAAAAATTTCAGAATTGCACCTTGCAATGTGGAGATATTACTGTTTGTGCATTTACAATATTCATTGATTTTTGCCATTGAAAAACGTCCAGAAATGTTTGAAGCTACTGACTGAATGAAAGGAGCTGGCATCTCACTCTCTTTGAATCTTCTTTATCATGCTAGGATTAGCAGGAAAAAGCAAAAATTTCAGAATTGCACCTTGCAATGCGGAGAAATTACTGTTTGTGCATTTACAATATTCATTGATTTTTGCCATTGAAAAACATCATGTTATTCATATACCAGAAATGTTTGAAGCTACTGACTGAATGAAAAGAGCTGCCATCTCACTCTCTTTGAATCTTCTTTATCATGCCAGGATTAGCAGGAAAAAGCAAAAAATTTCAGAATTGCACCTTGCAATGTGGAGATATTACTGTTTGTGCATTTACAATATTCATTGATTTTTGCCATTGAAAAACGTCCAGAAATGTTTGAAGCTACTGACTGAATGAAAGGAGCTGGCATCTCAGTCTCTTTGAATCTTCTTTATCATGCTAGGATTAGCAGGAAAAAGCAAAAAATTTCAGAATTGCACCTTGCAATGCGGAGAAATTACTGTTTGTGCATTTACAATATTCATTGATTTTTGCCATTGAAAAACATCATGTTATTCATATACCAGAAATGTTTGAAGCTACTGACTGAATGAAAAGAGCTGGCATCTCACTCTCTTTGAATCTTCTTTATCATGCTAAGAGGAGCAGGAAAAAGCAAAAAATTTCAGAATTGCACGTTGCAATGTGGAGATATTACTGTTTGTGCATTTACAATATTCATTGATTTTTGCCATTGAAAAACGTCCAGAAATGTTTGAAGCTACTGACTGAATGAAAGGTCGTGGCATCTCACTCTCTTTGAATCTTCGTTATCATGCTAGGATTAGCAGGACAAAGCAAAAAATTTCAGAATTGCACCTTGCAATGCGGAATAATTACTGTTTGTGCATTTACAATATTCATTGATTTTTGCCATTGAAAAACATCATGTTATTCATATACCAGAAATGTTTGAAGCTACTGACTGAATGAAAAGAGCTGGCATCTCACTCTCTTTGAATCTTCTTTATCATGCCAGGATTAGCAGGAAAAAGCAAAAAATTTCAGAATTGCACCTTGCAATGTGGAGATATTACTGTTTGTGCATTTACAATATTCATTGATTTTTGCCATTGAAAAACGTCCAGAAATGTTTGAAGCTACTGACTGAATGAAAGGAGCTGGCATCTCACTCTCTTTGAATCTTCTTTATCATGCTAGGATTAGCAGGAAAAAGCAAAAAATTTCAGAATTGCACCTTGCAATGCGGAGAATTTACTGTTTGTGCATTTACAATATTCATTGATTTTTGCCATTGAAAAACATCATGTTATTCATATACCAGAAATGTTTGAAGCTACTGACTGAATGAAAAGAGCTGGCATCTCACTCTCTTTGAATCTTCTTTATCATGCTAAGAGGAGCAGGAAAAAGCAAAAAATTTCAGAATTGCACCTTGCAATGTGGAGATATTACTGTTTGTGCATTTACAATATTCATTGATTTTTGCCATTGAAAAACGTCCAGAAATGTTTGAAGCTACTGACTGAATGAAAGGAGCTGGCATCTCACTCTCTTTGAATCTTCTTTATCATGCTAGGATTAGCAGGAAAAAGCAAAAAATTTCAGAATTGCACCTTGCAATGTGGAGTTATTACTGTTTGTGCATTTACAATATTCATTGATTTTTGCCATTGAAAAATGTCCAGAAATGTTTGAAGCTACTGACTGAATGAAAGGAGCTGGCATCTCACTCTCTTTGAATCTTCTTTATCATGCTAGGATTAGCAGGAAAAAGCAAAAAATTTCAGAATTGCACCTTGCAATGTGGAGATATTACTGTTTGTGCATTTACAATATTCATTGATTTTTGCCATTGAAAAACATCATGTTATTCATATACCAGAAATGTTTGAAGCTACTGACTGAATGAAAAGAGCTGGCATCTCACTCTCTTTGAATCTTCTTTATCATGCTAAGAGGAGCAGGAAAAAGCAAAAAATTTCAGAATTGCACCTTGCAATGTGGAGATATTACTGTTTGTGCATTTACAATATTCATTGATTTTTGCTATTGAAAAACGTCCAGAAATGTTTGAAGCTACTGACTGAATGAAAGGAGCTGGCATCTCACTCTCTTTGAATCTTCTTTATCATGCTAGGATTAGCAGGAAAAAGCAAAAAATTTCAGAATTGCACCTTGCAATGCGGAGAAATTGCTGTTTGTGCATTTACAATATTCATTGATTTTTGCCATTGAAAAACATCATGTTATTCATATACCAGAAATGTTTGAAGCTACTGACTGAATGAAAAGAGCTGGCATCTCACTCTCTTTGAATCTTCTTTATCATGCTAAGAGGAGCAGGAAAAAGCAAAAAATTTCAGAATTGCACCTTGCAATGTGGAGATATTACTGTTTGTGCATTTACAATATTCATTGATTTTTGCCATTGAAAAACGTCCAGAAATGTTTGAAGCTACTGACTGAATGAAAGGAGCTGGCATCTCACTCTCTTTGAATCTTCTTTATCATGCTAGGATTAGCAGGAAAAAGCACAAAATTTCAGAATTGCACCTTGCAATGCGGAGAAATTACTGTTTGTGCATTTACAATATTCATTGATTTTTGCCATTGAAAAACATCATGTTATTCATATACCAGAAATGTTTGAAGCTACTGACTGAATGAAAAGAGCTGCCATCTCACTCTCTTTGAATCTTCTTTATCATGCCAGGATTAGCAGGAAAAAGCAAAAAATTTCAGAATTGCACCTTGCAATGTGGAGATATTACTGTTTGTGCATTTACAATATTCATTGATTTTTGCCATTGAAAAACGTCCAGAAATGTTTGAAGCTGCTGACTGAATGAAAGGAGCTGGCATCTCACTCTCTTTGAATCTTCTTTATCATGCTAGGATTAGCAGGAAAAAGCAAAAAATTTCAGAATTGCACCTTGCAATGCGGAGAAATTACTGTTTGTGCATTTACAATATTCATTGATTTTTGCCATTGAAAAACATCATGTTATTCATATACCAGAAATGATTGAAGCTACTGACTGAATGAAAAGAGCTGGCATCTCACTCTCTTTGAATCTTCTTTATCATGCTAAGAGGAGAAGGAAAAAGCAAAAAATTTCAGAATTGCACGTTGCAATGTGGAGATATTACAGTTTGTGCATTTACAATATTCATTGATTTTTGCCATTGAAAAACGTCCAGAAATGTTTGAAGCTACTGACTGAATGAAAGGTCGTGGCATCTCACTCTCTTTGAATCTTCTTTATCATGCTAGGATTAGCAGGAAAAAGCAAAAAATTTCAGAATTGCACCTTGCAATGCGGAGAAATTACTGTTTGTGCATTTACAATATTCATTGATTTTTGCCATTGAAAAACATCATGTTATTCATATACCAGAAATGTTTGAAGCTACTGACTGAATGAAAAGAGCTGGCATCTCACTCTCTTTGAATCTTCTTTATCATGCTAAGAGGAGCAGGAAAAAGCAAAAAATTTCAGAATTGCACCTTGCAATGTGGAGATATTACTGTTTGTGCATTTACAATATTCATTGATTTTTGCTATTGAAAAACGTCCAGAAATGTTTGAAGCTACTGACTGAATGAAAGGAGCTGGCATCTCACTCTCTTTGAATCTTCTTTATCATGCTAGGATTAGCAGGAAAAAGCAAAAAATTTCAGAATTGCACCTTGCAATGCGGAGAAATTACTGTTTGTGCATTTACAATATTCATTGATTTTTGCCATTGAAAAACATCATGTTATTCATATACCAGAAATGTTTGAAGCTACTGACTGAATGAAAAGAGCTGGCATCTCACTCTCTTTGAATCTTCTTTATCATGCTAAGAGGAGCAGGAAAAAGCAAAAAATTTCAGAATTGCACCTTGCAATGTGGAGATATTACTGTTTGTGCATTTACAATATTCATTGATTTTTGCCATTGAAAAACGTCCAGAAATGTTTGAAGCTACTGACTGAATGAAAGGAGCTGGCATCTCACTCTCTTTGAATCTTCTTTATCATGCTAGGATTAGCAGGAAAAAGCAAAAAATTTCAGAATTGCACCTTGCAATGCGGAGAAATTACTGTTTGTGCATTTACAATATTCATTGATTTTTACCATTGAAAAACATCATGTTATTCATATACCAGAAATGTTTGAAGCTACTGACTGAATGAAAAGAGCTGGCATCTCACTCTCTTTGAATCTTCTTTATCATGCTAAGAGGAGCAGGAAAAAGCAAAAAATGTCAGAATTGCACCTTGCAATGTGGAGATATTACTGTTTATGCATTTACAATATTCATTGATTTTTGCCATTGAAAAACGTCCAGAAATGTTTGAAGCTACTGACTGAATGAAAGGAGCTGGCATCTCACTCTCTTTGAATCTTCTTTATCATGCTAGGATTAGCAGGAAAAAGCAAAAAATTTCAGAATTGCACCTTGCAATGTGGAGTTATTACTGTTTGTGCATTTACAATATTCATTGATTTTTGCCATTGAAAAATGTCCAGAAATGTTTGAAGCTACTGACTGAATGAAAGGAGCTGGCATCTCACTCTCTTTGAATCTTCTTTATCATGCTAAGATTAGCAGGAAAAAGCAAAAAATTTCAGAATTGCACCTTGCAATGTGGAGATATTACTGTTTGTGCATTTACAATATTCATTGATTTTTGCCATTGAAAAACGTCCAGAAATGTTTGAAGCTACTGACTGAATGAAAGGAGCTGGCATCTCACTCTCTTTGAATCTTCTTTATCATGCTAGGATTAGCAGGAAAAAGCAAAAAATTTCAGAATTGCACCTTGCAATGCGGAGAAATTACTGTTTGTGCATTTACAATATTCATTGATTTTTGCCATTGAAAAACATCATGTTATTCATATACCAGAAATGTTTGAAGCTACTGACTGAATGAAAAGAGCTGGCATCTCACTCTCTTTGAATCTTCTTTATCATGCTAAGAGGAGCAGGAAAAAGCAAAAAATGTCAGAATTGCACCTTGCAATGTGGAGATATTACTGTTTATGCATTTACAATATTCATTGATTTTTGCCATTGAAAAACGTCCAGAAATGTTTGAAGCTACTGACTGAATGAAAGGAGCTGGCATCTCACTCTCTTTGAATCTTCTTTATCATGCTAGGATTAGCAGGAAAAAGCAAAAAATTTCAGAATTGCACCTTGCAATGTGGAGTTATTACTGTTTGTGCATTTACAATATTCATTGATTTTTGCCATTGAAAAATGTCCAGAAATGTTTGAAGCTACTGACTGAATGAAAGGAGCTGGCATCTCACTCTCTTTGAATCTTCTTTATCATGCTAGGATTAGCAGGAAAAAGCAAAAAATTTCAGAATTGCACCTTGCAATGTGGAGATATTACTGTTTGTGCATTTACAATATTCATTGATTTTTGCCATTGAAAAACGTCCAGAAATGTTTGAAGCTACTGACTGAATGAAAGGAGCTGGCATCTCACTCTCTTTGAATCTTCTTTATCATGCTAGGATTAGCAGGAAAAAGCAAAAAATTTCAGAATTGCACCTTGCAATGCGGAGAAATTACTGTTTGTGCATTTACAATATTCATTGATTTTTGCCATTGAAAAACATCATGTTATTCATATACCAGAAATGTTTGAAGCTACTGACTGAATGAAAAGAGCTGGCATCTCACTCTCTTTGAATCTTCTTTATCATGCTAAGAGGAGCAGGAAAAAGCAAAAAATGTCAGAATTGCACCTTGCAATGTGGAGATATTACTGTTTATGCATTTACAATATTCATTGATTTTTGCCATTGAAAAACGTCCAGAAATGTTTGAAGCTACTGACTGAATGAAAGGAGCTGGCATCTCACTCTCTTTGAATCTTCTTTATCATGCTAGGATTAGCAGGAAAAAGCAAAAAATTTCAGAATTGCACCTTGCAATGTGGAGTTATTACTGTTTGTGCATTTACAATATTCATTGATTTTTGCCATTGAAAAATGTCCAGAAATGTTTGAAGCTACTGACTGAATGAAAGGAGCTGGCATCTCACTCTCTTTGAATCTTCTTTATCATGCTAGGATTAGCAGGAAAAAGCAAAAAATTTCAGAATTGCACCTTGCAATGTGGAGATATTACTGTTTGTGCATTTACAATATTCATTGATTTTTGCCATTGAAAAACATCATGTTATTCATATACCAGAAATGTTTGAAGCTACTGACTGAATGAAAAGAGCTGGCATCTCACTCTCTTTGAATCTTCTTTATCATGCTAAGAGGAGCAGGAAAAAGCAAAAAATTTCAGAATTGCACCTTGCAATGTGGAGATATTACTGTTTGTGCATTTACAATATTCATTGATTTTTGCTATTGAAAAACGTCCAGAAATGTTTGAAGCTACTGACTGAATGAAAGGAGCTGGCATCTCACTCTCTTTGAATCTTCTTTATCATGCTAGGATTAGCAGGAAAAAGCAAAAAATTTCAGAATTGCACCTTGCAATGCGGAGAAATTACTGTTTGTGCATTTACAATATTCATTGATTTTTGCCATTGAAAAACATCATGTTATTCATATACCAGAAATGTTTGAAGCTACTGACTGAATGAAAAGAGCTGGCATCTCACTCTCTTTGAATCTTCTTTATCATGCTAAGAGGAGCAGGAAAAAGCAAAAAATTTCAGAATTGCACCTTGCAATGTGGAGATATTACTGTTTGTGCATTTACAATATTCATTGATTTTTGCCATTGAAAAACGTCCAGAAATGTTTGAAGCTACTGACTGAATGAAAGGAGCTGGCATCTCACTCTCTTTGAATCTTCTTTATCATGCTAGGATTAGCAGGAAAAAGCAAAAATTTCAGAATTGCACCTTGCAATGCGGAGAAATTACTGTTTGTGCATTTACAATATTCATTGATTTTTGCCATTGAAAAACATCATGTTATTCATATACCAGAAATGTTTGAAGCTACTGACTGAATGAAAAGAGCTGCCATCTCACTCTCTTTGAATCTTCTTTATCATGCCAGGATTAGCAGGAAAAAGCAAAAAATTTCAGAATTGCACCTTGCAATGTGGAGATATTACTGTTTGTGCATTTACAATATTCATTGATTTTTGCCATTGAAAAACGTCCAGAAATGTTTGAAGCTACTGACTGAATGAAAGGAGCTGGCATCTCAGTCTCTTTGAATCTTCTTTATCATGCTAGGATTAGCAGGAAAAAGCAAAAAATTTCAGAATTGCACCTTGCAATGCGGAGAAATTACTGTTTGTGCATTTACAATATTCATTGATTTTTGCCATTGAAAAACATCATGTTATTCATATACCAGAAATGTTTGAAGCTACTGACTGAATGAAAAGAGCTGGCATCTCACTCTCTTTGAATCTTCTTTATCATGCTAAGAGGAGCAGGAAAAAGCAAAAAATTTCAGAATTGCACGTTGCAATGTGGAGATATTACTGTTTGTGCATTTACAATATTCATTGATTTTTGCCATTGAAAAACGTCCAGAAATGTTTGAAGCTACTGACTGAATGAAAGGTCGTGGCATCTCACTCTCTTTGAATCTTCGTTATCATGCTAGGATTAGCAGGACAAAGCAAAAAATTTCAGAATTGCACCTTGCAATGCGGAATAATTACTGTTTGTGCATTTACAATATTCATTGATTTTTGCCATTGAAAAACATCATGTTATTCATATACCAGAAATGTTTGAAGCTACTGACTGAATGAAAAGAGCTGGCATCTCACTCTCTTTGAATCTTCTTTATCATGCCAGGATTAGCAGGAAAAAGCAAAAAATTTCAGAATTGCACCTTGCAATGTGGAGATATTACTGTTTGTGCATTTACAATATTCATTGATTTTTGCCATTGAAAAACGTCCAGAAATGTTTGAAGCTACTGACTGAATGAAAGGAGCTGGCATCTCACTCTCTTTGAATCTTCTTTATCATGCTAGGATTAGCAGGAAAAAGCAAAAAATTTCAGAATTGCACCTTGCAATGCGGAGAATTTACTGTTTGTGCATTTACAATATTCATTGATTTTTGCCATTGAAAAACATCATGTTATTCATATACCAGAAATGTTTGAAGCTACTGACTGAATGAAAAGAGCTGGCATCTCACTCTCTTTGAATCTTCTTTATCATGCTAAGAGGAGCAGGAAAAAGCAAAAAATTTCAGAATTGCACCTTGCAATGTGGAGATATTACTGTTTGTGCATTTACAATATTCATTGATTTTTGCCATTGAAAAACGTCCAGAAATGTTTGAAGCTACTGACTGAATGAAAGGAGCTGGCATCTCACTCTCTTTGAATCTTCTTTATCATGCTAGGATTAGCAGGAAAAAGCAAAAAATTTCAGAATTGCACCTTGCAATGTGGAGTTATTACTGTTTGTGCATTTACAATATTCATTGATTTTTGCCATTGAAAAATGTCCAGAAATGTTTGAAGCTACTGACTGAATGAAAGGAGCTGGCATCTCACTCTCTTTGAATCTTCTTTATCATGCTAGGATTAGCAGGAAAAAGCAAAAAATTTCAGAATTGCACCTTGCAATGTGGAGATATTACTGTTTGTGCATTTACAATATTCATTGATTTTTGCCATTGAAAAACATCATGTTATTCATATACCAGAAATGTTTGAAGCTACTGACTGAATGAAAAGAGCTGGCATCTCACTCTCTTTGAATCTTCTTTATCATGCTAAGAGGAGCAGGAAAAAGCAAAAAATTTCAGAATTGCACCTTGCAATGTGGAGATATTACTGTTTGTGCATTTACAATATTCATTGATTTTTGCTATTGAAAAACGTCCAGAAATGTTTGAAGCTACTGACTGAATGAAAGGAGCTGGCATCTCACTCTCTTTGAATCTTCTTTATCATGCTAGGATTAGCAGGAAAAAGCAAAAAATTTCAGAATTGCACCTTGCAATGCGGAGAAATTACTGTTTGTGCATTTACAATATTCATTGATTTTTGCCATTGAAAAACATCATGTTATTCATATACCAGAAATGTTTGAAGCTACTGACTGAATGAAAAGAGCTGGCATCTCACTCTCTTTGAATCTTCTTTATCATGCTAAGAGGAGCAGGAAAAAGCAAAAAATTTCAGAATTGCACCTTGCAATGTGGAGATATTACTGTTTGTGCATTTACAATATTCATTGATTTTTGCCATTGAAAAACGTCCAGAAATGTTTGAAGCTACTGACTGAATGAAAGGAGCTGGCATCTCACTCTCTTTGAATCTTCTTTATCATGCTAGGATTAGCAGGAAAAAGCAAAAAATTTCAGAATTGCACCTTGCAATGCGGAGAAATTACTGTTTGTGCATTTACAATATTCATTGATTTTTGCCATTGAAAAACATCATGTTATTCATATACCAGAAATGTTTGAAGCTACTGACTGAATGAAAAGAGCTGCCATCTCACTCTCTTTGAATCTTCTTTATCATGCCAGGATTAGCAGGAAAAAGCAAAAAATTTCAGAATTGCACCTTGCAATGTGGAGATATTACTGTTTGTGCATTTACAATATTCATTGATTTTTGCCATTGAAAAACGTCCAGAAATGTTTGAAGCTACTGACTGAATGAAAGGAGCTGGCATCTCACTCTCTTTGAATCTTCTTTATCATGCTAGGATTAGCAGGAAAAAGCAAAAAATTTCAGAATTGCACCTTGCAATGCGGAGAAATTACTGTTTGTGCATTTACAATATTCATTGATTTTTGCCATTGAAAAACATCATGTTATTCATATACCAGAAATGATTGAAGCTACTGACTGAATGAAAAGAGCTGGCATCTCACTCTCTTTGAATCTTCTTTATCATGCCAGGATTAGCAGGAAAAAGCAAAAAATTTCAGAATTGCACCTTGCAATGTGGAGATATTACTGTTTGTGCATTTACAATATTCATTGATTTTTGCCATTGAAAAACGTCCAGAAATGTTTGAAGCTACTGACTGAATGAAAGGAGCTGGCATCTCACTCTCTTTGAATCTTCTTTATCATGCTAGGATTAGCAGGAAAAAGCAAAAAATTTCAGAATTGCACCTTGCAATGCGGAGAAATTACTGTTTGTGCATTTACAATATTCATTGATTTTTGCCATTGAAAAACATCATGTTATTCATATACCAGAAATGATTGAAGCTACTGACTGAATGAAAAGAGCTGGCATCTCACTCTCTTTGAATCTTCTTTATCATGCTAAGAGGAGCAGGAAAAAGCAAAAAATTTCAGAATTGCACCTTGCAATGTGGAGATATTACTGTTTGTGCATTTACAATATTCATTGATTTTTGCCATTGAAAAACGTCCAGAAATGTTTGAAGCTACTGACTGAATGAAAGGAGCTGGCATCTCACTCTCTTTGAATCTTCTTTATCATGCTAGGATTAGCAGGAAAAAGCAAAAAATTTCAGAATTGCACCTTGCAATGTGGAGTTATTACTGTTTGTGCATTTACAATATTCATTGATTTTTGCCATTGAAAAATGTCCAGAAATGTTTGAAGCTACTGACTGAATGAAAGGAGCTGGCATCTCACTCTCTTTGAATCTTCTTTATCATGCTAGGATTAGCAGGAAAAAGCAAAAAATTTCAGAATTGCACCTTGCAATGTGGAGATATTACTGTTTGTGCATTTACAATATTCATTGATTTTTGCCATTGAAAAACATCATGTTATTCATATACCAGAAATGTTTGAAGCTACTGACTGAATGAAAAGAGCTGGCATCTCACTCTCTTTGAATCTTCTTTATCATGCTAAGAGGAGCAGGAAAAAGCAAAAAATTTCAGAATTGCACCTTGCAATGTGGAGATATTACTGTTTGTGCATTTACAATATTCATTGATTTTTGCTATTGAAAAACGTCCAGAAATGTTTGAAGCTACTGACTGAATGAAAGGAGCTGGCATCTCACTCTCTTTGAATCTTCTTTATCATGCTAGGATTAGCAGGAAAAAGCAAAAAATTTCAGAATTGCACCTTGCAATGCGGAGAAATTACTGTTTGTGCATTTACAATATTCATTGATTTTTGCCATTGAAAAACATTATGTTATTCATATACCAGAAATGTTTGAAGCTACTGACTGAATGAAAAGAGCTGGCATCTCACTCTCTTTGAATCTTCTTTATCATGCTAAGAGGAGCAGGAAAAAGCAAAAAATTTCAGAATTGCACCTTGCAATGTGGAGATATTACTGTTTGTGCATTTACAATATTCATTGATTTTTGCCATTGAAAAACGTCCAGAAATGTTTGAAGCTACTGACTGAATGAAAGGAGCTGGCATCTCACTCTCTTTGAATCTTCTTTATCATGCTAGGATTAGCAGGAAAAAGCAAAAAATTTCAGAATTGCACCTTGCAATGCGGAGAAATTACTGTTTGTGCATTTACAATATTCATTGATTTTTGCCATTGAAAAACATCATGTTATTCATATACCAGAAATGTTTGAAGCTACTGACTGAATGAAAAGAGCTGCCATCTCACTCTCTTTGAATCTTCTTTATCATGCCAGGATTAGCAGGAAAAAGCAAAAAATTTCAGAATTGCACCTTGCAATGTGGAGATATTACTGTTTGTGCATTTACAATATTCATTGATTTTTGCCATTGAAAAACGTCCAGAAATGTTTGAAGCTACTGACTGAATGAAAGGAGCTGGCATCTCACTCTCTTTGAATCTTCTTTATCATGCTAGGATTAGCAGGAAAAAGCAAAAAATTTCAGAATTGCACCTTGCAATGCGGAGAAATTACTGTTTGTGCATTTACAATATTCATTGATTTTTGCCATTGAAAAACATCATGTTATTCATATACCAGAAATGATTGAAGCTACTGACTGAATGAAAAGAGCTGGCATCTCACTCTCTTTGAATCTTCTTTATCATGCTAAGAGGAGAAGGAAAAAGCAAAAAATTTCAGAATTGCACGTTGCAATGTGGAGATATTACAGTTTGTGCATTTACAATATTCATTGATTTTTGCCATTGAAAAACGTCCAGAAATGTTTGAAGCTACTGACTGAATGAAAGGTCGTGGCATCTCACTCTCTTTGAATCTTCTTTATCATGCTAGGATTAGCAGGAAAAAGCAAAAAATTTCAGAATTGCACCTTGCAATGCGGAGAAATTACTGTTTGTGCATTTACAATATTCATTGATTTTTGCCATTGAAAAACATCATGTTATTCATATACCAGAAATGTTTGAAGCTACTGACTGAATGAAAAGAGCTGGCATCTCACTCTCTTTGAATCTTCTTTATCATGCTAAGAGGAGCAGGAAAAAGCAAAAAATTTCAGAATTGCACCTTGCAATGTGGAGATATTACTGTTTGTGCATTTACAATATTCATTGATTTTTGCCATTGAAAAACGTCCAGAAATGTTTGAAGCTACTGACTGAATGAAAGGAGCTGGCATCTCACTCTCTTTGAATCTTCTTTATCATGCTAGGATTAGCAGGAAAAAGCAAAAAATTTCAGAATTGCACCTTGCAATGCGGAGAATTTACTGTTTGTGCATTTACAATATTCATTGATTTTTGCCATTGAAAAACATCATGTTATTCATATACCAGAAATGTTTGAAGCTACTGACTGAATGAAAAGAGCTGGCATCTCACTCTCTTTGAATCTTCTTTATCATGCTAAGAGGAGCAGGAAAAAGCAAAAAATTTCAGAATTGCACCTTGCAATGTGGAGATATTACTGTTTGTGCATTTACAATATTCATTGATTTTTGCCATTGAAAAACGTCCAGAAATGTTTGAAGCTACTGACTGAATGAAAGGAGCTGGCATCTCACTCTCTTTGAATCTTCTTTATCATGCTAGGATTAGCAGGAAAAAGCAAAAAATTTCAGAATTGCACCTTGCAATGTGGAGTTATTACTGTTTGTGCATTTACAATATTCATTGATTTTTGCCATTGAAAAATGTCCAGAAATGTTTGAAGCTACTGACTGAATGAAAGGAGCTGGCATCTCACTCTCTTTGAATCTTCTTTATCATGCTAGGATTAGCAGGAAAAAGCAAAAAATTTCAGAATTGCACCTTGCAATGTGGAGATATTACTGTTTGTGCATTTACAATATTCATTGATTTTTGCCATTGAAAAACATCATGTTATTCATATACCAGAAATGTTTGAAGCTACTGACTGAATGAAAAGAGCTGGCATCTCACTCTCTTTGAATCTTCTTTATCATGCTAAGAGGAGCAGGAAAAAGCAAAAAATTTCAGAATTGCACCTTGCAATGTGGAGATATTACTGTTTGTGCATTTACAATATTCATTGATTTTTGCTATTGAAAAACGTCCAGAAATGTTTGAAGCTACTGACTGAATGAAAGGAGCTGGCATCTCACTCTCTTTGAATCTTCTTTATCATGCTAGGATTAGCAGGAAAAAGCAAAAAATTTCAGAATTGCACCTTGCAATGCGGAGAAATTACTGTTTGTGCATTTACAATATTCATTGATTTTTGCCATTGAAAAACATCATGTTATTCATATACCAGAAATGTTTGAAGCTACTGACTGAATGAAAAGAGCTGGCATCTCACTCTCTTTGAATCTTCTTTATCATGCTAAGAGGAGCAGGAAAAAGCAAAAAATTTCAGAATTGCACCTTGCAATGTGGAGATATTACTGTTTGTGCATTTACAATATTCATTGATTTTTGCCATTGAAAAACGTCCAGAAATGTTTGAAGCTACTGACTGAATGAAAGGAGCTGGCATCTCACTCTCTTTGAATCTTCTTTATCATGCTAGGATTAGCAGGAAAAAGCAAAAAATTTCAGAATTGCACCTTGCAATGCGGAGAAATTACTGTTTGTGCATTTACAATATTCATTGATTTTTGCCATTGAAAAACATCATGTTATTCATATACCAGAAATGTTTGAAGCTACTGACTGAATGAAAAGAGCTGCCATCTCACTCTCTTTGAATCTTCTTTATCATGCCAGGATTAGCAGGAAAAAGCAAAAAATTTCAGAATTGCACCTTGCAATGTGGAGATATTACTGTTTGTGCATTTACAATATTCATTGATTTTTGCCATTGAAAAACGTCCAGAAATGTTTGAAGCTACTGACTGAATGAAAGGAGCTGGCATCTCACTCTCTTTGAATCTTCTTTATCATGCTAGGATTAGCAGGAAAAAGCAAAAAATTTCAGAATTGCACCTTGCAATGCGGAGAAATTACTGTTTGTGCATTTACAATATTCATTGATTTTTGCCATTGAAAAACATCATGTTATTCATATACCAGAAATGATTGAAGCTACTGACTGAATGAAAAGAGCTGGCATCTCACTCTCTTTGAATCTTCTTTATCATGCTAAGAGGAGAAGGAAAAAGCAAAAAATTTCAGAATTGCACGTTGCAATGTGGAGATATTACAGTTTGTGCATTTACAATATTCATTGATTTTTGCCATTGAAAAACGTCCAGAAATGTTTGAAGCTACTGACTGAATGAAAGGTCGTGGCATCTCACTCTCTTTGAATCTTCTTTATCATGCTAGGATTAGCAGGAAAAAGCAAAAAATTTCAGAATTGCACCTTGCAATGCGGAGAAATTACTGTTTGTGCATTTACAATATTCATTGATTTTTGCCATTGAAAAACATCATGTTATTCATATACCAGAAATGTTTGAAGCTACTGACTGAATGAAAAGAGCTGGCATCTCACTCTCTTTGAATCTTCTTTATCATGCTAAGAGGAGCAGGAAAAAGCAAAAAATTTCAGAATTGCACCTTGCAATGTGGAGATATTACTGTTTGTGCATTTACAATATTCATTGATTTTTGCTATTGAAAAACGTCCAGAAATGTTTGAAGCTACTGACTGAATGAAAGGAGCTGGCATCTCACTCTCTTTGAATCTTCTTTATCATGCTAGGATTAGCAGGAAAAAGCAAAAAATTTCAGAATTGCACCTTGCAATGCGGAGAAATTACTGTTTGTGCATTTACAATATTCATTGATTTTTGCCATTGAAAAACATCATGTTATTCATATACCAGAAATGTTTGAAGCTACTGACTGAATGAAAAGAGCTGGCATCTCACTCTCTTTGAATCTTCTTTATCATGCTAAGAGGAGCAGGAAAAAGCAAAAAATTTCAGAATTGCACCTTGCAATGTGGAGATATTACTGTTTGTGCATTTACAATATTCATTGATTTTTGCCATTGAAAAACGTCCAGAAATGTTTGAAGCTACTGACTGAATGAAAGGAGCTGGCATCTCACTCTCTTTGAATCTTCTTTATCATGCTAGGATTAGCAGGAAAAAGCAAAAAATTTCAGAATTGCACCTTGCAATGCGGAGAAATTACTGTTTGTGCATTTACAATATTCATTGATTTTTGCCATTGAAAAACATCATGTTATTCATATACCAGAAATGTTTGAAGCTACTGACTGAATGAAAAGAGCTGCCATCTCACTCTCTTTGAATCTTCTTTATCATGCCAGGATTAGCAGGAAAAAGCAAAAAATTTCAGAATTGCACCTTGCAATGTGGAGATATTACTGTTTGTGCATTTACAATATTCATTGATTTTTGCCATTGAAAAACGTCCAGAAATGTTTGAAGCTACTGACTGAATGAAAGGAGCTGGCATCTCACTCTCTTTGAATCTTCTTTATCATGCTAGGATTAGCAGGAAAAAGCAAAAAATTTCAGAATTGCACCTTGCAATGCGGAGAAATTACTGTTTGTGCATTTACAATATTCATTGATTTTTGCCATTGAAAAACATCATGTTATTCATATACCAGAAATGTTTGAAGCTACTGACTGAATGAAAAGAGCTGGCATCTCACTCTCTTTGAATCTTCTTTATCATGCTAAGAGGAGCAGGAAAAAGCAAAAAATTTCAGAATTGCACGTTGCAATGTGGAGATATTACTGTTTGTGCATTTACAATATTCATTGATTTTTGCCATTGAAAAACGTCCAGAAATGTTTGAAGCTACTGACTGAATGAAAGGTCGTGGCATCTCACTCTCTTTGAATCTTCGTTATCATGCTAGGATTAGCAGGACAAAGCAAAAAATTTCAGAATTGCACCTTGCAATGCGGAGAAATTACTGTTTGTGCATTTACAATATTCATTGATTTTTGCCATTGAAAAACATCATGTTATTCATATACCAGAAATGTTTGAAGCTACTGACTGAATGAAAAGAGCTGGCATCTCACTCTCTTTGAATCTTCTTTATCATGCCAGGATTAGCAGGAAAAAGCAAAAAATTTCAGAATTGCACCTTGCAATGTGGAGATATTACTGTTTGTGCATTTACAATATTCATTGATTTTTGCCATTGAAAAACGTCCAGAAATGTTTGAAGCTACTGACTGAATGAAAGGAGCTGGCATCTCACTCTCTTTGAATCTTCTTTATCATGCTAGGATTAGCAGGAAAAAGCAAAAAATTTCAGAATTGCACCTTGCAATGCGGAGAATTTACTGTTTGTGCATTTACAATATTCATTGATTTTTGCCATTGAAAAACATCATGTTATTCATATACCAGAAATGTTTGAAGCTACTGACTGAATGAAAAGAGCTGGCATCTCACTCTCTTTGAATCTTCTTTATCATGCTAAGAGGAGCAGGAAAAAGCAAAAAATTTCAGAATTGCACCTTGCAATGTGGAGATATTACTGTTTGTGCATTTACAATATTCATTGATTTTTGCTATTGAAAAACGTCCAGAAATGTTTGAAGCTACTGACTGAATGAAAGGAGCTGGCATCTCACTCTCTTTGAATCTTCTTTATCATGCTAGGATTAGCAGGAAAAAGCAAAAAATTTCAGAATTGCACCTTGCAATGCGGAGAAATTACTGTTTGTGCATTTACAATATTCATTGATTTTTGCCATTGAAAAACATCATGTTATTCATATACCAGAAATGTTTGAAGCTACTGACTGAATGAAAAGAGCTGGCATCTCACTCTCTTTGAATCTTCTTTATCATGCTAAGAGGAGCAGGAAAAAGCAAAAAATTTCAGAATTGCACCTTGCAATGTGGAGATATTACTGTTTGTGCATTTACAATATTCATTGATTTTTGCCATTGAAAAACGTCCAGAAATGTTTGAAGCTACTGACTGAATGAAAGGAGCTGGCATCTCACTCTCTTTGAATCTTCTTTATCATGCTAGGATTAGCAGGAAAAAGCAAAAAATTTCAGAATTGCACCTTGCAATGCGGAGAAATTACTGCTTGTGCATTTACAATATTCATTGATTTTTGCCATTGAAAAACATCATGTTATTCATATACCAGAAATGTTTGAAGCTACTGACTGAATGAAAAGAGCTGCCATCTCACTCTCTTTGAATCTTCTTTATCATGCCAGGATTAGCAGGAAAAAGCAAAAAATTTCAGAATTGCACCTTGCAATGTGGAGATATTACTGTTTGTGCATTTACAATATTCATTGATTTTTGCCATTGAAAAACGTCCAGAAATGTTTGAAGCTACTGACTGAATGAAAGGAGCTGGCATCTCACTCTCTTTGAATCTTCTTTATCATGCTAGGATTAGCAGGAAAAAGCAAAAAATTTCAGAATTGCACCTTGCAATGCGGAGAAATTACTGTTTGTGCATTTACAATATTCATTGATTTTTGCAATTGAAAAACATCATGTTATTCATATACCAGAAATGT
This sequence comes from Phyllobates terribilis, assembly GCF_046119375.1. Taxonomy (NCBI): domain Eukaryota; kingdom Metazoa; phylum Chordata; class Amphibia; order Anura; family Dendrobatidae; genus Phyllobates; species Phyllobates terribilis. The sequence goes on along the minus strand of NW_027362909.1, from coordinate 3,864,503 downwards.
TTGAAGCTACTGACTGAATGAAAAGAGCTGGCATCTCACTCTCTTTAAATCTTCTTTATCATGCTAAGAGGAGCAGGAAAAAGCAAAAAATTTCAGAATTGCACGTTGCAATGTGGAGATATTACTGTTTGTGCATTTACAATATTCATTGATTTTCGCCATTGAAAAACGTCCAGAAATGTTTGAAGCTACTGACTGAATGAAAGGTCGTGGCATCTCACTCTCTTTGAATCTTCTTTATCATGCTAGGATTAGCAGGACAAAGCAAAAAATTTCAGAATTGCACCTTGCAATGCGGAGAAATTACTGTTTGTGCATTTACAATATTCATTGATTTTTGCCATTGAAAAACATCATGTTATTCATATACCAGAAATGTTTGAAGCTACTGACTGAATGAAAAGAGCTGGCATCTCACTCTCTTTGAATCTTCTTTATCATGCCAGGATTAGCAGGAAAAAGCAAAAAATTTCAGAATTGCACCTTGCAATGTGGAGATATTACTGTTTGTGCATTTACAATATTCATTGATTTTTGCCATTGAAAAACGTCCAGAAATGTTTGAAGCTACTGACTGAATGAAAGGAGCTGGCATCTCACTCTCTTTGAATCTTCTTTATCATGCTAGGATTAGCAGGAAAAAGCAAAAAATTTCAGAATTGCACCTTGCAATGCGGAGAAATTACTGTTTGTGCATTTACAATATTCATTGATTTTTGCCATTGAAAAACATCATGTTATTCATATACCAGAAATGTTTGAAGCTACTGACTGAATGAAAAGAGCTGGCATCTCACTCTCTTTGAATCTTCTTTATCATGCTAAGAGGAGCAGGAAAAAGCAAAAAATTTCAGAATTGCACCTTGCAATGTGGAGATATTACTGTTTGTGCATTTACAATATTCATTGATTTTTGCCATTGAAAAACGTCCAGAAATGTTTGAAGCTACTGACTGAATGAAAGGAGCTGGCATCTCACTCTCTTTGTATCTTCTTTATCATGCTAGGATTAGCAGGAAAAAGCAAAAAATTTCAGAATTGCACCTTGCAATGCGGAGAAATTACTGTTTGTGCATTTACAATATTCATTGATTTTTGCCATTGAAAAACATCATGTTATTCATATACCAGAAATGTTTGAAGCTACTGACTGAATGAAAAGAGCTGGCATCTCACTCTCTTTGAATCTTCTTTATCATGCTAAGAGGAGCAGGAAAAAGCAAAAAATTCCAGAATTGCACCTTGCAATGTGGAGATATTACTGTTTGTGCATTTACAATATTCATTGATTTTTGCCATTGAAAAACGTCCAGAAATGTTTGAAGCTACTGACTGAATGAAAGGAGCTGGCATCTCACTCTCTTTGAATCTTCTTTATCATGCTAGGATTAGCAGGAAAAAGCAAAAAATTTCAGAATTGCACCTTGCAATGCGGAGAAATTACTGTTTGTGCATTTACAATATTCATTGATTTTTGCCATTGAAAAACATCATGTTATTCATATACCAGAAATGTTTGAAGCTACTGACTGAATGAAAAGAGCTGGCATCTCACTCTCTTTGAATCTTCTTTATCATGCCAGGATTAGCAGGAAAAAGCAAAAAATTTCAGAATTGCACCTTGCAATGTGGAGATATTACTGTTTGTGCATTTACAATATTCATTGATTTTTGCCATTGAAAAACGTCCAGAAATGTTTGAAGCTACTGACTGAATGAAAGGAGCTGGCATCTCACTCTCTTTGAATCTTCTTTATCATGCTAGGATTAGCAGAAAAAAGCAAAAAATTTCAGAATTGCACCTTGCAATGCGGAGAAATTACTGTTTGTGCATTTACAATATTCATTGATTTTTGCCATTGAAAAACATCATGTTATTCATATACCAGAAATGTTTGAAGCTACTGACTGAATGAAAAGAGCTGGCATCTAACTCTCTTTGAATCTTCTTTATCATGCCAGGATTAGCAGGAAAAAGCAAAAAATTTCAGAATTGCACCTTGCAATGTGGAGATATTACTGTTTGTGCATTTACAATATTCATTGATTTTTGCCATTGAAAAACGTCCAGAAATGTTTGAAGCTACTGACTGAATGAAAGGAGCTGGCATCTCACTCTCTTTGAATCTTCTTTATCATGCTAAGAGGAGCAGGAAAAAGCAAAAAATTCCAGAATTGCACGTTGCAATGTGGAGATATTACTGTTTGTGCATTTACAATATTCATTGATTTTTGCAATTGAAAAACGTCCAGAAATGTTTGAAGCTACTGACTGAATGAAAGGTCGTGGCATCTCACTCTCTTTGAATCTTCTTTATCATGCTAGGATTAGCAGGAAAAAGCAAAAAATTTCAGAATTGCACCTTGCAATGCGGAGAAATTACTGTTTGTGCATTTACAATATTCATTGATTTTTGCCATTGAAAAACATCATGTTATTCATATACCAGAAATGTTTGAAGCTACTGACTGAATGAAAAGAGCTGGCATCTCACTCTCTTTGAATCTTCTTTATCATGCCAGGATTAGCAAGAAAAAGCAAAAAATTTCAGAATTGAACCTTGCAATGTGGAGATATTACTGTTTGTGCATTTACAATATTCATTGATTTTTGCCATTGAAAAACGTCCAGAAATGTTTGAAGCTACTGACTGAATGAAAGGAGCTGGCATCTCACTCTCTTTGAATCTTCTTTATCATGCTAGGATTAGCAGAAAAAAGCAAAAAATTTCAGAATTGCACCTTGCAATGCGGAGAAATTACTGTTTGTGCATTTACAATATTCATTGATTTTTGCCATTGAAAAACATCATGTTATTCATATACCAGAAATGTTTGAAGCTACTGACTGAATGAAAAGAGCTGGCATCTAACTCTCTTTGAATCTTCTTTATCATGCCAGGATTAGCAGGAAAAAGCAAAAAATTTCAGAATTGCACCTTGCAATGTGGAGATATTACTGTTTGTGCATTTACAATATTCATTGATTTTTGCCATTGAAAAACGTCCAGAAATGTTTGAAGCTACTGACTGAATGAAAGGAGCTGGCATCTCACTCTCTTTGAATCTTCTTTATCATGCTAAGAGGAGCAGGAAAAAGCAAAAAATTCCAGAATTGCACGTTGCAATGTGGAGATATTACTGTTTGTGCATTTACAATATTCATTGATTTTTGCAATTGAAAAACGTCCAGAAATGTTTGAAGCTACTGACTGAATGAAAGGTCGTGGCATCTCACTCTCTTTGAATCTTCTTTATCATGCTAGGATTAGCAGGAAAAAGCAAAAAATTTCAGAATTGCACCTTGCAATGCGGAGAAATTACTGTTTGTGCATTTACAATATTCATTGATTTTTGCCATTGAAAAACATCATGTTATTCATATACCAGAAATGTTTGAAGCTACTGACTGAATGAAAAGAGCTGGCATCTCACTCTCTTTGAATCTTCTTTATCATGCCAGGATTAGCAAGAAAAAGCAAAAAATTTCAGAATTGAACCTTGCAATGTGGAGATATTACTGTTTGTGCATTTACAATATTCATTGATTTTTGCCATTGAAAAACGTCCAGAAATGTTTGAAGCTACTGACTGAATGAAAGGAGCTGGCATCTCACTCTCTTTGAATCGTCTTTATCATTCTAGGATTAGCAGGAAAAAGCAAAAAATTTCAGAATTGCACCTTGCAATGCGGAGAAATTACTGTTTGTGCATTTACAATATTCATTGATTTTTGCCATTGAAAAACATCATGTTATTCATATACCAGAAATGTTTGAAGCTACTGACTGAATGAAAAGAGCTGGCATCTCACTCTCTTTGAATCTTCTTTATCATGCTAAGAGGAGCAGGAAAAAGCAAAAAATTTCAGAATTGCACCTTGCAATGTGGAGATATTACTGTTTGTGCATTTACAATATTCATTGATTTTTGCCATTGAAAAACGTCCAGAAATGTTTGAAGCTACTGACTGAATGAAAGGAGCTGGCATCTCACTCTCTTTGAATCTTCTTTATCATGCTAGGATTAGCAGGAAAAAGCAAAAAATTTCAGAATTGCACCTTGCAATGCGGAGAAATTACTGTTTGTGCATTTACAATATTCATTGATTTTTGCCATTGAAAAACATCATGTTATTCATATACCAGAAATGTTTGAAGCTACTGACTGAATGAAAAGAGCTGGCATCTCACTCTCTTTGAATCTTCTTTATCATGCCAGGATTAGCAGGAAAAAGCAAAAAATTTCAGAATTGCACCTTGCAATGTGGAGATATTACTGTTTGTGCATTTACAATATTCATTGATTTTTGCCATTGAAAAACGTCCAGAAATGTTTGAAGCTACTGACTGAATGAAAGGAGCTGGCATCTCACTCTCTTTGAATCTTCTTTATCATGCTAGGATTAGCAGGAAAAAGCAAAAAATTTCAGAATTGCACCTTGCAATGTGGAGATATTACTGTTTGTGCATTTACAATATTCATTGATTTTTGCCATTGAAAAACGTCCAGAAATGTTTGAAGCTACTGACTGAATGAAAGGAGCTGGCATCTCACTCTCTTTGAATCTTCTTTATCATGCTAGGATTAGCAGGAAAAAGCAAAAAATTTCAGAATTGCACCTTGCAATGCGGAGAAATTACTGTTTGTGCATTTACAATATTCATTGATTTTTGCCATTGAAAAACATCATGTTATTCATATACCAGAAATGTTTGAAGCTACTGACTGAATGAAAAGAGCTGGCATCTCACTCTCTTTGAATCTTCTTTATCATGCCAGGATTAGCAGGAAAAAGCAAAAAATTTCAGAATTGCACCTTGCAATGTGGAGATATTACTGTTTGTGCATTTACAATATTCATTGATTTTTGCCATTGAAAAACGTCCAGAAATGTTTGAAGCTACTGACTGAATGAAAGGAGCTGGCATCTCACTCTCTTTGAATCTTCTTTATCATGCTAGGATTAGCAGGAAAAAGCAAAAAATTTCAGAATTGCACCTTGCAATGCGGAGAAATTACTGTTTGTGCATTTACAATATTCATTGATTTTTGCCATTGAAAAACATCATGTTATTCATATACCAGAAATGTTTGAAGCTACTGACTGAATGAAAAGAGCTGGCATCTCACTCTCTTTGAATCTTCTTTATCATGCCAGGATTAGCAGGAAAAAGCAAAAAATTTCAGAATTGCACCTTGCAATGTGGAGATATTACTGTTTGTGCATTTACAATATTCATTGATTTTTGCCATTGAAAAACGTCCAGAAATGTTTGAAGCTACTGACTGAATGAAAGGAGCTGGCATCTCACTCTCTTTGAATCTTCTTTATCATGCTAGGATTAGCAGGAAAAAGCAAAAAATTTCAGAATTGCACCTTGCAATGCGGAGAAATTACTGTTTGTGCATTTACAATATTCATTGATTTTTGCCATTGAAAAACATCATGTTATTCATATACCAGAAATGTTTGAAGCTACTGACTGAATGAAAAGAGCTGGCATCTCACTCTCTTTGAATCTTCTTTATCATGCCAGGATTAGCAGGAAAAAGCAAAAAATTTCAGAATTGCACCTTGCAATGTGGAGATATTACTGTTTGTGCATTTACAATATTCATTGATTTTTGCCATTGAAAAACGTCCAGAAATGTTTGAAGCTACTGACTGAATGAAAGGAGCTGGCATCTCACTCTCTTTGAATCTTCTTTATCATGCTAGGATTAGCAGTAAAAAGCAAAAAATTTCAGAATTGCACCTTGCAATGTGGAGATATTACTGTTTGTGCATTTACAATATTCATTGATTTTTGCCATTGAAAAACATCATGTTATTCATATACCAGAAATGTTTGAAGCTACTGACTGAATGAAAAGAGCTGGCATCTCACTCTCTTTGAATCTTCTTTATCATGCTAAGAGGAGCAGGAAAAAGCAAAAAATTTCAGAATTGCACCTTGCAATGTGGAGATATTACTGTTTGTGCATTTACAATATTCATTGATTTTTGCCATTGAAAAACGTCCAGAAATGTTTGAAGCTACTGACTGAATGAAAGGAGCTGGCATCTCACTCTCCTTGAATCTTCTTTATCATGCTAGGATTAGCAGGAAAAAGCAAAAAATTTCAGAATTGCACCTTGCAATGCGGAGAAATTACTGTTTGTGCATTTACAATATTCATTGATTTTTGCCATTGAAAAACATCATGTTATTCATATACCAGAAATGTTTGAAGCTACTGACTGAATGAAAAGAGCTGGCATCTCACTCTCTTTGAATCTTCTTTATCATGCTAAGAGGAGCAGGAAAAAGCAAAAAATTTCAGAATTGCAAGTTGCAATGTGGAGATATTACTGTTTGTGCATTTACAATATTCATTGATTTTTGCCATTGAAAAACGTCCAGAAATGTTTGAAGCTACTGACTGAATGAAAGGAGCTGGCATCTCACTCTCTTTGAATCTTCTTTATCATGCTAGAATTAGCAGGAAAAAGCAAAAAATTTCAGAATTGCACCTTGCAATGCGGAGAAATTACTGTTTGGGCATTTACAATATTCATAGATTTTTGAAATTGAAAAACATCATGTTATTCATATACCAGAAATGTTTGAAGCTACTGACTGAATGAAAAGAGCTGGCATCTCACTCTCTTTGAATCTTCTTTATCATGCTAGGATTAGCAGGAAAAAGCAAAAAATTTCAGAATTGCACCTTGCAATGTGGAGATATTACTGTTTGTGCATTTACAATATTCATTGATTTTTGCCATTGAAAAACGTCCAGAAATGTTTGAAGCTACTGACTGAATGAAAAGAGCTGGCATATCACTCTCTTTGAATCTTCTTTATCATGCCAGGATTAGCAGGAAAAAGCAAAAAATTTCAGAATTGCACCTTGCAATGTGGAGATATTACTGTTTGTGCATTTACAATATTCATTGATTTTTGCCATTGAAAAACGTCCAGAAATGTTTGAAGCTACTGACTGAATGAAAGGAGCTGGCATCTCACTCTCTTTGAATCTTCTTTATCATGCTAGGATTAGCAGGAAAAAGCAACAAATTTCAGAATTGCACCTTGCAATGCGGAGAAATTACTGTTTGTGCATTTACAATATTCATTGATTTTTGCCATTGAAAAACATCATGTTATTCATATACCAGAAATGTTTGAAGCTACTGACTGAATGAAAAGAGCTGGCATCTCACTCTCTTTGAATCTTCTTTATCATGCCAGGATTAGCAGGAAAAAGCAAAAAATTTCAGAATTGCACCTTGCAATGTGGAGATATTACTGTTTGTGCATTTACAATATTCATTGATTTTTGGCATTGAAAAACGTCCAGAAATGTTTGAAGCTACTGACTGAATGAAAAGAGCTGGCATCTCACTCTCTTTGAATCTTCTTTATCATGCCAGGATTAGCAGGAAAAAGCAAAAAATTTCAGAATTGCACCTTGCAATGTGGAGATATTACTGTTTGTGCATTTACAATATTCATTGATTTTTGGCATTGAAAAACGTCCAGAAATGTTTGAAGCTACTGACTGAATGAAAGGAGCTGGCATCTCACTCTCTTTGAATCTTCTTTATCATGCCAGGATTAGCAGGAAAAAGCAAAAAATTTCAGAATTGCACCTTGCAATGTGGAGATATTACTGTTTGTGCATTTACAATATTCATTGATTTTTGCCATTGAAAAACGTCCAGAAATGTTTGGAGCTACTTACTGAATGAAATGAGCTGGCATCTCACTCTCTTTGAATCTTCTTTATCATGCTAGGATTAGCAGGAAAAAGCAAAAAATTTCAGAATTGCACCTTGCAATGCGGAGAAATTACTGTTTGTGCATTTACAATATTCATTGATTTTTGCCATTGAAAAACATCATGTTATTCATATACCAGAAATGTTTGAAGCTACTGACTGAATGAAAAGAGCTGGCATCTCACTCTCTTTGAATCTTCTTTATCATGCTAGAATTAGCAGGAAAAAGCAAAAAATTTCAGAATTGCACCTTGCAATGTGGAGATATTACTGTTTGTGCCTTTACAATATTCATTGATTTTTGCCATTGAAAAACGTCCAGAAATGTTTGAAGCTACTGACTGAATGAAAGGAGCTGGCATCTCACTCTGTTTGAATCTTCTTTATCATGCTAGGATTAGCAGGAAAAAGCAAAAAATTTCAGAATTGCACCTTGCAATGTGGAGTTATTACTGTTTGTGCATTTACAATATTCATTGATTTTTGCCATTGAAAAATGTCCAGAAATGTTTGAAGCTACTGACTGAATGAAAGTAGCTGGCATCTCACTCTCTTTGAATCTTCTTTATCATGCTAGGATTAGCAGGAAAAAGCAAAAAATTTCAGAATTGCACCTTGCAATGCGGAGAAATTACTGTTTGTGCATTTACAATATTCATTGATTTTTGCCATTGAAAAACATCATGTTATTCATATACCAGAAATGATTGAAGCTACTGACTGAATGAAAAGAGCTGGCATCTCACTCTCTTTGAATCTTCTTTATCATGCTAAGAGGAGCAGGAAAAAGCAAAAAATTTCAGAATTGCACGTTGCAATGTGGAGATATTACTGTTTGTGCATTTACAATATTCATTGATTTTTGCCATTGAAAAACGTCCAGAAATGTTTGAAGCTACTGACTGAATGAAAGGAGCTGGCATCTCACTCTCTTTGAATCTTCTTTATCATGCTAGGATTAGCAGGAAAAAGCAAAAAATTTCAGAATTGCACCTTGCAATGCGGAGAAATTACTGTTTGTGCATTTACAATATTCATTGATTTTTGCCATTGAAAAACATCATGTTATTCATATACCAGAAATGTTTGAAGCTACTGACTGAATGAAAAGAGCTGGCATCTCACTCTCTTTGAATCTTCTTTATCATGCCAGGATTAGCAGGAAAAAGCAAAAAATTTCAGAATTGCACCTTGCAATGTGGAGATATTACTGTTTGTGCATTTACAATATTCATTGATTTTTGCCATTGAAAAACGTCCAGAAATGTTTGAAGCTACTGACTGAATGAAAGGAGCTGGCATCTCACTCTCTTTGAATCTTCTTTATCATGCTAGGATTAGCAGGAAAAAGCAAAAAATTTCAGAATTGCACCTTGCAATGTGGAGTTATTACTGTTTGTGCATTTACAATATTCATTGATTTTTGCCATTGAAAAATGTCCAGAAATGTTTGAAGCTACTGACTGAATGAAAGGAGCTGGCATCTCACTCTCTTTGAATCTTCTTTATCATGCTAGGATTAGCAGGAAAAAGCAAAAAATTTCAGAATTGCACCTTGCAATGTGGAGATATTACTGTTTGTGCATTTACAATATTCATTGATTTTTGCCATTGAAAAACATCATGTTATTCATATACCAGAAATGTTTGAAGCTACTGACTGAATGAAAAGAGCTGGCATCTCACTCTCTTTGAATCTTCTTTATCATGCTAAGAGGAGCAGGAAAAAGCAAAAAATTTCAGAATTGCACCTTGCAATGTGGAGATATTACTGTTTGTGCATTTACAATATTCATTGATTTTTGCCATTGAAAAACGTCCAGAAATGTTTGAAGCTACTGACTGAATGAAAGGAGCTGGCATCTCACTCTCTTTGAATCTTCTTTATCATGCTAGGATTAGCAGGAAAAAGCAAAAAATTTCAGAATTGCACCTTGCAATGCGGAGAAATTACTGTTTGTGCATTTACAATATTCATTGATTTTTGCCATTGAAAAACATCATGTTATTCATATACCAGAAATGTTTGAAGCTACTGACTGAATGAAAAGAGCTGGCATCTCACTCTCTTTGAATCTTCTTTATCATGCTAAGAGGAGCAGGAAAAAGCAAAAAATTTCAGAATTGCACGTTGCAATGTGGAGATATTACTGTTTGTGCATTTACAATATTCATTGATTTTTGCCATTGAAAAACGTCCAGAAATGTTTGAAGCTACTGACTGAATGAAAGGAGCTGGCATCTCACTCTCTTTGAATCTTCTTTATCATGCTAGGATTAGCAGGAAAAAGCAAAAAATTTCAGAATTGCACCTTGCAATGCGGAGAAATTACTGTTTGTGCATTTACAATATTCATTGATTTTTGCCATTGAAAAACATCATGTTATTCATATACCAGAAATGTTTGAAGCTACTGACTGAATGAAAAGAGCTGGCATCTCACTCTCTTTGAATCTTCTTTATCATGCCAGGATTAGCAGGAAAAAGCAAAAAATTTCAGAATTGCACCTTGCAATGTGGAGATATTACTGTTTGTGCATTTACAATATTCATTGATTTTTGCCATTGAAAAACGTCCAGAAATGTTTGAAGCTACTGACTGAATGAAAGGAGCTGGCATCTCACTCTCTTTGAATCTTCTTTATCATGCTAAGAGGAGCAGGAAAAAGCAAAAAATTTCAGAATTGCACTTTGCAATGTGGAGATATTACTGTTTGTGCATTTACAATATTCATTGATTTTTGCCATTGAAAAACGTCCAGAAATATTTGAAGCTACTGACTGAATGAAAGGTCGTGGCATCTCACTCTCTTTGAATCTTCTTTATCATGCTAGGATTAGCAGGAAAAAGCAAAAAATTTCAGAATTGCACCTTGCAATGCGGAGAAATTACTGTTTGTGCATTTACAATATTCATTGATTTTTGCCATTGAAAAACATCATGTTATTCATATACCAGAAATGTTTGAAGCTACTGACTGAATGAAAAGAGCTGGCATCTCACTCTCTTTGAATCTTCTTTATCATGCTAAGAGGAGCAGGAAAAAGCAAAAAATTTCAGAATTGCACCTTGCAATGTGGAGATATTACTGTTTGTGCATTTACAATATTCATTGATTTTTGCCATTGAAAAACGTCCAGAAATGTTTGAAGCTACTGACTGAATGAAAGGAGCTGGCATCTCACTCTCCTTGAATCTTCTTTATCATGCTAGGATTAGCAGGAAAAAGCAAAAAATTTCAGAATTGCACCTTGCAATGCGGAGAAATTACTGTTTGTGCATTTACAATATTCATTGATTTTTGCCATTGAAAAACATCATGTTATTCATATACCAGAAATGTTTGAAGCTACTGACTGAATGAAAAGAGCTGGCATCTCACTCTCTTTGAATCTTCTTTATCATGCTAAGAGGAGCAGGAAAAAGCAAAAAATTTCAGAATTGCACGTTGCAATGTGGAGATATTACTGTTTGTGCATTTACAATATTCATTGATTTTGGCCATTGAAAAACGTCCAGAAATGTTTGAAGCTACTGACTGAATGAAAGGAGCTGGCATCTCACTCTCTTTGAATCTTCTTTATCATGCTAGAATTAGCAGGAAAAAGCAAAAAATTTCAGAATTGCACCTTGCAATGAGGAGAAATTACTGTTTGTGCATTTACAATATTCATTGATTTTTGCCATTGAAAAACATCATGTTATTCATATACCAGAAATGTTTGAAGCTACTGACTGAATGAAAAGAGCTGGCATCTCATTCTCTTTGAATCTTCTTTATCATGCTAGGATTAGCAGGAAAAAGCAAAAAATTTCAGAATTGCACCTTGCAATGCGGAGAAATTACTGTTTGTGCATTTACAATATTCATTGATTTTTGCCATTGAAAAACATCATGTTATTCATATACCAGAAATGTTTGAAGCTACTGACTGAATGAAAAGAGCTGGCATCTCACTCTCTTTGAATCTTCTTTATCATGCTAGGATTAGCAGGAAAAAGCAAAAAATTTCAGAATTGCACCTTGCAATGTGGAGATATTACTGTTTGTGCATTTACAATATTCATTGATTTTTGCCATTGAAAAACGTCCAGAAATGTTTGAAGCTACTGACTGAATGAAAGGAGCTGGCATCTCACTCTCTTTGAATCTTCTTTATCATGCTAGGATTAGCAGGAAAAAGCAAAAAATTTCAGAATTGCACCTTGCAATGCGGAGAAATTACTGTTTGTGCATTTACAATATTCATTGATTTTTGCCATTGAAAAACATCATGTTATTCATATACCAGAAATGTTTGAAGCTACTGACTGAATGAAAAGAGCTGGCATTTCACTCTCTTTGAATCTTCTTTATCATGCTAGGATTAGCAGGAAAAAGCAAAAAATTTCAGAATTGCACCTTGCAATGTGGAGATATTACTGTTTGTGCATTTACAATATTCATTGATTTTTGCCATTGAAAAACATCCAGAAATGTTTGAAGCTACTGACTGAATGAAAAGAGCTGGCATCTCACTCTCTTTGAATCTTCTTTATCATGCCAGGATTAGCAGGAAAAAGCAAAAAATTTCAGAATTGCACCTTGCAATGTGGAGATATTACTGTTTGTGCATTTACAATATTCATTGATTTTTGCCATTGAAAAACGTCCAGAAATGTTTGAAGCTACTGACTGAATGAAAGGAGCTGGCATCTCACTCTCTTTGAATCTTCTTTATCATGCTAGGATTAGCAGGAAAAAGCAAAAAATTTCAGAATTGCACCTTGCAATGCGGAGAAATTACTGTTTGTGCATTTACAATATTCATTGATTTTTGCCATTGAAAAACATCATGTTATTCATATACCAGAAATGTTTGAAGCTACTGACTGAATGAAAATAGCTGGCATCTCACTCTCTTTGAATCTTCTTTATCATGCCAGGATTAGCAGGAAAAAGCAAAAAATTTCAGAATTGCACCTTGCAATGTGGAGATATTACTGTTTGTGCATTTACAATATTCATTGATTTTTGCCATTGAAAAACGTCCAGAAATGTTTGAAGCTACTGACTGAATGAAAGGAGCTGGCATCTCACTCTCTTTGAATCTTCTTTATCATGATAGGATTAGCAGGAAAAAGCAAAAAATTTCAGAATTGCACCTTGCAATGTGGGGATATTACTGTTTGTGCATTTACAATATTCATTGATTTTTGCCATTGAAAAACGTCCAGAAATGTTTGAAGCTACTGACTGAATGAAAGGAGCTGGCATCTCACTCTCTTTGAATCTTCTTTATCATGCTAAGAGGAGCAGGAAAAAGCAAAAAATTTCAGAATTGCACGTTGCAATGTGGAGATATTACTGTTTGTGCATTTACAATATTCATTGATTTTTGCCATTGAAAAACGTCCAGAAATGTTTGAAGCTACTGACTGAATGAAAGGTCGTGGCATCTCACTCTCTTTGAATCTTCTTTATCATTCCAGGATTAGCAGGAAAAAGCAAAAAATTTCAGAATTGCACCTTGCAATGCGGAGAAATTACTGTTTGTGCATTTACAATATTCATTGATTTTTGCCATTGAAAAACATCATGTTAATCATATACCAGAAATGTTTGAAGCTACTGACTGAATGAAAAGAGCTGGCATCTCACTCTCTTTGAATCTTCTTTATCATGCCAGGATTAGCAGGAAAAAGCAAAAAATTTCATAATTGAACCTTGCAATGTGGAGATATTACTGTTTGTGCATTTACAATATTCATTGATTTTTGCCATTGAAAAACGTCCAGAAATGTTTGAAGCTACTGACTGAATGAAAGGAGCTGGCATCTCACTCTCTTTGAATCTTCTTTATCATGCTAGGATTAGCAGGAAAAAGCAAAAAATTTCAGAATTGTACCTTGCAATGCGGAGAAATTACTGTTTGTGCATTTACAATATTCATTGATTTTTGCCATTGAAAAACATCATGTTATTCATATACCAGAAATGTTTGAAGCTACTGACTGAATGAAAAGAGCTGGCATCTCACTCTCTTTGAATATTCTTTATCATGCTAAGAGGAGCAGGAAAAAGCAAAAAATTTCAGAATTGCACCTTGCAATGTGGAGATATTACTGTTTGTGCATTTACAATATTCATTGATTTTTGCCATTGAAAAACGTCCAGAAATGTTTGAACCTACTGACTGAATGAAAGGAGCTGGCATCTCACTCTCTTTGAATCTTCTTTATCATGCTAGGATTAGCAGGAAAAAGCAAAAAATTTCAGAATTGTACCTTGCAATGCGGAGAAATTACTGTTTGTGCATTTACAATATTCATTGATTTTTGCCATTGAAAAACATCATGTTATTCATATACCAGAAATGTTTGAAGCTACTGACTGAATGAAAAGAGCTGGCATCTCACTCTCTTTGAATCTTCTTTATCATGCTAAGAGGAGCAGGAAAAAGCAAAAAATTTCAGAATTGCACCTTGCAATGTGGAGATATTACTGTTTGTGCATTTACAATATTCATTGATTTTTGCCATTGAAAAACGTCCAGAAATGTTTGAAGCTACTGACTGAATGAAAGGAGCTGGCATCTCACTCTCTTTGAATCTTCTTTATCATGCTAGGATTAGCAGGAAAAAGCAAAAAATTTCAGAATTGCACCTTGCAATGCGGAGAAATTACTGTTTGTGCATTTACAATATTCATTGATTTTTGCCATTGAAAAACATCATGTTATTCATATACCAGAAATGTTTGAAGCTACTGACTGAATGAAAAGAGCTGGCATCTCACTCTCTTTGAATCTTCTTTATCATGCCAGGATTAGCAGGAAAAAGCAAAAAATTTCAGAATTGCACCTTGCAATGTGGAGATATTACTGTTTGTGCATTTACAATATTCATTGATTTTTGCCATTGAAAAACGTCCAGAAATGTTTGGAGCTACTTACTGAATGAAATGAGCTGGCATCTCACTCTCTTTGAATCTTCTTTATCATGCTAGGATTAGCAGGAAAAAGCAAAAAATTTCAGAATTGCACCTTGCAATGCGGAGAAATGACTGTTTGTGCATTTACAATATTCATTGATTTTTGCCATTGAAAAACATCATGTTATTCATATACCAGAAATGTTTGAAGCTACTGACTGAATGAAAAGAGCTGGCATCTCACTCTCTTTGAATCTTCTTTATCATGCTAGAATTAGCAGGAAAAAGCAAAAAATTTCAGAATTGCACCTTGCAATGTGGAGATATTACTGTTTGTGCCTTTACAATATTCATTGATTTTTGACATTGAAAAACGTCCAGAAATGTTTGAAGCTACTGACTGAATGAAAGGAGCTGGCATCTCACTCTCTTTGAACCTTCTTTATCATGCTAGGATTAGCAGGAAAAAGCAAAAAATTTCAGAATTGCACCTTGCAATGTGGAGTTATTACTGCTTGTGCATTTACAATATTCATTGATTTTTGCCATTGAAAAATGTCCAGAAATGTTTGAAGCTACTGACTGAATGAAAGGAGCTGGCATCTCACTCTCTTTGAATCTTCTTTATCATGCTAGGATTAGCAGGAAAAAGCAAAAAATTTCAGAATTGCACCTTGCAATGCGGAGAAATTACTGTTTGTGCATTTACAATATTCATTGATTTTTGCCATTGAAAAACATCATGTTATTCATATACCAGAAATGTTTGAAGCTACTGACTGAATGAAAAGAGCTGGCATCTCACTCTCTTTGAATATTCTTTATCATGCTAAGAGGAGCAGGAAAAAGCAAAAAATTTCAGAATTGCACCTTGCAATGTGGAGATATTACTGTTTGTGCATTTACAATATTCATTGATTTTTGCCATTGAAAAACGTCCAGAAATGTTTGAACCTACTGACTGAATGAAAGGAGCTGGCATCTCACTCTCTTTGAATCTTCTTTATCATGCTAGGATTAGCAGGAAAAAGCAAAAAATTTCAGAATTGTACCTTGCAATGCGGAGAAATTACTGTTTGTGCATTTACAATATTCATTGATTTTTGCCATTGAAAAACATCATGTTATTCATATACCAGAAATGTTTGAAGCTACTGACTGAATGAAAAGAGCTGGCATCTCACTCTCTTTGAATCTTCTTTATCATGCTAAGAGGAGCAGGAAAAAGCAAAAAATTTCAGAATTGCACCTTGCAATGTGGAGATATTACTGTTTGTGCATTTACAATATTCATTGATTTTTGCCATTGAAAAACGTCCAGAAATGTTTGAAGCTACTGACTGAATGAAAGGAGCTGGCATCTCACTCTCTTTGAATCTTCTTTATCATGCTAGGATTAGCAGGAAAAAGCAAAAAATTTCAGAATTGCACCTTGCAATGCGGAGAAATTACTGTTTGTGCATTTACAATATTCATTGATTTTTGCCATTGAAAAACATCATGTTATTCATATACCAGAAATGTTTGAAGCTACTGACTGAATGAAAAGAGCTGGCATCTCACTCTCTTTGAATCTTCTTTATCATGCCAGGATTAGCAGGAAAAAGCAAAAAATTTCAGAATTGCACCTTGCAATGTGGAGATATTACTGTTTGTGCATTTACAATATTCATTGATTTTTGCCATTGAAAAACGTCCAGAAATGTTTGGAGCTACTTACTGAATGAAATGAGCTGGCATCTCACTCTCTTTGAATCTTCTTTATCATGCTAGGATTAGCAGGAAAAAGCAAAAAATTTCAGAATTGCACCTTGCAATGCGGAGAAATTACTGTTTGTGCATTTACAATATTCATTGATTTTTGCCATTGAAAAACATCATGTTATTCATATACCAGAAATGTTTGAAGCTACTGACTGAATGAAAAGAGCTGGCATCTCACTCTCTTTGAATCTTCTTTATCATGCTAGAATTAGCAGGAAAAAGCAAAAAATTTCAGAATTGCACCTTGCAATGTGGAGATATTACTGTTTGTGCCTTTACAATATTCATTGATTTTTGACATTGAAAAACGTCCAGAAATGTTTGAAGCTACTGACTGAATGAAAGGAGCTGGCATCTCACTCTCTTTGAACCTTCTTTATCATGCTAGGATTAGCAGGAAAAAGCAAAAAATTTCAGAATTGCACCTTGCAATGTGGAGTTATTACTGCTTGTGCATTTACAATATTCATTGATTTTTGCCATTGAAAAATGTCCAGAAATGTTTGAAGCTACTGACTGAATGAAAGGAGCTGGCATCTCACTCTCTTTGAATCTTCTTTATCATGCTAGGATTAGCAGGAAAAAGCAAAAAATTTCAGAATTGCACCTTGCAATGCGGAGAAATTACTGTTTGTGCATTTACAATATTCATTGATTTTTGCCATTGAAAAACATCATGTTATTCATATACCAGAAATGATTGAAGCTACTGACTGAATGAAAAAAACTGGCATCTCACTCTCTTTGAATCTTCTTTATCATGCTAAGAGGAGCAGGAAAAAGCAAAAAATTTCAGAATTGCACGTTGCAATGTGGAGATATTACTGTTTGTGCATTTACAATATTCATTGATTTTTGCCATTGAAAAACGTCCAGAAATGTTTGAAGCTACTGACTGAATGAAAGGAGCTGGCATCTCACTCTCTTTGAATCTTCTTTATCATGCTAGGATTAGCAGGAAAAAGCAAAAAATTTCAGAATTGCACCTTGCAATGCGGAGAAATTACTGTTTGTGCATTTACAATATTCATTGATTTTTGCCATTGAAAAACATCATGTTATTCATATACCAGAAATGTTTGAAGCTACTGACTGAATGAAAAGAGCTGGCATCTCACTCTCTTTGAATCTTCTTTATCATGCCAGGATTAGCAGGAAAAAGCAAAAAATTTCAGAATTGCACCTTGCAATGTGGAGATATTACTGTTTGTGCATTTACAATATTCATTGATTTTTGCCATTGAAAAACGTCCAGAAATGTTTGAAGCTACTGACTGACTGAAAGGAACTGGCATCTCACTCTCTTTGAATCTTCTTTATCATGCTAGGATTAGCAGGAAAAAGCAAAAAATTTCAGAATTGCACCTTGCAATGCGGAGAAATTACTGTTTGTGCATTTACAATATTCATTGATTTTTGCCATTGAAAAACATCATGTTATTCATATACCAGAAATGTTTGAAGCTACTGACTGAATGAAAAGAGCTGGCATCTCACTCTCTTTGAATCTTCTTTATCATGCTAAGAGGAGCAGGAAAAAGCAAAAAATGTCAGAATTGCACCTTGCAATGTGGAGATATTACTGTTTGTGCATTTACAATATTCATTGATTTTTGCCATTGAAAAACGTCCAGAAATGTTTGAAGCTACTGACTGAATGAAAGGAGCTGGCATCTCACTCTCTTTGAATCTTCTTTATCATGCTAGGATTAGCAGGAAAAAGCAAAAAATTTCAGAATTGCACCTTGCAATGTGGAGTTATTACTGTTTGTGCATTTACAATATTCATTGATTTTTGCCATTGAAAAATGTCCAGAAATGTTTGAAGCTACTGACTGAATGAAAGGAGCTGGCATCTCACTCTCTTTGAATCTTCTTTATCATGCTAGGATTAGCAGGAAAAAGCAAAAAATTTCAGAATTGCACCTTGCAATGTGGAGATATTACTGTTTGTGCATTTACAATATTCATTCATTTTTGCCATTGAAAAACATCATGTTATTCATATACCAGAAATGTTTGAAGCTACTGACTGAATGAAAAGAGCTGGCATCTCACTCTCTTTGAATCTTCTTTATCATGCTAAGAGGAGCAGGAAAAAGCAAAAAATTTCAGAATTGCACCTTGCAATGTGGAGATATTACTGTTTGTGCATTTACAATATTCATTGATTTTTGCCATTGAAAAACGTCCAGAAATGTTTGAAGCTACTGACTGAATGAAAGGAGCTGGCATCTCACTCTCTTTGAATCTTCTTTATCATGCTAGGATTAGCAGGAAAAAGCAAAAAATTTCAGAATTGCACCTTGCAATGCGGAGAAATTACTGTTTGTGCATTTACAATATTCATTGATTTTTACCATTGAAAAACATCATGTTATTCATATACCAGAAATGTTTGAAGCTACTGACTGAATGAAAAGAGCTGGCATCTCACTCTCTTTGAATCTTCTTTATCATGCCAGGATTAGCAGGAAAAAGCAAAAAATTTCAGAATTGCACCTTGCAATGTGGAGATATTACTGTTTGTGCATTTACAATATTCATTGATTTTTGCCATTGAAAAACGTCCAGAAATGTTTGGAGCTACTTACTGAATGAAATGAGCTGGCATCTCACTCTCTTTGAATCTTCTTTATCATGCTAGGATTAGCAGGAAAAAGCAAAAAATTTCAGAATTGCACCTTGCAATGCGGAGAAATTACTGTTTGTGCATTTACAATATTCATTGATTTTTGCCATTGAAAAACATCATGTTATTCATATACCAGAAATGTTTGAAGCTACTGACTGAATGAAAAGAGCTGGCATCTCACTCTCTTTGAATCTTCTTTATCATGCTAGAATTAGCAGGAAAAAGCAAAAAATTTCAGAATTGCACCTTGCAATGTGGAGATATTACTGTTTGTGCCTTTACAATATTCATTGATTTTTGCCATTGAAAAACGTCCAGAAATGTGTGAAGCTACTGACTGAATGAAAGGAGCTGGCATCTCACTCTCTTTGAATCTTCTTTATCATGCTAGGATTAGCAGGAAAAAGCAAAAAATTTCAGAATTGCACCTTGCAATGTGGAGTTATTACTGTTTGTGCATTTACAATATTCATTTATTTTTGCCATTGAAAAATGTCCAGAAATGTTTGAAGCTACTGACTGAATGAAAGGAGCTGGCATCTCACTCTCTTTGAATCTTCTTTATCATGCTAGGATTAGCAGGAAAAAGCAAAAAATTTCAGAATTGCACCTTGCAATGCGGAGAAATTACTGTTTGTGCATTTACAATATTCATTGATTTTTGCCATTGAAAAACATCATGTTATTCATATACCAGAAATGATTGAAGCTACTGACTGAATGAAAAGAACTGGCATCTCACTCTCTTTGAATCTTCTTTATCATGCTAAGAGGAGCAGGAAAAAGCAAAAAATTTCAGAATTGCACGTTGCAATGTGGAGATATTACTGTTTGTGCATTTACAATATTCATTGATTTTTGCCATTGAAAAATGTCCAGAAATGTTTGAAGCTACTGACTGAATGAAAGGAGCTGGCATCTCACTCTCTTTGAATCTTCTTTATCATGCTAGGATTAGCAGGAAAAAGCAAAAAATTTCAGAATTGCACCTTGCAATGCGGAGAAATTACTGTTTGTGCATTTACAATATTCATTGATTTTTGCCATTGAAAAACATTATGTTATTCATATACCAGAAATGTTTGAAGCTACTGACTGAATGAAAAGAGCTGGCATCTCACTCTCTTTGAATCTTCTTTATCATGCCAGGATTAGCAGGAAAAAGCAAAAAATTTCAGAATTGCACCTTGCAATGTGGAGATATTACTGTTTGTGCATTTACAATATTCATTGATTTTTGCCATTGAAAAACGTCCAGAAATGTTTGAAGCTACTGACTGAATGAAAGGAACTGGCATCTCACTCTCTTTGAATCTTCTTTATCATGCTAGGATTAGCAGGAAAAAGCAAAAAATTTCAGAATTGCACCTTGCAATGCGGAGAAATTACTGTTTGTGCATTTACAATATTCATTGATTTTTGCCATTGAAAAACATCATGTTATTCATATACCAGAAATGTTTGAAGCTACTGACTGAATGAAAAGAGCTGGCATCTCACTCTCTTTGAATCTTCTTTATCATGCTAAGAGGAGCAGGAAAAAGCAAAAAATGTCAGAATTGCACCTTGCAATGTGGAGATATTACTGTTTGTGCATTTACAATATTCATTGATTTTTGCCATTGAAAAACGTCCAGAAATGTTTGAAGCTACTGACTGAATGAAAGGAGCTGGCATCTCACTCTCTTTGAATCTTCTTTATCATGCTAGGATTAGCAGGAAAAAGCAAAAAATTTCAGAATTGCACCTTGCAATGTGGAGTTATTACTGTTTGTGCATTTACAATATTCATTGATTTTTGCCATTGAAAAATGTCCAGAAATGTTTGAAGCTACTGACTGAATGAAAGGAGCTGGCATCTCACTCTCTTTCAATCTTCTTTATCATGCTAGGATTAGCAGGAAAAAGCAAAAAATTTCAGAATTGCACCTTGCAATGTGGAGATATTACTGTTTGTGCATTTACAATATTCATTGATTTTTGCCATTGAAAAACATCATGTTATTCATATACCAGAAATGTTTGAAGCTACTGACTGAATGAAAAGAGCTGGCATCTCACTCTCTTTGAATCTTCTTTATCATGCTAAGAGGAGCAGGAAAAAGCAAAAAATTTCAGAATTGCACCTTGCAATGTGGAGATATTACTGTTTGTGCATTTACAATATTCATTGATTTTTGCCATTGAAAAACGTCCAGAAATGTTTGAAGCTACTGACTGAATGAAAGGAGCTGGCATCTCACTCTCTTTGAATCTTCTTTATCATGCTAGGATTAGCAGGAAAAAGCAAAAAATTTCAGAATTGCACCTTGCAATGCGGAGAAATTACTGTTTGTGCATTTACAATATTCATTGATTTTTGCCATTGAAAAACATCATGTTATTCATATACCAGAAATGTTTGAAGCTACTGACTGAATGAAAAGAGCTGGCATCTCACTCTCTTTGAATCTTCTTTATCATGCCAGGATTAGCAGGAAAAAGCAAAAAATTTCAGAATTGCACCTTGCAATGTGGAGATATTACTGTTTGTGCATTTACAATATTCATTGATTTTTGCCATTGAAAAACGTCCAGAAATGTTTGGAGCTACTTACTGAATGAAATGAGCTGGCATCTCACTCTCTTTGAATCTTCTTTATCATGCTAGGATTAGCAGGAAAAAGCAAAAAATTTCAGAATTGCACCTTGCAATGCGGAGAAATTACTGTTTGTGCATTTACAATATTCATTGATTTTTGCCATTGAAAAACATCATGTTATTCATATACCAGAAATGTTTGAAGCTACTGACTGAATGAAAAGAGCTGGCATCTCACTCTCTTTGAATCTTCTTTATCATGCTAGAATTAGCAGGAAAAAGCAAAAAATTTCAGAATTGCACCTTGCAATGTGGAGATATTACTGTTTGTGCCTTTACAATATTCATTGATTTTTGCCATTGAAAAACGTCCAGAAATGTGTGAAGCTACTGACTGAATGAAAGGAGCTGGCATCTCACTCTCTTTGAATCTTCTTTATCATGCTAGGATTAGAAGGAAAAAGCAAAAAATTTCAGAATTGCACCTTGCAATGTGGAGTTATTACTGTTTGTGCATTTACAATATTCATTGATTTTTGCCATTGAAAAATGTCCAGAAATGTTTGAAGCTACTGACTGAATGAAAGGAGCTGGCATCTCACTCTCTTTGAATCTTCTTTATCATGCTAGGATTAGCAGGAAAAAGCAAAAAATTTCAGAATTGCACCTTGCAATGCGGAGAAATTACTGTTTGTGCATTTACAATATTCATTGATTTTTGCCATTGAAAAACATCATGTTATTCATATACCAGAAATGATTGAAGCTACTGACTGAATGAAAAGAACTGGCATCTCACTCTCTTTGAATCTTCTTTATCATGCTAAGAGGAGCAGGAAAAAGCAAAAAATTTCAGAATTGCACGTTGCAATGTGGAGATATTACTGTTTGTGCATTTACAATATTCATTGATTTTTGCCATTGAAAAATGTCCAGAAATGTTTGAAGCTACTGACTGAATGAAAGGAGCTGGCATCTCACTCTCTTTGAATCTTCTTTATCATGCTAGGATTAGCAGGAAAAAGCAAAAAATTTCAGAATTGCACCTTGCAATGCGGAGAAATTACTGTTTGTGCATTTACAATATTCATTGATTTTTGCCATTGAAAAACATTATGTTATTCATATACCAGAAATGTTTGAAGCTACTGACTGAATGAAAAGAGCTGGCATCTCACTCTCTTTGAATCTTCTTTATCATGCCAGGATTAGCAGGAAAAAGCAAAAAATTTCAGAATTGCACCTTGCAATGTGGAGATATTACTGTTTGTGCATTTACAATATTCATTGATTTTTGCCATTGAAAAACGTCCAGAAATGTTTGAAGCTACTGACTGAATGAAAGGAACTGGCATCTCACTCTCTTTGAATCTTCTTTATCATGCTAGGATTAGCAGGAAAAAGCAAAAAATTTCAGAATTGCACCTTGCAATGCGGAGAAATTACTGTTTGTGCATTTACAATATTCATTGATTTTTGCCATTGAAAAACATCATGTTATTCATATACCAGAAATGTTTGAAGCTACTGACTGAATGAAAAGAGCTGGCATCTCACTCTCTTTGAATCTTCTTTATCATGCTAAGAGGAGCAGGAAAAAGCAAAAAATGTCAGAATTGCACCTTGCAATGTGGAGATATTACTGTTTGTGCATTTACAATATTCATTGATTTTTGCCATTGAAAAACGTCCAGAAATGTTTGAAGCTACTGACTGAATGAAAGGAGCTGGCATCTCACTCTCTTTGAATCTTCTTTATCATGCTAGGATTAGCAGGAAAAAGCAAAAAATTTCAGAATTGCACCTTGCAATGTGGAGTTATTACTGTTTGTGCATTTACAATATTCATTGATTTTTGCCATTGAAAAATGTCCAGAAATGTTTGAAGCTACTGACTGAATGAAAGGAGCTGGCATCTCACTCTCTTTGAATCTTCTTTATCATGCTAGGATTAGCAGGAAAAAGCAAAAAATTTCATAATTGCACCTTGCAATGCGGAGAAATTACTGTTTGTGCATTTACAATATTCATTGATTTTTGCCATTGAAAAACATCATGTTATTCATATACCAGAAATGTTTGAAGCTACTGACTGAATGAAAAGAGCTGGCATCTCACTCTCTTTGAATCTTCTTTATCATGCCAGGATTAGCAGGAAAAAGCAAAAAATTTCAGAATTGCACCTTGCAATGTGGAGATATTACTGTTTGTGCATTTACAATATTCATTGATTTTTGCCATTGAAAAATGTCCAGAAATGTTTGAAGCTACTGACTGAATGAAAGGAGCTGGCATCTCACTCTCTTTGAATCTTCTTTATCATGCTAGGATTAGCAGGAAAAAGCAAAAAATTTCAGAATTGCACCTTGCAATGCGGAGAAATTACTGTTTGTGCATTTACAATATTCATTGATTTTTGCCATTGAAAAACATCATGTTATTCATATACCAGAAATGTTTGAAGCTACTGACTGAATGAAAAGAGCTGGCATCTCACTCTCTTTGAATCTTCTTTATCATGCTAAGAGGAGCAGGAAAAAGCAAAAAATTTCAGAATTGCACCTTGCAATGTGGAGATATTACTGTTTGTGCATTTACAATATTCATTGATTTTTGCCATTGAAAAACGTCCAGAAATGTTTGAAGCTACTGACTGAATGAAAGGAGCTGGCATCTCACTCTCTTTGAATCTTCTTTATCATGCTAGGATTAGCAGGAAAAAGCAAAAAATTTCAGAATTGCACCTTGCAATGCGGAGAAATTACTGTTTGTGCATTTACAATATTCATTGATTTTTGCCATTGAAAAACATCATGTTATTCATATACCAGAAATGTTTGAAGCTACTGACTGAATGAAAAGAGCTGGCATCTCACTCTCTTTGAATCTTCTTTATCATGCTAAGAGGAGCAGGAAAAAGCAAAAAATTTCAGAATTGCACGTTGCAATGTGGAGATATTACTGTTTGTGCATTTACAATATTCATTGATTTTTGCCATTGAAAAACGTCCAGAAATGTTTGAAGCTACTGACTGAATGAAAGGAGCTGGCATCTCACTCTCTTTGAATCTTCTTTATCATGCTAGGATTAGCAGGAAAAAGCAAAAAATTTCAGAATTGCACCTTGCAATGCGGAGAAATTACTGTTTGTGCATTTACAATATTCATTGATTTTTGCCATTGAAAAACATCATGTTATTCATATACCAGAAATGTTTGAAGCTACTGACTGAATGAAAAGAGCTGGCATCTCACTCTCTTTGAATCTTCTTTATCATGCCAGGATTAGCAGGAAAAAGCAAAAAATTTCAGAATTGCACCTTGCAATGTGGAGATATTACTGTTTGTGCATTTACAATATTCATTGATTTTTGCCATTGAAAAACATCATGTTATTCATATACCAGAAATGTTTGAAGCTACTGACTGAATGAAAAGAGCTGGCATCTCACTCTCTTTGAATCTTCTTTATCATGCTAAGAGGAGCAGGAAAAAGCAAAAAATTTCAGAATTGCACCTTGCAATGTGGAGATATTACTGTTTGTGCATTTACAATATTCATTGATTTTTGCCATTGAAAAACGTCCAGAAATGTTTGAAGCTACTGACTGAATGAAAGGAGCTGGCATCTCACTCTCTTTGAATCTTCTTTATCATGCTAGGATTAGCAGGAAAAAGCAAAAAATTTCAGAATTGCACCTTGCAATGCGGAGAAATTACTGTTTGTGCATTTACAATATTCATTGATTTTTGCCATTGAAAAACATCATGTTATTCATATACCAGAAATGTTTGAAGCTACTGACTGAATGAAAAGAGCTGGCATCTCACTCTCTTTGAATCTTCTTTATCATGCTAAGAGGAGCAGGAAAAAGCAAAAAATTTCAGAATTGCACGTTGCAATGTGGAGATATTACTGTTTGTGCATTTACAATATTCATTGATTTTTGCCATTGAAAAACGTCCAGATATGTTTGAAGCTACTGACTGAATGAAAGGAGCTGGCATCTCACTCTCTTTGAATCTTCTTTATCATGCTAGGATTAGCAGGAAAAAGCAAAAAATTTCAGAATTGCACCTTGCAATGCGGAGAAATTACTGTTTGTGCATTTACAATATTCATTGATTTTTGCCATTGAAAAACATCATGTTATTCATATACCAGAAATGTTTGAAGCTACTGACTGAATGAAAAGAGCTGGCATCTCACTCTCTTTGAATCTTCTTTATCATGCCAGGATTAGCAGGAAAAAGCAAAAAATTTCAGAATTGCACCTTGCAATGTGGAGATATTACTGTTTGTGCATTTACAATATTCATTGATTTTTGCCATTGAAAAATGTCCAGAAATGTTTGAAGCTACTGACTGAATGAAAGGAGCTGGCATCTCACTCTCTTTGAATCTTCTTTATCATGCTAGGATTAGCAGGAAAAAGCAAAAAATTTCAGAATTGCACCTTGCAATGCGGAGAAATTACTGTTTGTGCATTTACAATATTCATTGATTTTTGCCATTGAAAAACATCATGTTATTCATATACCAGAAATGTTTGAAGCTACTGACTGAATGAAAAGAGCTGGCATCTCACTCTCTTTGAATCTTCTTTATCATGCCAGGATTAGCAGGAAAAAGCAAAAAATTTCAGAATTGCACCTTGCAATGTGGAGATATTACTGTTTGTGCATTTACAATATTCATTGATTTTTGCCATTGAAAAATGTCCAGAAATGTTTGAAGCTACTGACTGAATGAAAGGAGCTGGCATCTCACTCTCTTTGAATCTTCTTTATCATGCTAGGATTAGCAGGAAAAAGCAAAAAATTTCAGAATTGCACCTTGCAATGCGGAGAAATTACTGTTTGTGCATTTACAATATTCATTGATTTTTGCCATTGAAAAACATCATGTTATTCATATACCAGAAATGTTTGAAGCTACTGACTGAATGAAAAGAGCTGGCATCTCACTCTCTTTGAATCTTCTTTATCATGCCAGGATTAGCAGGAAAAAGCAAAAAATTTCAGAATTGCACCTTGCAATGTGGAGATATTACTGTTTGTGCATTTACAATATTCATTGATTTTTGCCATTGAAAAACGTCCAGAAATGTTTGAAGCTACTGACTGAATGAAAGGAGCTGGCATCTCACTCTCTTTGAATCTTCTTTATCATGCTAGGATTAGCAGGAAAAAGCAAAAAATTTCAGAATTGCACCTTGCAATGCGGAGAAATTACTGTTTGTGCATTTACAATATTCATTGATTTTTGCCATTGAAAAACATCATGTTATTCATATACCAGAAATGTTTGAAGCTACTGACTGAATGAAAAGAGCTGGCATCTCACTCTCTTTGAATCTTCTTTATCATGCTAAGAGGAGCAGGAAAAAGCAAAAAATTTCAGAATTGCACCTTGCAATGTGGAGATATTACTGTTTGTGCATTTACAATATTCATTGATTTTTGCCATTGAAAAACGTCCAGAAATGTTTGAAGCTACTGACTGAATGAAAGGAGCTGGCATCTCACTCTCTTTGAATCTTCTTTATCATGCTAGGATTAGCAGGAAAAAGCAAAAAATTTCAGAATTGCACCTTGCAATGCGGAGAAATTACTGTTTGTGCATTTACAATATTCATTGATTTTTGCCATTGAAAAACATCATGTTATTCATATACCAGAAATGTTTGAAGCTACTGACTGAATGAAAAGAGCTGGCATCTCACTCTCTTTGAATCTTCTTTATCATGCTAAGAGGAGCAGGAAAAAGCAAAAAATTTCAGAATTGCACCTTGCAATGTGGAGATATTACTGTTTGTGCAATTACAATATTCATTGATTTTTGCCATTGAAAAACGTCCAGAAATGTTTGAAGCTACTGACTGAATGAAAGGAGCTGGCATCTCACTCTCTTTGAATCTTCTTTATCATGCTAGGATTAGCAGGAAAAAGCAAAAAATTTCAGAATTGCACCTTGCAATGCGGAGAAATTACTGTTTGTGCATTTACAATATTCATTGATTTTTGCCATTGAAAAACATCATGTTATTCATATACCAGAAATGTTTTAAGCTACTGACTGAATGAAAAGAGCTGGC
The DNA here is from genome assembly GCF_046119375.1 of Phyllobates terribilis. NCBI lineage: Eukaryota > Metazoa > Chordata > Amphibia > Anura > Dendrobatidae > Phyllobates > Phyllobates terribilis. The sequence goes on along the minus strand of NW_027362909.1, from coordinate 3,836,742 downwards.
ATCTCACTCTCTTTGAATCTTCTTTGTCATGCTAAGAGGAGCAGGAAAAAGCAAAAAATTTCAGAATTGCACGTTGCAATGTGGAGATATTACTGTTTGTGCATTTACAATATTCATTGATTTTTGCCATTGAAAAATGTCCAGAAATGTTTGAAGCTACTGACTGAATGAAAGGAGCTGGCATCTCACTCTCTTTGAATCTTCTTTATCATGCTAGGATTAGCAGGAAAAAGCAAAAAATTTCAGAATTGCACCTTGCAATGCGGAGAAATTACTGTTTGTGCATTTACAATATTCATTGATTTTTGCCATTGAAAAACATCATGTTATTCATATACCAGAAATGTTTGAAGCTACTGACTGAATGAAAAGAGCTGGCATCTCACTCTCTTTGAATCTTCTTTATCATGCCAGGATTAGCAGGAAAAAGCAAAAAATTTCAGAATTGCACCTTGCAATGTGGAGATATTACTGTTTGTGCATTTACAATATTCATTGATTTTTGCCATTGAAAAACGTCCAGAAATGTTTGAAGCTACTGACTGAATGAAAGGAGCTGGCATCTCACTCTCTTTGAATCTTCTTTATCATGCTAGGATTAGCAGGAAAAAGCAAAAAATTTCAGAATTGCACCTTGCAATGCGGAGAAATTACTGTTTGTGCATTTACAATATTCATTGATTTTTGCCATTGAAAAACATCATGTTATTCATATACCAGAAATGTTTGAAGCTACTGACTGAATGAAAAGAGCTGGCATCTCACTCTCTTTGAATCTTCTTTATCATGCTAAGAGGAGCAGGAAAAAGCAAAAAATTTCAGAATTGCACCTTGCAATGTGGAGATATTACTGTTTGTGCATTTACAATATTCATTGATTTTTGCCATTGAAAAACGTCCAGAAATGTTTGAAGCTACTGACTGAATGAAAGGAGCTGGCATCTCACTCTCTTTGAATCTTCTTTATCATGCTAGGATTAGCAGGAAAAAGCAAAAAATTTCAGAATTGCACCTTGCAATGCGGAGAAATTACTGTTTGTGCATTTACAATATTCATTGATTTTTGCCATTGAAAAACATCATGTTATTCATATACCAGAAATGTTTGAAGCTACTGACTGAATGAAAAGAGCTGGCATCTCACTCTCTTTGAATCTTCTTTATCATGCTAAGAGGAGCAGGAAAAAGCAAAAAATTTCAGAATTGCACCTTGCAATGTGGAGATATTACTGTTTGTGCAATTACAATATTCATTGATTTTTGCCATTGAAAAACGTCCAGAAATGTTTGAAGCTACTGACTGAATGAAAGGAGCTGGCATCTCACTCTCTTTGAATCTTCTTTATCATGCTAGGATTAGCAGGAAAAAGCAAAAAATTTCAGAATTGCACCTTGCAATGCGGAGAAATTACTGTTTGTGCATTTACAATATTCATTGATTTTTGCCATTGAAAAACATCATGTTATTCATATACCAGAAATGTTTTAAGCTACTGACTGAATGAAAAGAGCTGGCATCTCACTCTCTTTGAATCTTCTTTGTCATGCTAAGAGGAGCAGGAAAAAGCAAAAAATTTCAGAATTGCACGTTGCAATGTGGAGATATTACTGTTTGTGCATTTACAATATTCATTGATTTTTGCCATTGAAAAACGTCCAGAAATGTTTGAAGCTACTGACTGAATGAAAGGAGCTGGCATCTCACTCTCTTTGAATCTTCTTTATCATGCTAGGATTAGCAGGAAAAAGCAAAAAATTTCAGAATTGCACCTTGCAATGCGGAGAAATTACTGTTTGTGCATTTACAATATTCATTGATTTTTGCCATTGAAAAACATCATGTTATTCATATACCAGAAATGTTTGAAGCTACTGACTGAATGAAAAGAGCTGGCATCTCACTCTCTTTGAATCTTCTTTATCATGCTAAGAGGAGCAGGAAAAAGCAAAAAATTTCAGAATTGCACCTTGCAATGTGGAGATATTACTGTTTGTGCATTTACAATATTCATTGATTTTTGCCATTGAAAAACGTCCAGAAATGTTTGAAGCTACTGACTGAATGAAAGGAGCTGGCATCTCACTCTCTTTGAATCTTCTTTATCATGCTAGGATTAGCAGGAAAAAGCAAAAAATTTCAGAATTGCACCTTGCAATACGGAGAAATTACTGTTTGTGCATTTACAATATTCATTGATTTTTGCCATTGAAAAACATCATGTTATTCATATACCAGAAATGTTTGAAGCTACTGACTGAATGAAAAGAGCTGGCATCTCACTCTCTTTGAATCTTCTTTATCATGCTAAGAGGAGCAGGAAAAAGCAAAAAATTTCAGAATTGCACCTTGCAATGTGGAGATATTACTGTTTGTGCATTTACAATATTCATTGATTTTTGCCATTGAAAAACGTCCAGAAATGTTTGAAGCTACTGACTGAATGAAAGGAGCTGGCATCTCACTCTCTTTGAATCTTCTTTATCATGCTAGGATTAGCAGGAAAAAGCAAAAAATTTCAGAATTGCACCTTGCAATGCGGAGAAATTACTGTTTGTGCATTTACAATATTCATTGATTTTTGCCATTGAAAAACATCATGTTATTCATATACCAGAAATGTTTGAAGCTACTGACTGAATGAAAAGAGCTGGCATCTCACTCTCTTTGAATCTTCTTTATCATGCTAAGAGGAGCAGGAAAAAGCAAAAAATTTCAGAATTGCACGTTGCAATGTGGAGATATTACTGTTTGTGCATTTACAATATTCATTGATTTTTGCCATTGAAAAACGTCCAGAAATGTTTGAAGCTACTGACTGAATGAAAGGAGCTGGCATCTCAATCTCTTTGAATCTTCTTTATCATGCTAGGATTAGCAGGAAAAAGCAAAAAATTTCAGAATTGCACCTTGCAATGCGGAGAAATTACTGTTTGTGCATTTACAATATTCATTGATTTTTGCCATTGAAAAACATCATGTTATTCATATACCAGAAATGTTTGAAGCTACTGACTGAATGAAAAGAGCTGGCATCTCACTCTCTTTGAATCTTCTTTATCATGCCAGGATTAGCAGGAAAAAGCAAAAAATTTCAGAATTGCACCTTGCAATGTGGAGATATTACTGTTTGTGCATTTACAATATTCATTGATTTTTGCCATTGAAAAACGTCCAGAAATGTTTGAAGCTACTGACTGAATGAAAGGAGCTGGCATCTCACTCTCTTTGAATCTTCTTTATCATGCTAGGATTAGCAGGAAAAAGCAAAAAATTTCAAAATTGCACCTTGCAATGCGGAGAAATTACTGTTTGTGCATTTACAATATTCATTGATTTTTGCCATTGAAAAACATCATGTTATTCATATACCAGAAATGTTTGAAGCTACTGACTGAATGAAAAGAGCTGGCATCTCACTCTCTTTGAATCTTTATCATGCTAAGAGGAGCAGGAAAAAGCAAAAAATTTCAGAATTGCACCTTGCAATGTGGAGATATTACTGTTTGTGCATTTACAATATTCATTGATTTTTGCCATTGAAAAACGTCCAGAAATGTTTGAAGCTACTGACTGAATGAAAGGAGCTGGCATCTCACTCTCTTTGAATCTTCTTTATCATGCTAGGATTAGCAGGAAAAAGCAAAAAATTTCAGAATTGCACCTTGCAATGCGGAGAAATTACTGTTTGTGCATTTACAATATTCATTGATTTTTGCCATTGAAAAACATCATGTTATTCATATACCAGAAATGTTTGAAGCTACTGACTGAATGAAAAGAGCTGGCATCTCACTCTCTTTGAATCTTCTTTATCATGCTAAGAGGAGCAGGAAAAAGCAAAAAATTTCAGAATTGCACGTTGCAATGTGGAGATATTACTGTTTGTGCATTTACAATATTCATTGATTTTTGCCATTGAAAAACGTCCAGAAATGTTTGAAGCTACTGACTGAATGAAAGGAGCTGGCATCTCACTCTCTTTGAATCTTCTTTATCATGCTAGGATTAGCAGGAAAAAGCAAAAAATTTCAGAATTGCACCTTGCAATGCGGAGAAATTACTGTTTGTGCATTTACAATATTCATTGATTTTTGCCATTGAAAAACATCATGTTATTCATATACCAGAAATGTTTGAAGCTACTGACTGAATGAAAAGAGCTGGCATCTCACTCTCTTTGAATCTTCTTTATCATGCTAAGAGGAGCAGGAAAAAGCAAAAAATTTCAGAATTGCACCTTGCAATGTGGAGATATTACTGTTTGTGCATTTACAATATTCATTGATTTTTGCCATTGAAAAACGTCCAGAAATGTTTGAAGCTACTGACTGAATGAAAGGAGCTGGCATCTCACTCTCTTTGAATCTTCTTTATCTTGCTAGGATTAGCAGGAAAAAGCAAAAAATTTCAGAATTGCACCTTGCAATGCGGAGAAATTACTGTTTGTGCATTTACAATATTCATTGATTTTTGCCATTGAAAAACATCATGTTATTCATATACCAGAAATGTTTGAAGCTACTGACTGAATGAAAAGAGCTGGCATCTCACTCTCTTTGAATCTTCTTTATCATGCTAAGAGGAGCAGGAAAAAGCAAAAAATTTCAGAATTGCACCTTGCAATGTGGAGATATTACTGTTTGTGCATTTACAATATTCATTGATTTTTGCCATTGAAAAACGTCCAGAAATGTTTGAAGCTACTGACTGAATGAAAGGAGCTGGCATGTCACTCTCTTTGAATCTTCTTTATCATGCTAGGATTAGCCGGAAAAAGCAAAAAATTTCAGAATTGCACCTTGCAATGCGGAGAAATTACTGTTTGTGCATTTACAATATTCATTGATTTTTGCCATTGAAAAACATCATGTTATTCATATACCAGAAATGTTTGAAGCTACTGACTGAATGAAAAGAGCTGGCATCTCAATCTCTTTGAATCTTCTTTATCATGCTAAGAGGAGCAGGAAAAAGCAAAAAATTTCAGAATTGAACGTTGCAATGTGGAGATATTACTGTTTGTGCATTTACAATATTCATTGATTTTTGCCATTGAAAAACGTCCAGAAATGTTTGAAGCTACTGACTGAATGAAAGGAGCTGGCATCTCACTCTCTTTGAATCTTCTTTATCATGCTAGGATTAGCAGGAAAAAGCAAAAAATTTCAGAATTGCACCTTGCAATGCGGAGAAATTACTGTTTGTGCATTTACAATATTCATTGATTTTTGCCATTGAAAAACATCATGTTATTCATATACCAGAAATGTTTGAAGCTACTGACTGAATGAAAAGAGCTGGCATCTCACTCTCTTTGAATCTTCTTTATCATGCCAGGATTAGCAGGAAAAAGCAAAAAATTTCAGAATTGCACCTTGCAATGTGGATATATTACTGTTTGTGCATTTACAATATTCATTGATTTTTGCCATTGAAAAACGTCCAGAAATGTTTGAAGCTACTGACTGAATGAAAGGAGCTGGCATCTCACTCTCTTTGAATCTTCTTTATCATGCTAGGATTAGCAGGAAAAAGCAAAAAATTTCAGAATTGCACCTTGCAATGCGGAGAAATTACTGTTTGTGTATTTACAATATTCATTGATTTTTGCCCATGAAAAACATCATGTTATTCATATACCAGAAATGTTTGAAGCTACTGACTGAATGAAAAGAGCTGGCATCTCACTCTCTTTGAATCTTCTTTATCATGCTAAGAGGAGCAGGAAAAAGCAAAAAATTTCAGAATTGCACCTTGCAATGTGGAGATATTACTGTTTGTGCATTTACAATATTCATTGATTTTTGCCATTGAAAAATGTCCAGAAATGTTTGAAGCTACTGACTGAATGAAAGGAGCTGGCATCTCACTCTCTTTGAATCTTCTTTATCATGCTAGGATTAGCAGGAAAAAGCAAAAAATTTCAGAATTGCACCTTGCAATGCGGAGAAATTACTGTTTGTGCATTTACAATATTCATTGATTTTTGCCATTGAAAAACATCATGTTATTCATATACCAGAAATGTTTGAAGCTACTGACTGAATGAAAAGAGCTGGCATCTCACTCTCTTTGAATCTTCTTTATCATGCCAGGATTAGCAGGAAAAAGCAAAAAATTTCAGAATTGCACCTTGCAATGTGGAGATATTACTGTTTGTGCATTTACAATATTCATTGATTTTTGCCATTGAAAAACATCCAGAAATGTTTGAAGCTACTGACTGAATGAAAGGAGCTGGCATCTCACTCTCTTTGAATCTTCTTTATCATGCTAGGATTAGCAGGAAAAAGCAAAAAATTTCAGAATTGCACCTTGCAATGCGGAGAAATTACTGTTTGTGCATTTACAATATTCATTGATTTTTGCCATTGAAAAACATCATGTTATTCATATACCAGAAATGTTTGAAGCTACTGACTGAATGAAAAGAGCTGGCATCTCACTCTCTTTGAATCTTCTTTATCATGCCAGGATTAGCAGGAAAAAGCAAAAAATTTCAGAATTGCACCTTGCAATGTGGAGATATTACTGTTTGTGCATTTACAATATTCATTGATTTTTGCCATTGAAAAACGTCCAGAAATGTTTGAAGCTACTGACTGAATGAAAGGAGCTGGCATCTCACTCTCTTTGAATCTTCTTTATCATGCTAGGATTAGCAGGAAAAAGCAAAAAATTTCAAAATTGCACCTTGCAATGCGGAGAAATTACTGTTTGTGCATTTACAATATTCATTGATTTTTGCCATTGAAAAACATCATGTTATTCATATACCAGAAATGTTTGAAGCTACTGACTGAATGAAAAGAGCTGGCATCTCACTCTCTTTGAATCTTCTTTATCATGCTAGGATTAGCAGGAAAAAGCAAAAAATTTCAGAATTGCACCTTGCAATGCGGAGAAATTACTGTTTGTGCATTTACAATATTCATTGATTTTTGCCATTGAAAAACATCATGTTATTCATATACCAGAAATGTTTGAAGCTACTGACTGAATGAAAAGAGCTGGCATCTCACTCTCTTTGAATCTTCGTTATCATGCTAAGAGGAGCAGGAAAAAGCAAAAAATTTCAGAATTGCACGTTGCAATGTGGAGATATTACTGTTTGTGCATTTACAATATTCATTGATTTTTGCCATTGAAAAACGTCCAGAAATGTTTGAAGCTACTGACTGAATGAAAGGAGCTGGCATCTCACTCTCTTTGAATCTTCTTTATCATGCTAGGATTAGCAGGAAAAAGCAAAAAATTTCAGAATTGCACCTTGCAATGCGGAGAAATTACTGTTTGTGCATTTACAATATTCATTGATTTTTGCCATTGAAAAACATCATGTTATTCATATACCAGAAATGTTTGAAGCTACTGACTGAATGAAAAGAGCTGGCATCTCACTCTCTTTGAATCTTCTTTATCATGCTAAGAGGAGCAGGAAAAAGCAAAAAATTTCAGAATTGCACCTTGCAATGTGGAGATATTACTGTTTGTGCATTTACAATATTCATTGATTTTTGCCATTGAAAAACGTCCAGAAATGTTTGAAGCTACTGACTGAATGAAAGGAGCTGGCATCTCACTCTCTTTGAATCTTCTTTATCATGCTAGGATTAGCCGGAAAAAGCAAAAAATTTCAGAATTGCACCTTGCAATGCGGAGATATTACTGTTTGTGCATTTACAATAATCATTGATTTTTGCCATTGAAAAACGTCCAGAAATGTTTGAAGCTACTGACTGAATGAAAGGAGCTGGCATCTCACTCTCTTTGAATCTTCTTTATCATGCTAGGATTAGCAGGAAAAAGCAAAAAATTTCAAAATTGCACCTTGCAATGCGGAGAAATTACTGTTTGTGCATTTACAATATTCATTGATTTTTGCCATTGAAAAACATCATGTTATTCATATACCAGAAATGTTTGAAGCTACTGACTGAATGAAAAGAGCTGGCATCTCACTCTCTTTGAATCTTTATCATGCTAAGAGGAGCAGGAAAAAGCAAAAAATTTCAGAATTGCACCTTGCAATGTGGAGATATTACTGTTTGTGCATTTACAATATTCATTGATTTTTGCCATTGAAAAACGTCCAGAAATGTTTGAAGCTACTGACTGAATGAAAGGAGCTGGCATCTCACTCTCTTTGAATCTTCTTTATCATGCTAGGATTAGCAGGAAAAAGCAAAAAATTTCAAAATTGCACCTTGCAATGCGGAGAAATTACTGTTTGTGCATTTACAATATTCATTGATTTTTGCCATTGAAAAACATCATGTTATTCATATACCAGAAATGTTTGAAGCTACTGACTGAATGAAAAGAGCTGGCATCTCACTCTCTTTGAATCTTTATCATGCTAAGAGGAGCAGGAAAAAGCAAAAAATTTCAGAATTGCACCTTGCAATGTGGAGATATTACTGTTTGTGCATTTACAATATTCATTGATTTTTGCCATTGAAAAACGTCCAGAAATGTTTGAAGCTACTGACTGAATGAAAGGAGCTGGCATCTCACTCTCTTTGAATCTTCTTTATCATGCTAGGATTAGCAGGAAAAAGCAAAAAATTTCAGAATTGCACCTTGCAATGCGGAGAAATTACTGTTTGTGCATTTACAATATTCATTGATTTTTGCCATTGAAAAACATCATGTTATTCATATACCAGAAATGTTTGAAGCTACTGACTGAATGAAAAGAGCTGGCATCTCACTCTCTTTGAATCTTCTTTATCATGCTAAGAGGAGCAGGAAAAAGCAAAAAATTTCAGAATTGCACGTTGCAATGTGGAGATATTACTGTTTGTGCATTTACAATATTCATTGATTTTTGCCATTGAAAAACGTCCAGAAATGTTTGAAGCTACTGACTGAATGAAAGGAGCTGGCATCTCACTCTCTTTGAATCTTCTTTATCATGCTAGGATTAGCAGGAAAAAGCAAAAAATTTCAGAATTGCACCTTGCAATGCGGAGAAATTACTGTTTGTGCATTTACAATATTCATTGATTTTTGCCATTGAAAAACATCATGTTATTCATATACCAGAAATGTTTGAAGCTACTGACTGAATGAAAAGAGCTGGCATCTCACTCTCTTTGAATCTTCTTTATCATGCTAAGAGGAGCAGGAAAAAGCAAAAAATTTCAGAATTGCACCTTGCAATGTGGAGATATTACTGTTTGTGCATTTACAATATTCATTGATTTTTGCCATTGAAAAACGTCCAGAAATGTTTGAAGCTACTGACTGAATGAAAGGAGCTGGCATCTCACTCTCTTTGAATCTTCTTTATCATGCTAGGATTAGCCGGAAAAAGCAAAAAATTTCAGAATTGCACCTTGCAATGCGGAGATATTACTGTTTGTGCATTTACAATATTCATTGATTTTTGCCATTGAAAAACGTCCAGAAATGTTTGAAGCTACTGACTGAATGAAAGGAGCTGGCATCTCACTCTCTTTGAATCTTCTTTATCATGCTAGGATTAGCAGGAAAAAGCAAAAAATTTCAAAATTGCACCTTGCAATGCGGAGAAATTACTGTTTGTGCATTTACAATATTCATTGATTTTTGCCATTGAAAAACATCATGTTATTCATATACCAGAAATGTTTGAAGCTACTGACTGAATGAAAAGAGCTGGCATCTCACTCTCTTTGAATCTTTATCATGCTAAGAGGAGCAGGAAAAAGCAAAAAATTTCAGAATTGCACCTTGCAATGTGGAGATATTACTGTTTGTGCATTTACAATATTCATTGATTTTTGCCATTGAAAAACGTCCAGAAATGTTTGAAGCTACTGACTGAATGAAAGGAGCTGGCATCTCACTCTCTTTGAATCTTCTTTATCATGCTAGGATTAGCAGAAAAAAGCAAAAAATTTCAGAATTGCACCTTGCAATGCGGAGAAATTACTGTTTGTGCATTTACAATATTCATTGATTTTTGCCATTGAAAAACATCATGTTATTCATATACCAGAAATGTTTGAAGCTACTGACTGAATGAAAAGAGCTGGCATCTCACTCTCTTTGAATCTTCTTTATCATGCAAAGAGGAGCAGGAAAAAGCAAAAAATTTCAGAATTGCACGTTGCAATGTGGAGATATTACTGTTTGTGCATTTACAATATTCATTGATTTTTGCCATTGAAAAACGTCCAGAAATGTTTGAAGCTACTGACTGAATGAAAGGAGCTGGCATCTCACTCTCTTTGAATCTTCTTTATCATGCTAGGATTAGCAGGAAAAAGCAAAAAATTTCAGAATTGCACCTTGCAATGCGGAGAAATTACTGTTTGTGCATTTACAATATTCATTGATTTTTGCCATTGAAAAACATCATGTTATTCATATACCAGAAATGTTTGAAGCTACTGACTGAATGAAAAGAGCTGGCATCTCACTCTCTTTGAATCTTCTTTATCATGCTAAGAGGAGCAGGAAAAAGCAAAAAATTTCAGAATTGCACCTTGCAATGTGGAGATATTACTGTTTGTGCATTTACAATATTCATTGATTTTTGCCATTGAAAAACGTCCAGAAATGTTTGAAGCTACTGACTGAATGAAAGGAGCTGGCATCTCACTCTCTTTGAATCTTCTTTATCATGCTAGGATTAGCAGGAAAAAGCAAAAAATTTCAGAATTGCACCTTGCAATGCGGAGAAATTACTGTTTGTGTATTTACAATATTCATTGATTTTTGCCATTGAAAAACATCATGTTATTCATATACCAGAAATGTTTGAAGCTACTGACTGAATGAAAAGAGCTGGCATCTCACTCTCTTTGAATCTTCTTTATCATGCTAAGAGGAGCAGGAAAAAGCAAAAAATTTCAGAATTGCACCTTGCAATGTGGAGATATTACTGTTTGTGCATTTACAATATTCATTGATTTTTGCCATTGAAAAACGTCCAGAAATGTTTGAAGCTACTGACTGAATGAAAGGAGCTGGCATCTCACTCTCTTTGAATCTTCTTTATCATGCTAGGATTAGCAGGAAAAAGCAAAAAATTTCAGAATTGCACCTTGCAATGCGGAGAAATTACTGTTTGTGCATTTACAATATTCATTGATTTTTGCCATTGAAAAACATCATGTTATTCATATACCAGAAATGTTTGAAGCTACTGACTGAATGAAAAGAGCTGGCATCTCACTCTCTTTGAATCTTCTTTATCATGCCAGGATTAGCAGGAAAAAGCAAAAAATTTCAGAATTGCACCTTGCAATGTGGAGATATTACTGTTTGTGCATTTACAATATTCATTGATTTTTGCCATTGAAAAACATCCAGAAATGTTTGAAGCTACTGACTGAATGAAAGGAGCTGGCATCTCACTCTCTTTGAATCTTCTTTATCATGCTAGGATTAGCAGGAAAAAGCAAAAAATTTCAGAATTGCACCTTGCAATGCGGAGAAATTACTGTTTGTGCATTTACAATATTCATTGATTTTTGCCATTGAAAAACATCATGTTATTCATATACCAGAAATGTTTGAAGCTACTGACTGAATGAAAAGAGCTGGCATCTCGCTCTCTTTGAATCTTCTTTATCATGCCAGGATTAGCAGGAAAAAGCAAAAAATTTCAGAATTGCACCTTGCAATGTGGAGATATTACTGTTTGTGCATTTACAATATTCATTGATTTTTGCCATTGAAAAACGTCCAGAAATGTTTGAAGCTACTGACTGAATGAAAGGAGCTGGCATCTCACTCTCTTTGAATCTTCTTTATCATGCTAGGATTAGCAGGAAAAAGCAAAAAATTTCAGAATTGCACCTTGCAATGCGGAGAAATTACTGTTTGTGCATTTACAATATTCATTGATTTTTGCCATTGAAAAACATCATGTTATTCATATACCAGAAATGTTTGAAGCTACTGACTGAATGAAAAGAGCTGGCATCTCACTCTCTTTGAATCTTCTTTATCATGCTAAGAGGAGCAGGAAAAAGCAAAAAATTTCAGAATTGCACGTTGCAATGTGGAGATATTACTGTTTGTGCATTTACAATATTCATTGATTTTTGCCATTGAAAAACGTCCAGAAATGTTTGAAGCTACTGACTGAATGAAAGGATCTGGCATCTCACTCTCTTTGAATCTTCTTTATCATGCTAGGATTAGCAGGAAAAAGCAAAAAAATTCAGAATTGCACCTTGCAATGCGGAGAAATTACTGTTTGTGCATTTACAATATTCATTGATTTTTGCCATTGAAAAACATCATGTTATTCATATACCAGAAATGTTTGAAGCTACTGACTGAATGAAAAGAGCTGGCATCTCACTCTCTTTGAATCTTCTTTATCATGCTAAGAGGAGCAGGAAAAAGCAAAAAATTTCAGAATTGCACCTTGCAATGTGGAGATATTACTGTTTGTGCATTTACAATATTCATTGATTTTTGCCATTGAAAAACGTCCAGAAATGTTTGAAGCTACTGACTGAATGAAAGGAGCTGGCATCTCACTCTCTTTGAATCTTCTTTATCATGCTAGGATTAGCCGGAAAAAGCAAAAAATTTCAGAATTGCACCTTGCAATGCGGAGAAATTACTGTTTGTGCATTTACAATATTCATTGATTTTTGCCATTGAAAAACATCATGTTATTCATATACCAGAAATGTTTGAAGCTACTGACTGAATGAAAAGAGCTGGCATCTCACTCTCTTTGAATCTTCTTTATCATGCTAAGAGGAGCAGGAAAAAGCAAAAAATTTCAGAATTGAACGTTGCAATGTGGAGATATTACTGTTTGTGCATTTACAATATTCATTGATTTTTGCCATTGAAAAACGTCCAGAAATGTTTGAAGCTACTGACTGAATGAAAGGAGCTGGCATCTCACTCTCTTTGAATCTTCTTTATCATGCTAGGATTAGCAGGAAAAAGCAAAAAATTTCAGAATTGCACCTTGCAATGCGGAGAAATTACTGTTTGTGTATTTACAATATTCATTGATTTTTGCCATTGAAAAACATCATGTTATTCATATACCAGAAATGTTTGAAGCTACTGACTGAATGAAAAGAGCTGGCATCTCACTCTCTTTGAATCTTCTTTATCATGCTAAGAGGAGCAGGAAAAAGCAAAAAATTTCAGAATTGCACCTTGCAATGTGGAGATATTACTGTTTGTGCATTTACAATATTCATTGATTTTTGCCATTGAAAAACGTCCAGAAATGTTTGAAGCTACTGACTGAATGAAAGGAGCTGGCATCTCACTCTCTTTGAATCTTCTTTATCATGCTAGGATTAGCAGGAAAAAGCAAAAAATTTCAGAATTGCACCTTGCAATGCGGAGAAATTACTGTTTGTGCATTTACAATATTCATTGATTTTTGCCATTGAAAAACATCATGTTATTCATATACCAGAAATGTTTGAAGCTACTGACTGAATGAAAAGAGCTGGCATCTCACTCTCTTTGAATCTTCTTTATCATGCCAGGATTAGCAGGAAAAAGCAAAAAATTTCAGAATTGCACCTTGCAATGTGGAGATATTACTGTTTGTGCATTTACAATATTCATTGATTTTTGCCATTGAAAAACATCCAGAAATGTTTGAAGCTACTGACTGAATGAAAGGAGCTGGCATCTCACTCTCTTTGAATCTTCTTTATCATGCTAGGATTAGCAGGAAAAAGCAAAAAATTTCAGAATTGCACCTTGCAATGCGGAGAAATTACTGTTTGTGCATTTACAATATTCATTGATTTTTGCCATTGAAAAACATCATGTTATTCATATACCAGAAATGTTTGAAGCTACTGACTGAATGAAAAGAGCTGGCATCTCGCTCTCTTTGAATCTTCTTTATCATGCCAGGATTAGCAGGAAAAAGCAAAAAATTTCAGAATTGCACCTTGCAATGTGGAGATATTACTGTTTGTGCATTTACAATATTCATTGATTTTTGCCATTGAAAAACGTCCAGAAATGTTTGAAGCTACTGACTGAATGAAAGGAGCTGGCATCTCACTCTCTTTGAATCTTCTTTATCATGCTAGGATTAGCAGGAAAAAGCAAAAAATTTCAGAATTGCACCTTGCAATGCGGAGAAATTACTGTTTGTGCATTTACAATATTCATTGATTTTTGCCATTGAAAAACATCATGTTATTCATATACCAGAAATGTTTGAAGCTACTGACTGAATGAAAAGAGCTGGCATCTCACTCTCTTTGAATCTTCTTTATCATGCTAAGAGGAGCAGGAAAAAGCAAAAAATTTCAGAATTGCACGTTGCAATGTGGAGATATTACTGTTTGTGCATTTACAATATTCATTGATTTTTGCCATTGAAAAACGTCCAGAAATGTTTGAAGCTACTGACTGAATGAAAGGATCTGGCATCTCACTCTCTTTGAATCTTCTTTATCATGCTAGGATTAGCAGGAAAAAGCAAAAAAATTCAGAATTGCACCTTGCAATGCGGAGAAATTACTGTTTGTGCATTTACAATATTCATTGATTTTTGCCATTGAAAAACATCATGTTATTCATATACCAGAAATGTTTGAAGCTACTGACTGAATGAAAAGAGCTGGCATCTCACTCTCTTTGAATCTTCTTTATCATGCTAAGAGGAGCAGGAAAAAGCAAAAAATTTCAGAATTGCACCTTGCAATGTGGAGATATTACTGTTTGTGCATTTACAATATTCATTGATTTTTGCCATTGAAAAACGTCCAGAAATGTTTGAAGCTACTGACTGAATGAAAGGAGCTGGCATCTCACTCTCTTTGAATCTTCTTTATCATGCTAGGATTAGCCGGAAAAAGCAAAAAATTTCAGAATTGCACCTTGCAATGCGGAGAAATTACTGTTTGTGCATTTACAATATTCATTGATTTTTGCCATTGAAAAACATCATGTTATTCATATACCAGAAATGTTTGAAGCTACTGACTGAATGAAAAGAGCTGGCATCTCACTCTCTTTGAATCTTCTTTATCATGCTAAGAGGAGCAGGAAAAAGCAAAAAATTTCAGAATTGAACGTTGCAATGTGGAGATATTACTGTTTGTGCATTTACAATATTCATTGATTTTTGCCATTGAAAAACGTCCAGAAATGTTTGAAGCTACTGACTGAATGAAAGGAGCTGGCATCTCACTCTCTTTGAATCTTCTTTATCATGCTAGGATTAGCAGGAAAAAGCAAAAAATTTCAGAATTGCACCTTGCAATGCGGAGAAATTACTGTTTGTGCATTTACAATATTCATTGATTTTTGCCATTGAAAAACATCATGTTATTCATATACCAGAAATGTTTGAAGCTACTGACTGAATGAAAAGAGCTGGCATCTCACTCTCTTTGAATCTTCTTTATCATGCCAGGATTAGCAGGAAAAAGCAAAAAATTTCAGAATTGCACCTTGCAATGTGGAGATATTACTGTTTGTGCATTTACAATATTCATTGATTTTTGCCATTGAAAACGTCCAGAAATGTTTGAAGCTACTGACTGAATGAAAGGAGCTGGCATCTCACTCTCTTTGAATCTTCTTTATCATGCTAGGATTAGCAGGAAAAAGGAAAAAATTTCAGAATTGCACCTTGCAATGCGGAGAAATTACTGTTTGTGTATTTACAATATTCATTGATTTTTGCCATTGAAAAACATCATGTTATTCATATACCAGAAATGTTTGAAGCTACTGACTGAATGAAAAGAGCTGGCATCTCACTCTCTTTGAATCTTCTTTATCATGCTAAGAGGAGCAGGAAAAAGCAAAAAATTTCAGAATTGCACCTTGCAATGTGGAGATATTACTGTTTGTGCATTTACAATATTCATTGATTTTTGCCATTGAAAAACGTCCAGAAATGTTTGAAGCTACTGACTGAATGAAAGGAGCTGGCATCTCACTCTCTTTGAATCTTCTTTATCATGCTAGGATTAGCAGGAAAAAGCAAAAAATTTCAGAATTGCACCTTGCAATGCGGAGAAATTACTGTTTGTGCATTTACAATATTCATTGATTTTTGCCATTGAAAAACATCATGTTATTCATATACCAGAAATGTTTGAAGCTACTGACTGAATGAAAAGAGCTGGCATCTCACTCTCTTTGAATCTTCTTTATCATGCCAGGATTAGCAGGAAAAAGCAAAAAATTTCAGAATTGCACCTTGCAATGTGGAGATATTACTGTTTGTGCATTTACAATATTCATTGATTTTTGCCATTGAAAAACATCCAGAAATGTTTGAAGCTACTGACTGAATGAAAGGAGCTGGCATCTCACTCTCTTTGAATCTTCTTTATCATGCTAGGATTAGCAGGAAAAAGCAAAAAATTTCAGAATTGCACCTTGCAATGCGGAGAAATTACTGTTTGTGCATTTACAATATTCATTGATTTTTGCCATTGAAAAACATCATGTTATTCATATACCAGAAATGTTTGAAGCTACTGACTGAATGAAAAGAGCTGGCATCTCGCTCTCTTTGAATCTTCTTTATCATGCCAGGATTAGCAGGAAAAAGCAAAAAATTTCAGAATTGCACCTTGCAATGTGGAGATATTACTGTTTGTGCATTTACAATATTCATTGATTTTTGCCATTGAAAAACGTCCAGAAATGTTTGAAGCTACTGACTGAATGAAAGGAGCTGGCATCTCACTCTCTTTGAATCTTCTTTATCATGCTAGGATTAGCAGGAAAAAGCAAAAAATTTCAAAATTGCACCTTGCAATGCGGAGAAATTACTGTTTGTGCATTTATAATATTCATTGATTTTTGCCATTGAAAAACATCATGTTATTCATATACCAGAAATGTTTGAAGCTACTGACTGAATGAAAAGAGCTGGCATCTCACTCTCTTTGAATCTTTATCATGCTAAGAGGAGCAGGAAAAAGCAAAAAATTTCAGAATTGCACCTTGCAATGTGGAGATATTACTGTTTGTGCATTTACAATATTCATTGATTTTTGCCATTGAAAAACGTCCAGAAATGTTTGAAGCTACTGACTGAATGAAAGGAGCTGGCATCTCACTCTCTTTGAATCTTCTTTATCATGCTAGGATTAGCAGGAAAAAGCAAAAAATTTCAGAATTGCACCTTGCAATGCGGAGAAATTACTGTTTGTGCATTTACAATATTCATTGATTTTTGCCATTGAAAAACATCATGTTATTCATATACCAGAAATGTTTGAAGCTACTGACTGAATGAAAAGAGCTGGCATCTCACTCTCTTTGAATCTTCTTTATCATGCTAAGAGGAGCAGGAAAAAGCAAAAAATTTCAGAATTGCACGTTGCAATGTGGAGATATTACTGTTTGTGCATTTACAATATTCATTGATTTTTGCCATTGAAAAACGTCCAGAAATGTTTGAAGCTACTGACTGAATGAAAGGATCTGGCATCTCAATCTCTTTGAATCTTCTTAATCATGCTAGGATTAGCAGGAAAAAGCAAAAAATTCAGAATTGCACCTTGCAATGCGGAGAAATTACTGTTTGTGCATTTACAATATTCATTGATTTTTGCCATTGAAAAACATCATGTTATTCATATACCAG
Source organism: Phyllobates terribilis (assembly GCF_046119375.1). Lineage (NCBI taxonomy): Eukaryota > Metazoa > Chordata > Amphibia > Anura > Dendrobatidae > Phyllobates > Phyllobates terribilis. The sequence goes on along the minus strand of NW_027362909.1, from coordinate 3,819,181 downwards.
AAATGTTTGAAGCTACTGACTGAATGAAAAGAGCTGGCATCTCACTCTCTTTGAATCTTCTTTATCATGCTAAGAGGAGCAGGAAAAAGCAAAAAATTTCAGAATTGCACCTTGCAATGTGGAGATATTACTGTTTGTGCATTTACAATATTCATTGATTTTTGCCATTGAAAAACGTCCAGAAATGTTTGAAGCTACTGACTGAATGAAAGGAGCTGGCATCTCACTCTCTTTGAATCTTCTTTATCATGCTAGGATTAGCCGGAAAAAGCAAAAAATTTCAGAATTGCACCTTGCAATGCGGAGAAATTACTGTTTGTGCATTTACAATATTCATTGATTTTTGCCATTGAAAAACATCATGTTATTCATATACCAGAAATGTTTGAAGCTACTGACTGAATGAAAAGAGCTGGCATCTCACTCTCTTTGAATCTTCTTTATCATGCTAAGAGGAGCAGGAAAAAGCAAAAAATTTCAGAATTGCACCTTGCAATGTGGAGATATTACTGTTTGTGCATTTACAATATTCATTGATTTTTGCCATTGAAAAACGTCCAGAAATGTTTGAAGCTACTGACTGAATGAAAGGAGCTGGCATCTCACTCTCTTTGAATCTTCTTTATCATGCTAGGATTAGCAGGAAAAAGCAAAAAATTTCAGAATTGCACCTTGCAATGCGGAGAAATTACTGTTTGTGCATTTACAATATTCATTGATTTTTGCCATTGAAAAACATCATGTTATTCATATACCAGAAATGTTTGAAGCTACTGACTGAATGAAAAGAGCTGGCATCTCACTCTCTTTGAATCTTCTTTATCATGCTAAGAGGAGCAGGAAAAAGCAAAAAATTTCAGAATTGCACCTTGCAATGTGGAGATATTACTGTTTGTGCATTTACAATATTCATTGATTTTTGCCATTGAAAAACGTCCAGAAATGTTTGAAGCTACTGACTGAATGAAAGGAGCTGGCATCTCACTCTCTTTGAATCTTCTTTATCATGCTAGGATTAGCAGGAAAAAGCAAAAAATTTCAGAATTGCACCTTGCAATGCGGAGAAATTACTGTTTGTGCATTTACAATATTCATTGATTTTTGCCATTGAAAAACATCATGTTATTCATATACCAGAAATGTTTGAAGCTACTGACTGAATGAAAAGAGCTGGCATCTCACTCTCTTTGAATCTTCTTTATCATGCTAAGAGGGGCAGGAAAAAGCAAAAAATTCAGAATTGCACCTTGCAATGTGGAGATATTACTGTTTGTGCATTTACAATATTCATTGATTTTTGCCATTGAAAAACGTCCAGAAATGTTTGAAGCTACTGACTGAATGAAAGGAGCTGGCATCTCACTCTCTTTGAATCTTCTTTATCATGCTAGGATTAGCCGGAAAAAGCAAAAAATTTCAGAATTGCACCTTGCAATGCGGAGAAATTACTGTTTGTGCATTTACAATATTCATTGATTTTTGCCATTGAAAAACATCATGTTATTCATATACCAGAAATGTTTGAAGCTACTGACTGAATGAAAAGAGCTGGCATCTCACTCTCTTTGAATCTTCTTTATCATGCTAAGAGGAGCAGGAAAAAGCAAAAAATTTCAGAATTGCACCTTGCAATGTGGAGATATTACTGTTTGTGCATTTACAATATTCATTGATTTTTGCCATTGAAAAACGTCCAGAAATGTTTGAAGCTACTGACTGAATGAAAGGAGCTGGCATCTCACTCTCTTTGAATCTTCTTTATCATGCTAGGATTAGCAGGAAAAAGCAAAAAATTTCAGAATTGCACCTTGCAATGCGGAGAAATTACTGTTTGTGCATTTACAATATTCATTGATTTTTGCCATTGAAAAACATCATGTTATTCATATACCAGAAATGTTTGAAGCTACTGACTGAATGAAAAGAGCTGGCATCTCACTCTCTTTGAATCTTCTTTATCATGCTAAGAGGAGCAGGAAAAAGCAAAAAATTTCAGAATTGCACCTTGCAATGTGGAGATATTACTGTTTGTGCATTTACAATATTCATTGATTTTTGCCATTGAAAAACGTCCAGAAATGTTTGAAGCTACTGACTGAATGAAAGGAGCTGGCATCTCACTCTCTTTGAATCTTCTTTATCATGCTAGGATTAGCAGGAAAAAGCAAAAAAATTCAGAATTGCACCTTGCAATGCGGAGAAATTACTGTTTGTGCATTTACAATATTCATTGATTTTTGCCATTGAAAAACATCATGTTATTCATATACCAGAAATGTTTGAAGCTACTGACTGAATGAAAAGAGCTGGCATCTCACTCTCTTTGAATCTTCTTTATCATGCTAAGAGGAGCAGGAAAAAGCAAAAAATTTCAGAATTGCACCTTGCAATGTGGAGATATTACTGTTTGTGCAATTACAATATTCATTGATTTTTGCCATTGAAAAACGTCCAGAAATGTTTGAAGCTACTGACTGAATGAAAGGAGCTGGCATCTCACTCTCTTTGAATCTTCTTTATCATGCTAGGATTAGCAGGAAAAAGCAAAAAATTTCAGAATTGCACCTTGCAATGCGGAGAAATTACTGTTTGTGCATTTACAATATTCATTGATTTTTGCCATTGAAAAACATCATGTTATTCATATACCAGAAATGTTTTAAGCTACTGACTGAATGAAAAGAGCTGGCATCTCACTCTCTTTGAATCTTCTTTATCATGCTAAGAGGAGCAGGAAAAAGCAAAAAATTTCAGAATTGCACGTTGCAATGTGGAGATATTACTGTTTGTGCATTTACAATATTCATTGATTTTTGCCATTGAAAAACGTCCAGAAATGTTTGAAGCTACTGACTGAATGAAAGGAGCTGGCATCTCACTCTCTTTGAATCTTCTTTATCATGCTAGGATTAGCAGGAAAAAGCAAAAAATTTCAGAATTGCACCTTGCAATGCGGAGAAATTACTGTTTGTGCATTTACAATATTCATTGATTTTTGCCATTGAAAAACATCATGTTATTCATATACCAGAAATGTTTGAAGCTACTGACTGAATGAAAAGAGCTGGCATCTCACTCTCTTTGAATCTTCTTTATCATGCTAAGAGGGGCAGGAAAAAGCAAAAAAATTCAGAATTGCACCTTGCAATGTGGAGATATTACTGTTTGTGCATTTACAATATTCATTGATTTTTGCATTTGAAAAACGTCCAGAAATGTTTGAAGCTACTGACTGAATGAAAGGAGCTGGCATCTCACTCTCTTTGAATCTTCTTTATCATGCTAGGATTAGCAGGAAAAAGCAAAAAATTTCAGAATTGCACCTTGCAATGCGGAGAAATTACTGTTTGTGCATTTACAATATTCATTGATTTTTGCCATTGAAAAACATCATGTTATTCATATACCAGAAATGTTTGAAGCTACTGACTGAATGAAAAGAGCTGGCATCTCACTCTCTTTGAATCTTCTTTATCATGCTAAGAGGAGCAGGAAAAAGCAAAAAATTTCAGAATTGCACCTTGCAATGTGGAGATATTACTGTTTGTGCATTTACAATATTCATTGATTTTTGCCATTGAAAAACATCATGTTATTCATATACCAGAAATGTTTGAAGCTACTGACTGAATGAAAAGAGCTGGCATCTCACTCTCTTTGAATCTTCTTTATCATGCCAGGATTAGCAGGAAAAAGCAAAAAATTTCAGAATTGCACCTTGCAATGTGGAGATATTACTGTTTGTGCATTTACAATATTCATTGATTTTTGCCATTGAAAAACGTCCAGAAATGTTTGAAGCTACTGACTGAATGAAAGGAGCTGGCATCTCACTCTCTTTGAATCTTCTTTATCATGCTAGGATTAGCAGGAAAAAGCAAAAAATTTCAGAATTGCACCTTGCAATGCGGAGAAATTACTGTTTGTGCATTTACAATATTCATTGATTTTTGCCATTGAAAAACATCATGTTATTCATATACCAGAAATGTTTGAAGCTACTGACTGAATGAAAAGAGCTGGCATCTCACTCTCTTTGAATCTTCTTTATCATGCTAAGAGGAGCAAGAAAAAGCAAAAAATTTCAGAATTGCACCTTGCAATGTGGAGATATTACTGTTTGTGCATTTACAATATTCATTGATTTTTGCCATTGAAAAACGTCCAGAAATGTTTGAAGCTACTGACTGAATGAAAGGAGCTGGCATCTCACTCTCTTTGAATCTTCTTTATCATGCTAGGATTAGCAGGAAAAAGCAAAAAATTTCAGAATTGCACCTTGCAATGCGGAGAAATTACTGTTTGTGCATTTACAATATTCATTGATTTTTGCCATTGAAAAACATCATGTTATTCATATACCAGAAATGTTTGAAGCTACTGACTGAATGAAAAGAGCTGGCATCTCACTCTCTTTGAATCTTCTTTATCATGCTAAGAGGAGCAGGAAAAAGCAAAAAATTTCAGAATTGCACCTTGCAATGTGGAGATATTACTGTTTGTGCATTTACAATATTCATTGATTTTTGCCATTGAAAAACGTCCAGAAATGTTTGAAGCTACTGACTGAATGAAAGGAGCTGGCATCTCACTCTCTTTGAATCTTCTTTATCATGCTAGGATTAGCAGGAAAAAGCAAAAAATTTCAGAATTGCACCTTGCAATGCGGAGAAATTACTGTTTGTGCATTTACAATATTCATTGATTTTTGCCATTGAAAAACATCATGTTATTCATATACCAGAAATGTTTGAAGCTACTGACTGAATGAAAAGAGCTGGCATCTCACTCTCTTTGAATCTTCTTTATCATGCTAAGAGGAGCAGGAAAAAGCAAAAAATTTCAGAATTGCACGTTGCAATGTGGAGATATTACTGTTTGTGCATTTACAATATTCATTGATTTTTGCCATTGAAAAACGTCCAGAAATGTTTGAAGCTACTGACTGAATGAAAGGAGCTGGCATCTCACTCTCTTTGAATCTTCTTTATCATGCTAGGATTAGCAGGAAAAAGCAAAAAATTTCAGAATTGCACCTTGCAATGCGGAGAAATTACTGTTTGTGCATTTACAATATTCATTGATTTTTGCCATTGAAAAACATCATGTTATTCATATACCAGAAATGTTTGAAGCTACTGACTGAATGAAAAGAGCTGGCATCTCACTCTCTTTGAATCTTCTTTATCATGCTAAGAGGAGCAGGAAAAAGCAAAAAATTTCAGAATTGCACCTTGCAATGTGGAGATATTACTGTTTGTGCATTTACAATATTCATTGATTTTTGCCATTGAAAAACGTCCAGAAATGTTTGAAGCTACTGACTGAATGAAAGGAGCTGGCATCTCACTCTCTTTGAATCTTCTTTATCATGCTAGGATTAGCAGGAAAAAGCAAAAAATTTCAGAATTGCACCTTGCAATGCGGAGAAATTACTGTTTGTGCATTTACAATATTCATTGATTTTTGCCATTGAAAAACATCATGTTATTCATATACCAGAAATGTTTGAAGCTACTGACTGAATGAAAAGAGCTGGCAACTCACTCTCTTTGAATCTTCTTTATCATGCTAAGAGGAGCAGGAAAAAGCAAAAAATTTCAGAATTGCACCTTGCAATGTGGAGATATTACTGTTTGTGCATTTACAATATTCATTGATTTTTGCCATTGAAAAACGTCCAGAAATGTTTGAAGCTACTGACTGAATGAAAGGAGCTGGCATCTCACTCTCTTTGAATCTTCTTTATCATGCTAGGATTAGCAGGAAAAAGCAAAAAATTTCAGAATTGCACCTTGCAATGCGGAGAAATTACTGTTTGTGCATTTACAATATTCATTGATTTTTGCCATTGAAAAACATCATGTTATTCATATACCAGAAATGTTTGAAGCTACTGACTGAATGAAAAGAGCTGGCATCTCACTCTCTTTGAATCTTCTTTATCATGCTAAGAGGAGCAGGAAAAAGCAAAAAAATTTCAGAATTGCACCTTGCAATGTGGAGATATTACTGTTTGTGCAATTACAATATTCATTGATTTTTGCCATTGAAAAACGTCCAGAAATGTTTGAAGCTACTGACTGAATGAAAGGAGCTGGCATCTCACTCTCTTTGAATCTTCTTTATCATGCTAGGATTAGCAGGAAAAAGCAAAAAATTTCAGAATTGCACCTTGCAATGCGGAGAAATTACTGTTTGTGCATTTACAATATTCATTGATTTTTGCCATTGAAAAACATCATGTTATTCATATAACAGAAATGTTTTAAGCTACTGACTGAATGAAAAGAGCTGGCATCTCACTCTCTTTGAATCTTCTTTATCATGCTAAGAGGAGCAGGAAAAAGCAAAAAATTTCAGAATTGCACGTTGCAATGTGGAGATATTACTGTTTGTGCATTTACAATATTCATTGATTTTTGCCATTGAAAAACGTCCAGAAATGTTTGAAGCTACTGACTGAATGAAAGGAGCTGGCATCTCACTCTCTTTGAATCTTCTTTATCATGCTAGGATTAGCAGGAAAAAGCAAAAAATTTCAGAATTGCACCTTGCAATGCGGAGAAATTACTGTTTGTGCATTTACAATATTCATTGATTTTTGCCATTGAAAAACATCATGTTATTCATATACCAGAAATGTTTGAAGCTACTGACTGAATGAAAAGAGCTGGCATCTCACTCTCTTTGAATCTTCTTTATCATGCTAAGAGGGGCAGGAAAAAGCAAAAAAATTCAGAATTGCACCTTGCAATGTGGAGATATTACTGTTTGTGCATTTACAATATTCATTGATTTTTGCCATTGAAAAACGTCCAGAAATGTTTGAAGCTACTGACTGAATGAAAGGAGCTGGCATCTCACTCTCTTTGAATCTTCTTTATCATGCTAGGATTAGCAGGAAAAAGCAAAAAATTTCAGAATTGCACCTTGCAATGCGGAGAAATTACTGTTTGTGCATTTACAATATTCATTGATTTTTGCCATTGAAAAACATCATGTTATTCATATACCAGAAATGTTTGAAGCTACTGACTGAATGAAAAGAGCTGGCATCTCACTCTCTTTGAATCTTCTTTATCATGATCTCCCTAAGAGGAGCAAGAAAAAGCAAAAAATTTCAGAATTGCACCTTGCAATGTGGAGATATTACTGTTTGTGCATTTACAATATTCATTGATTTTTGCCATTGAAAAACGTCCAGAAATGTTTGAAGCTACTGACTGAATGAAATGAGCTGGCATCTCACTCTCTTTGAATCTTCTTTATCATGCTAGGATTAGCAGGAAAAAGCAAAAAATTTCAGAATTGCACCTTGCAATGCGGAGAAATTACTGTTTGTGCATTTACAATATTCATTGATTTTTGCCATTGAAAAACATCATGTTATTCATATACCAGAAATGTTTGAAGCTACTGACTGAATGAAAAGAGCTGGCATCTCACTCTCTTTGAATCTTCTTTATCATGAGCAGGAAAAAGCAAAAAATTTCAGAATTGCACCTTGCAATGTGGAGATATTACTGTTTGTGCATTTACAATATTCATTGATTTTTGCCATTGAAAAACGTCCAGAAATGTTTGAAGCTACTGACTGAATGAAAGGAGCTGGCATCTCACTCTCTTTGAATCTTCTTTATCATGCTAGGATTAGCAGGAAAAAGCAAAAAATTTCAGAATTGCACCTTGCAATGCGGAGAAATTACTGTTTGTGCATTTACAATATTCATTGATTTTTGCCATTGAAAAACATCATGTTATTCATATACCAGAAATGTTTGAAGCTACTGACTGAATGAAAAGAGCTGGCATCTCACTCTCTTTGAATCTTCTTTATCATGCTAAGAGGAGCAGGAAAAAGCAAAAAATTTCAGAATTGCACGTTGCAATGTGGAGATATTACTGTTTGTGCATTTACAATATTCATTGATTTTTGCCATTGAAAAACGTCCAGAAATGTTTGAAGCTACTGACTGAATGAAAGGAGCTGGCATCTCACTCTCTTTGAATCTTCTTTATCATGCTAGGATTAGCAGGAAAAAGCAAAAAATTTCAGAATTGCACCTTGCAATGCGGAGAAATTACTGTTTGTGCATTTACAATATTCATTGATTTTTGCCATTGAAAAACATCATGTTATTCATATACCAGAAATGTTTGAAGCTACTGACTGAATGAAAAGAGCTGGCATCTCACTCTCTTTGAATCTTCTTTATCATGCTAAGAGGAGCAGGAAAAAGCAAAAAATTTCAGAATTGCACCTTGCAATGTGGAGATATTACTGTTTGTGCATTTACAATATTCATTGATTTTTGCCATTGAAAAACGTCCAGAAATGTTTGAAGCTACTGACTGAATGAAAGGAGCTGGCATCTCACTCTCTTTGAATCTTCTTTATCATGCTAGGATTAGCAGGAAAAAGCAAAAAATTTCAGAATTGCACCTTGCAATGCGGAGAAATTACTGTTTGTGCATTTACAATATTCATTGATTTTTGCCATTGAAAAACATCATGTTATTCATATACCAGAAATGTTTGAAGCTACTGACTGAATGAAAAGAGCTGGCATCTCACTCTCTTTGAATCTTCTTTATCATGCTAAGAGGAGCAGGAAAAAGCAAAAAATTTCAGAATTGCACCTTGCAATGTGGAGATATTACTGTTTGTGCAATTACAATATTCATTGATTTTTGCCATTGAAAAACGTCCAGAAATGTTTGAAGCTACTGACTGAATGAAAGGAGCTGGCATCTCACTCTCTTTGAATCTTCTTTATCATGCTAGGATTAGCAGGAAAAAGCAAAAAATTTCAGAATTGCACCTTGCAATGCGGAGAAATTACTGTTTGTGCATTTACAATATTCATTGATTTTTGCCATTGAAAAACATCATGTTATTCATATAACAGAAATGTTTTAAGCTACTGACTGAATGAAAAGAGCTGGCATCTCACTCTCTTTGAATCTTCTTTATCATGCTAAGAGGAGCAGGAAAAAGCAAAAAATTTCAGAATTGCACGTTGCAATGTGGAGATATTACTGTTTGTGCATTTACAATATTCATTGATTTTTGCCATTGAAAAACGTCCAGAAATGTTTGAAGCTACTGACTGAATGAAAGGAGCTGGCATCTCACTCTCTTTGAATCTTCTTTATCATGCTAGGATTAGCAGGAAAAAGCAAAAAATTTCAGAATTGCACCTTGCAATGCGGAGAAATTACTGTTTGTGCATTTACAATATTCATTGATTTTTGCCATTGAAAAACATCATGTTATTCATATACCAGAAATGTTTGAAGCTACTGACTGAATGAAAAGAGCTGGCATCTCACTCTCTTTGAATCTTCTTTATCATGCTAAGAGGGGCAGGAAAAAGCAAAAAAATTCAGAATTGCACCTTGCAATGTGGAGATATTACTGTTTGTGCATTTACAATATTCATTGATTTTTGCCATTGAAAAACGTCCAGAAATGTTGGAAGCTACTGACTGAATGAAAGGAGCTGGCATCTCACTCTCTTTGAATCTTCTTTATCATGCTAGGATTAGCAGGAAAAAGCAAAAAATTTCAGAATTGCACCTTGCAATGCGGAGAAATTACTGTTTGTGCATTTACAATATTCATTGATTTTTGCCATTGAAAAACATCATGTTATTCATATACCAGAAATGTTTGAAGCTACTGACTGAATGAAAAGAGCTGGCATCTCACTCTCTTTGAATCTTCTTTATCATGCTAAGAGGAGCAGGAAAAAGCAAAAAATTTCAGAATTGCACCTTGCAATGTGGAGATATTACTGTTTGTGCATTTACAATATTCATTGATTTTTGCCATTGAAAAACATCATGTTATTCATATACCAGAAATGTTTGAAGCTACTGACTGAATGAAAAGAGCTGGCATCTCACTCTCTTTGAATCTTCTTTATCATGCCAGGATTAGCAGGAAAAAGCAAAAAATTTCAGAATTGCACCTTGCAATGTGGAGATTTTACTGTTTGTGCATTTACAATATTCATTGATTTTTGCCATTGAAAAACGTCCAGAAATGTTTGAAGCTACTGACTGAATGAAAGGAGCTGGCATCTCACTCTCTTTGAATCTTCTTTATCATGCTAGGATTAGCAGGAAAAAGCAAAAAATTTCAGAATTGCACCTTGCAATGCGGAGAAATTACTGTTTGTGCATTTACAATATTCATTGATTTTTGCCATTGAAAAACATCATGTTATTCATATACCAGAAATGTTTGAAGCTACTGACTGAATGAAAAGAGCTGGCATCTCACTCTCTTTGAATCTTCTTTATCATGCTAAGAGGAGCAAGAAAAAGCAAAAAATTTCAGAATTGCACCTTGCAATGTGGAGATATTACTGTTTGTGCATTTACAATATTCATTGATTTTTGCCATTGAAAAACGTCCAGAAATGTTTGAAGCTACTGACTGAATGAAAGGAGCTGGCATCTCACTCTCTTTGAATCTTCTTTATCATGCTAGGATTAGCAGGAAAAAGCAAAAAATTTCAGAATTGCACCTTGCAATGCGGAGAAATTACTGTTTGTGCATTTACAATATTCATTGATTTTTGCCATTGAAAAACATCATGTTATTCATATACCAGAAATGTTTGAAGCTACTGACTGAATGAAAAGAGCTGGCATCTCACTCTCTTTGAATCTTCTTTATCATGCTAAGAGGAGCAGGAAAAAGCAAAAAATTTCAGAATTGCACCTTGCAATGTGGAGATATTACTGTTTGTGCATTTACAATATTCATTGATTTTTGCCATTGAAAAACGTCCAGAAATGTTTGAAGCTACTGACTGAATGAAAGGAGCTGGCATCTCACTCTCTTTGAATCTTCTTTATCATGCTAGGATTAGCCGGAAAAAGCAAAAAATTTCAGAATTGCACCTTGCAATGCGGAGAAATTACTGTTTGTGCATTTACAATATTCATTGATTTTTGCCATTGAAAAACATCATGTTATTCATATACCAGAAATGTTTGAAGCTACTGACTGAATGAAAAGAGCTGGCATCTCACTCTCTTTGAATCTTCTTTATCATGCTAAGAGGAGCAGGAAAAAGCAAAAAATTTCAGAATTGAACGTTGCAATGTGGAGATATTACTGTTTGTGCATTTACAATATTCATTGATTTTTGCCATTGAAAAACGTCCAGAAATGTTTGAAGCTACTGACTGAATGAAAGGAGCTGGCATCTCACTCTCTTTGAATCTTCTTTATCATGCTAGGATTAGCAGGAAAAAGCAAAAAATTTCAGAATTGCACCTTGCAATGCGGAGAAATTACTGTTTGTGCATTTACAATATTCATTGATTTTTGCCATTGAAAAACATCATGTTATTCATATACCAGAAATGTTTGAAGCTACTGACTGAATGAAAAGAGCTGGCATCTCACTCTCTTTGAATCTTCTTTATCATGCCAGGATTAGCAGGAAAAAGCAAAAAATTTCAGAATTGCACCTTGCAATGTGGAGATATTACTGTTTGTGCATTTACAATATTCATTGATTTTTGCCATTGAAAAACGTCCAGAAATGTTTGAAGCTACTGACTGAATGAAAGGAGCTGGCATCTCACTCTCTTTGAATCTTCTTTATCATGCTAGGATTAGCAGGAAAAAGCAAAAAATTTCAGAATTGCACCTTGCAATGCGGAGAAATTACTGTTTGTGTATTTACAATATTCATTGATTTTTGCCATTGAAAAACATCATGTTATTCATATACCAGAAATGTTTGAAGCTACTGACTGAATGAAAAGAGCTGGCATCTCACTCTCTTTGAATCTTCTTTATCATGCTAAGAGGAGCAGGAAAAAGCAAAAAATTTCAGAATTGCACCTTGCAATGTGGAGATATTACTGTTTGTGCATTTACAATATTCATTGATTTTTGCCATTGAAAAACGTCCAGAAATGTTTGAAGCTACTGACTGAATGAAAGGAGCTGGCATCTCACTCTCTTTGAATCTTCTTTATCATGCTAGGATTAGCAGGAAAAAGCAAAAAATTTCAGAATTGCACCTTGCAATGCGGAGAAATTACTGTTTGTGCATTTACAATATTCATTGATTTTTGCCATTGAAAAACATCATGTTATTCATATACCAGAAATGTTTGAAGCTACTGACTGAATGAAAAGAGCTGGCATCTCACTCTCTTTGAATCTTCTTTATCATGCTAAGAGGAGCAGGAAAAAGCAAAAAATTTCAGAATTGCACCTTGCAATGTGGAGATATTACTGTTTGTGCATTTACAATATTCATTGATTTTTGCCATTGAAAAACATCATGTTATTCATATACCAGAAATGTTTGAAGCTACTGACTGAATGAAAAGAGCTGGCATCTCACTCTCTTTGAATCTTCTTTATCATGCCAGGATTAGCAGGAAAAAGCAAAAAATTTCAGAATTGCACCTTGCAATGTGGAGATATTACTGTTTGTGCATTTACAATATTCATTGATTTTTGCCATTGAAAAACGTCCAGAAATGTTTGAAGCTACTGACTGAATGAAAGGAGCTGGCATCTCACTCTCTTTGAATCTTCTTTATCATGCTAGGATTAGCAGGAAAAAGCAAAAAATTTCAGAATTGCACCTTGCAATGCGGAGAAATTACTGTTTGTGCATTTACAATATTCATTGATTTTTGCCATTGAAAAACATCATGTTATTCATATACCAGAAATGTTTGAAGCTACTGACTGAATGAAAGAGCTGGCATCTCACTCTCTTTGAATCTTCTTTATCATGCTAAGAGGAGCAGGAAAAAGCAAAAAATTTCAGAATTGCACCTTGCAATGTGGAGATATTACTGTTTGTGCATTTACAATATTCATTGATTTTTGCCATTGAAAAACGTCCAGAAATGTTTGAAGCTACTGACTGAATGAAAGGAGCTGGCATCTCACTCTCTTTGAATCTTCTTTATCATGCTAGGATTAGCAGGAAAAAGCAAAAAATTTCAGAATTGCACCTTGCAATGCGGAGAAATTACTGTTTGTGCATTTACAATATTCATTGATTTTTGCCATTGAAAAACATCATGTTATTCATATACCAGAAATGTTTGAAGCTACTGACTGAATGAAAAGAGCTGGCATCTCACTCTCTTTGAATCTTCTTTATCATGCCAGGATTAGCAGGAAAAAGCAAAAAATTTCAGAATTGCACCTTGCAATGTGGAGATATTACTGTTTGTGCATTTACAATATTCATTGATTTTTGCCATTGAAAAACGTCCAGAAATGTTTGAAGCTACTGACTGAATGAAAGGAGCTGGCATCTCACTCTCTTTGAATCTTCTTTATCATGCTAGGATTAGCAGGAAAAAGCAAAAAATTTCAGAATTGCACCTTGCAATGCGGAGAAATTACTGTTTGTGCATTTACAATATTCATTGATTTTTGCCATTGAAAAACATCATGTTATTCATATACCAGAAATGTTTGAAGCTACTGACTGAATGAAAAGAGCTGGCATCTCACTCTCTTTGAATCTTCTTTATCATGCTAAGAGGAGCAGGAAAAAGCAAAAAATGTCAGAATTGCACCTTGCAATGTGGAGATATTACTGTTTGTGCATTTACAATATTCATTGATTTTTGCCATTGAAAAACGTCCAGAAATGTTTGAAGCTACTGACTGAATGAAAGGAGCTGGCATCTCACTCTCTTTGAATCTTCTTTATCATGCTAGGATTAGCAGGAAAAAGCAAAAAATTTCAGAATTGCACCTTGCAATGTGGAGTTATTACTGTTTGTGCATTTACAATATTCATTGATTTTTGCCATTGAAAAATGTCCAGAAATGTTTGAAGCTACTGACTGAATGAAAGGAGCTGGCATCTCACTCTCTTTGAATCTTCTTTATCATGCTAGGATTAGCAGGAAAAAGCAAAAAATTTCAGAATTGCACCTTGCAATGTGGAGATATTACTGTTTGTGCATTTACAATATTCATTGATTTTTGCCATTGAAAAACATCATGTTATTCATATACCAGAAATGTTTGAAGCTACTGACTGAATGAAAAGAGCTGGCATCTCACTCTCTTTGAATCTTCTTTATCATGCTAAGAGTAGCAGGAAAAAGCAAAAAATTTCAGAATTGCACCTTGCAATGTGGAGATATTACTGTTTGTGCATTTACAATATTCATTGATTTTTGCCATTGAAAAACATCATGTTATTCATATACCAGAAATGTTTGAAGCTACTGACTGAATGAAAAGAGCTGGCATCTCACTCTCTTTGAATCTTCTTTATCATGCTAAGAGGAGCAGGAAAAAGCAAAAAATTTCAGAATTGCACCTTGCAATGTGGAGATATTACTGTTTGTGCAATTACAATATTCATTGATTTTTGCCATTGAAAAACGTCCAGAAATGTTTGAAGCTACTGACTGAATGAAAGGAGCTGGCATCTCACTCTCTTTGAATCTTCTTTATCATGCTAGGATTAGCAGGAAAAAGCAAAAAATTTCAGAATTGCACCTTGCAATGCGGAGAAATTACTGTTTGTGCATTTACAATATTCATTGATTTTTGCCATTGAAAAACATCATGTTATTCATATACCAGAAATGTTTTAAGCTACTGACTGAATGAAAAGAGCTGGCATCTCACTCTCTTTGAATCTTCTTTATCATGCTAAGAGGAGCAGGAAAAAGCAAAAAATTTCAGAATTGCACGTTGCAATGTGGAGATATTACTGTTTGTGCATTTACAATATTCATTGATTTTTGCCATTGAAAAACGTCCAGAAATGTTTGAAGCTACTGACTGAATGAAAGGAGCTGGCATCTCACTCTCTTTGAATCTTCTTTATCATGCTAGGATTAGCAGGAAAAAGCAAAAAATTTCAGAATTGCACCTTGCAATGCGGAGAAATTACTGTTTGTGCATTTACAATATTCATTGATTTTTGCCATTGAAAAACATCATGTTATTCATATACCAGAAATGTTTGAAGCTACTGACTGAATGAAAAGAGCTGGCATCTCACTCTCTTTGAATCTTCTTTATCATGCTAAGAGGGGCAGGAAAAAGCAAAAAATTTCAGAATTGCACCTTGCAATGTGGAGATATTACTGTTTGTGCATTTACAATATTCATTGATTTTTGCCATTGAAAAACGTCCAGAAATGTTTGAAGCTACTGACTGAATGAAAGGAGCTGGCATCTCACTCTCTTTGAATCTTCTTTATCATGCTAGGATTAGCAGGAAAAAGCAAAAAATTTCAGAATTGCACCTTGCAATGCGGAGAAATTACTGTTTGTGCATTTACAATATTCATTGATTTTTGCCATTGAAAAACATCATGTTATTCATATACCAGAAATGTTTGAAGCTACTGACTGAATGAAAAGAGCTGGCATCTCACTCTCTTTGAATCTTCTTTATCATGCTAAGAGGAGCAGGAAAAAGCAAAAAATTTCAGAATTGCACCTTGCAATGTGGAGATATTACTGTTTGTGCATTTACAATATTCATTGATTTTTGCCATTGAAAAACATCATGTTATTCATATACCAGAAATGTTTGAAGCTACTGACTGAATGAAAAGAGCTGGCATCTCACTCTCTTTGAATCTTCTTTATCATGCCAGGATTAGCAGGAAAAAGCAAAAAATTTCAGAATTGCACCTTGCAATGTGGAGATATTACTGTTTGTGCATTTACAATATTCATTGATTTTTGCCATTGAAAAACGTCCAGAAATGTTTGAAGCTACTGACTGAATGAAAGGAGCTGGCATCTCACTCTCTTTGAATCTTCTTTATCATGCTAGGATTAGCAGGAAAAAGCAAAAAATTTCAGAATTGCACCTTGCAATGCGGAGAAATTACTGTTTGTGCATTTACAATATTCATTGATTTTTGCCATTGAAAAACATCATGTTATTCATATACCAGAAATGTTTGAAGCTACTGACTGAATGAAAGAGCTGGCATCTCACTCTCTTTGAATCTTCTTTATCATGCTAAGAGGAGCAGGAAAAAGCAAAAAATTTCAGAATTGCACCTTGCAATGTGGAGATATTACTGTTTGTGCATTTACAATATTCATTGATTTTTGCCATTGAAAAACGTCCAGAAATGTTTGAAGCTACTGACTGAATGAAAGGAGCTGGCATCTCACTCTCTTTGAATCTTCTTTATCATGCTAGGATTAGCAGGAAAAAGCAAAAAATTTCAGAATTGCACCTTGCAATGCGGAGAAATTACTGTTTGTGCATTTACAATATTCATTGATTTTTGCCATTGAAAAACATCATGTTATTCATATACCAGAAATGTTTGAAGCTACTGACTGAATGAAAAGAGCTGGCATCTCACTCTCTTTGAATCTTCTTTATCATGCCAGGATTAGCAGGAAAAAGCAAAAAATTTCAGAATTGCACCTTGCAATGTGGAGATATTACTGTTTGTGCATTTACAATATTCATTGATTTTTGCCATTGAAAAACGTCCAGAAATGTTTGAAGCTACTGACTGAATGAAAGGAGCTGGCATCTCACTCTCTTTGAATCTTCTTTATCATGCTAGGATTAGCAGGAAAAAGCAAAAAATTTCAGAATTGCACCTTGCAATGTGGAGTTATTACTGTTTGTGCATTTACAATATTCATTGATTTTTGCCATTGAAAAATGTCCAGAAATGTTTGAAGCTACTGACTGAATGAAAGGAGCTGGCATCTCACTCTCTTTGAATCTTCTTTATCATGCTAGGATTAGCAGGAAAAAGCAAAAAATTTCAGAATTGCACCTTGCAATGTGGAGATATTACTGTTTGTGCATTTACAATATTCATTGATTTTTGCCATTGAAAAACATCATGTTATTCATATACCAGAAATGTTTGAAGCTACTGACTGAATGAAAAGAGCTGGCATCTCACTCTCTTTGAATCTTCTTTATCATGCTAGGATTAGCAGGAAAAAGCAAAAAATTTCAGAATTGCACCTTGCAATGTGGAGATATTACTGTTTGTGCATTTACAATATTCATTGATTTTTGCCATTGAAAAACATCATGTTATTCATATACCAGAAATGTTTGAAGGTACTGACTGAATGAAAAGAGCTGGCATCTCACTCTCTTTGAATCTTCTTTATCATGCTAAGAGGAGCAGGAAAAAGCAAAAAATTTCAGAATTGCACGTTGCAATGTGGAGATATTACTGTTTGTGCATTTACAATATTCATTGATTTTTGCCATTGAAAAACGTCCAGAAATGTTTGAAGCTACTGACTGAATGAAAGGAGCTGGCATCTCACTCTCTTTGAATCTTCTTTATCACGCTAGGATTAGCAGGAAAAAGCAAAAAATTTCAGAATTGCACCTTGCAATGCGGAGAAATTACTGTTTGTGCATTTACAATATTCATTGATTTTTGCCACTGAAAAACATCATGTTATTCATATACCAGAAATTTTTGAAGCTACTGACTGAATGAAAAGAGCTGGCATCTCACTCTCTTTGAATCTTCTTTATCATGCTAAGAGGAGCAGGAAAAAGCAAAAAATTTCAGAATTGCACGTTGCAATGTGGAGATATTACTGTTTGTGCATTTACAATATTCATTGATTTTTGCCATTGAAAAACGTCCAGAAATGTTTGAAGCTACTGACTGAATGAAAGGAGCTGGCATCTCACTCTCTTTGAATCTTCTTTATCATGCTAGGATTAGCAGGAAAAAGCAAAAAATTTCAGAATTGCACCTTGCAATGTGGAGATATTACTGTTTGTGCATTTACAATATTCATTGATTTTTGCCATTGAAAAACGTCCAGAAATGTTTGAAGCTACTGACTGAATGAAAGGAGCTGGCATCTCACTCTCTTTGAATCTTCTTTATCATGCTAGGATTAGCAGGAAAAAGCAAAAAATTTCAGAATTGCACCTTGCAATGCGGAGAAATTACTGTTTGTGCATTTACAATATTCATTGATTTTTGCCATTGAAAAACATCATGTTATTCATATACCAGAAATGTTTGAAGCTACTGACTGAATGAAAAGAGCTGGCATCTCACTCTCTTTGAATCTTCTTTATCATGCTAAGAGGAGCAGGAAAAAGCAAAAAATTTCAGAATTGCACCTTGCAATGTGGAGATATTACTGTTTGTGCATTTACAATATTCATTGATTTTTGCCATTGAAAAACATCATGTTATTCATATACCAGAAATGTTTGAAGCTACTGACTGAATGAAAAGAGCTGGCATCTCACTCTCTTTGAATCTTCTTTATCATGCCAGGATTAGCAGGAAAAAGCAAAAAATTTCAGAATTGCACCTTGCAATGTGGAGATATTACTGTTTGTGCATTTACAATATTCATTGATTTTTGCCATTGAAAAACGTCCAGAAATGTTTGAAGCTACTGACTGAATGAAAGGAGCTGGCATCTCACTCTCTTTGAATCTTCTTTATCATGCTAGGATTAGCAGGAAAAAGCAAAAAATTTCAGAATTGCACCTTGCAATGCGGAGAAATTACTGTTTGTGCATTTACAATATTCATTGATTTTTGCCATTGAAAAACATCATGTTATTCATATACCAGAAATGTTTGAAGCTACTGACTGAATGAAAGAGCTGGCATCTCACTCTCTTTGAATCTTCTTTATCATGCTAAGAGGAGCAGGAAAAAGCAAAAAATTTCAGAATTGCACCTTGCAATGTGGAGATATTACTGTTTGTGCATTTACAATATTCATTGATTTTTGCCATTGAAAAACGTCCAGAAATGTTTGAAGCTACTGACTGAATGAAAGGAGCTGGCATCTCACTCTCTTTGAATCTTCTTTATCATGCTAGGATTAGCAGGAAAAAGCAAAAAATTTCAGAATTGCACCTTGCAATGCGGAGAAATTACTGTTTGTGCATTTACAATATTCATTGATTTTTGCCATTGAAAAACATCATGTTATTCATATACCAGAAATGTTTGAAGCTACTGACTGAATGAAAAGAGCTGGCATCTCACTCTCTTTGAATCTTCTTTATCATGCCAGGATTAGCAGGAAAAAGCAAAAAATTTCAGAATTGCACCTTGCAATGTGGAGATATTACTGTTTGTGCATTTACAATATTCATTGATTTTTGCCATTGAAAAACGTCCAGAAATGTTTGAAGCTACTGACTGAATGAAAGGAGCTGGCATCTCACTCTCTTTGAATCTTCTTTATCATGCTAGGATTAGCAGGAAAAAGCAAAAAATTTCAGAATTGCACCTTGCAATGTGGAGTTATTACTGTTTGTGCATTTACAATATTCATTGATTTTTGCCATTGAAAAATGTCCAGAAATGTTTGAAGCTACTGACTGAATGAAAGGAGCTGGCATCTCACTCTCTTTGAATCTTCTTTATCATGCTAGGATTAGCAGGAAAAAGCAAAAAATTTCAGAATTGCACCTTGCAATGTGGAGATATTACTGTTTGTGCATTTACAATATTCATTGATTTTTGCCATTGAAAAACATCATGTTATTCATATACCAGAAATGTTTGAAGCTACTGACTGAATGAAAAGAGCTGGCATCTCACTCTCTTTGAATCTTCTTTATCATGCTAGGATTAGCAGGAAAAAGCAAAAAATTTCAGAATTGCACCTTGCAATGTGGAGATATTACTGTTTGTGCATTTACAATATTCATTGATTTTTGCCATTGAAAAACATCATGTTATTCATATACCAGAAATGTTTGAAGGTACTGACTGAATGAAAAGAGCTGGCATCTCACTCTCTTTGAATCTTCTTTATCATGCTAAGAGGAGCAGGAAAAAGCAAAAAATTTCAGAATTGCACGTTGCAATGTGGAGATATTACTGTTTGTGCATTTACAATATTCATTGATTTTTGCCATTGAAAAACGTCCAGAAATGTTTGAAGCTACTGACTGAATGAAAGGAGCTGGCATCTCACTCTCTTTGAATCTTCTTTATCACGCTAGGATTAGCAGGAAAAAGCAAAAAATTTCAGAATTGCACCTTGCAATGCGGAGAAATTACTGTTTGTGCATTTACAATATTCATTGATTTTTGCCACTGAAAAACATCATGTTATTCATATACCAGAAATTTTTGAAGCTACTGACTGAATGAAAAGAGCTGGCATCTCACTCTCTTTGAATCTTCTTTATCATGCTAAGAGGAGCAGGAAAAAGCAAAAAATTTCAGAATTGCACGTTGCAATGTGGAGATATTACTGTTTGTGCATTTACAATATTCATTGATTTTTGCCATTGAAAAACGTCCAGAAATGTTTGAAGCTACTGACTGAATGAAAGGAGCTGGCATCTCACTCTCTTTGAATCTTCTTTATCATGCTAGGATTAGCAGGAAAAAGCAAAAAATTTCAGAATTGCACCTTGCAATGCGGAGAAATTACTGTTTGTGCATTTACAATATTCATTGATTTTTGCCATTGAAAAACATCATGTTATTCATATACCAGAAATGTTTGAAGCTACTGACTGAATGAAAAGAGCTGGCATCTCACTCTCTTTGAATCTTCTTTATCATGCTATGAGGAGCAGGGAAAAGCAAAAAATTTCAGAATTGCACGTTGCAATGTGGAGATATTACTGTTTGTGCATTTACAATATTCATTTATTTTTGCCATTGAAAAACGTCCAGAAATGTTTGAAGCTACTGACTGAATGAAAGGAGCTGGCATCTCACTCTCTTTGAATCTTCTTTATCATGCTAAGAGGAGCAGGAAAAAGCAAAAAATTTCAGAATTGCACGTTGCAATGTGGAGATATTACTGTTTGTGCATTTACAATATTCATTGATTTTTGCCATTGAAAAACGTCCAGAAATGTTTGAAGCTACTGACTGAATGAAAGGTCGTGGCATCTCACTCTCTTTGAATCTTCTTTATCATGCTAGGATTAGCAGGAAAAAGCAAAAAATTTCAGAATTGCACCTTGCAATGCGGAGAAATTACTGTTTGTGCATTTACAATATTCATTGATTTTTGCCATTGAAAAACATCATGTTATTCATATACCAGAAATGTTTGAAGCTACTGACTGAATGAAAAGAGCTGGCATCTCACTCTCTTTGAATCTTCTTTATCATGCCAGTATTAGCAGGAAAAAGCAAAAAATTTCAGAATTGAACCTTGCAATGTGGAGGTATTACTGTTTGTGCATTTACAATATTCATTGATTTTTGCCATTGAAAAACGTCCAGAAATGTTTGAAGCTACTGACTGAATGAAAGGAGCTGGCATCTCACTCTCTTTGAATCTTCTTTATCATGCTAGGATTAGCAGGAAAAAGCAAAAAATTTCAGAATTGCACCTTGCAATGTGGAGATATTACTGTTTGTGCATTTACAATATTCATTGATTTTTGCCATTGAAAAACGTCCAGAAATGTTTGAAGCTACTGACTGAATGAAAGGAGCTGGCATCTCACTCTCTTTGAATCTTCTTTATCATGCTAGGATTAGCAGGAAAAAGCAAAAAATTTCAGAATTGCACCTTGCAATGCGGAGAAATTACTGTTTGTGCATTTACAATATTCATTGATTTTTGCCATTGAAAAACATCATGTTATTCATATACCAGAAATGTTTGAAGCTACTGACTGAATGAAAAGAGCTGGCATCTCACTCTCTTTGAATCTTCTTTATCATGCTAAGAGGAGCAGGAAAAAGCAAAAAATTTCAGAATTGCACCTTGCAATGTGGAGATATTACTGTTTGTGCAATTACAATATTCATTGATTTTTGCCATTGAAAAACGTCCAGAAATGTTTGAAGCTACTGACTGAATGAAAGGAGCTGGCATCTCACTCTCTTTGAATCTTCTTTATCATGCTAGGATTAGCAGGAAAAAGCAAAAAATTTCAGAATTGCACCTTGCAATGCGGAGAAATTACTGTTTGTGCATTTAGAATATTCATTGATTTTTGCCATTGAAAAACATCATGTTATTCATATACCAGAAATGTTTTAAGCTACTGACTGAATGAAAAGAGCTGGCATCTCACTCTCTTTGAATCTTCTTTATCATGCTAAGAGGAGCAGGAAAAAGCAAAAAATTTCAGAATTGCACGTTGCAATGTGGAGATATTACTGTTTGTGCATTTACAATATTCATTGATTTTTGCCATTGAAAAACGTCCAGAAATGTTTGAAGCTACTGACTGAATGAAAGGAGCTGGCATCTCACTCTCTTTGAATCTTCTTTATCATGCTAGGATTAGCAGGAAAAAGCAAAAAATTTCAGAATTGCACCTTGCAATGCGGAGAAATTACTGTTTGTGCATTTACAATATTCATTGATTTTTGCCATTGAAAAACATCATGTTATTCATATACCAGAAATGTTTGAAGCTACTGACTGAATGAAAAGAGCTGGCATCTCACTCTCTTTGAATCTTCTTTATCATGCTAAGAGGGGCAGGAAAAAGCAAAAAATTTCAGAATTGCACCTTGCAATGTGGAGATATTACTGTTTGTGCATTTACAATATTCATTGATTTTTGCCATTGAAAAACGTCCAGAAATGTTTGAAGCTACTGACTGAATGAAAGGAGCTGGCATCTCACTCTCTTTGAATCTTCTTTATCATGCTAGGATTAGCAGGAAAAAGCAAAAAATTTCAGAATTGCACCTTGCAATGCGGAGAAATTACTGTTTGTGCATTTACAATATTCATTGATTTTTGCCATTGAAAAACATCATGTTATTCATATACCAGAAATGTTTGAAGCTACTGACTGAATGAAAAGAGCTGGCATCTCACTCTCTTTGAATCTTCTTTATCATGCCAGGATTAGCAGGAAAAAGCAAAAAATTTCAGAATTGCACCTTGCAATGTGGAGATATTACTGTTTGTGCATTTACAATATTCATTGATTTTTGCCATTGAAAAACGTCCAGAAATGTTTGAAGCTACTGACTGAATGAAAGGAGCTGGCATCTCACTCTCTTTGAATCTTCTTTATCATGCTAGGATTAGCAGGAAAAAGCAAAAAATTTCAGAATTGCACCTTGCAATGCGGAGAAATTACTGTTTGTGTATTTACAATATTCATTGATTTTTGCCATTGAAAAACATCATGTTATTCATATACCAGAAATGTTTGAAGCTACTGACTGAATGAAAAGAGCTGGCATCTCACTCTCTTTGAATCTTCTTTATCATGCTAAGAGGAGCAGGAAAAAGCAAAAAATTTCAGAATTGCACCTTGCAATGTGGAGATATTACTGTTTGTGCATTTACAATATTCATTGATTTTTGCCATTGAAAAACGTCCAGAAATGTTTGAAGCTACTGACTGAATGAAAGGAGCTGGCATCTCACTCTCTTTGAATCTTCTTTATCATGCTAGGATTAGCAGGAAAAAGCAAAAAATTTCAGAATTGCACCTTGCAATGCGGAGAAATTACTGTTTGTGCATTTACAATATTCATTGATTTTTGCCATTGAAAAACATCATGTTATTCATATACCAGAAATGTTTGAAGCTACTGACTGAATGAAAAGAGCTGGCATCTCACTCTCTTTGAATCTTCTTTATCATGCCAGGATTAGCAGGAAAAAGCAAAAAATTTCAGAATTGCACCTTGCAATGTGGAGATATTACTGTTTGTGCATTTACAATATTCATTGATTTTTGCCATTGAAAAACATCCAGAAATGTTTGAAGCTACTGACTGAATGAAAGGAGCTGGCATCTCACTCTCTTTGAATCTTCTTTATCATGCTAGGATTAGCAGGAAAAAGCAAAAAATTTCAGAATTGCACCTTGCAATGCGGAGAAATTACTGTTTGTGCATTTACAATATTCATTGATTTTTGCCATTGAAAAACATCATGTTATTCATATACCAGAAATGTTTGAAGCTACTGACTGAATGAAAAGAGCTGGCATCTCACTCTCTTTGAATCTTCTTTATCATGCCAGGATTAGCAGGAAAAAGCAAAAAATTTCAGAATTGCACCTTGCAATGTGGAGATATTACTGTTTGTGCATTTACAATATTCATTGATTTTTGCCATTGAAAAACGTCCAGAAATGTTTGAAGCTACTGACTGAATGAAAGGAGCTGGCATCTCACTCTCTTTGAATCTTCTTTATCATGCTAGGATTAGCAGGAAAAAGCAAAAAATTTCAAAATTGCACCTTGCAATGCAGAGAAATTACTGTTTGTGCATTTACAATATTCATTGATTTTTGCCATTGAAAAACATCATGTTATTCATATACCAGAAATGTTTGAAGCTACTGACTGAATGAAAAGAGCTAGCATCTCACTCTCTTTGAATCTTTATCATGCTAAGAGGAGCAGGAAAAAGCAAAAAATTTCAGAATTGCACCTTGCAATGTGGAGATATTACTGTTTGTGCATTTACAATATTCATTGATTTTTGCCATTGAAAAACGTCCAGAAATGTTTGAAGCTACTGACTGAATGAAAGGAGCTGGCATCTCACTCTCTTTGAATCTTCTTTATCATGCTAGGATTAGCAGGAAAAAGCAAAAAATTTCAGAATTGCACCTTGCAATGCGGAGAAATTACTGTTTGTGCATTTACAATATTCATTGATTTTTGCCATTGAAAAACATCATGTTATTCATATACCAGAAATGTTTGAAGCTACTGACTGAATGAAAAGAGCTGGCATCTCACTCTCTTTGAATCTTCTTTATCATGCTAAGAGGAGCAGGAAAAAGCAAAAAATTTCAGAATTGCACCTTGCAATGTGGAGATATTACTGTTTGTGCATTTACAATATTCATTGATTTTTGCCATTGAAAAACATCATGTTATTCATATACCAGAAATGTTTGAAGCTACTGACTGAATGAAAAGAGCTGGCATCTCACTCTCTTTGAATCTTCTTTATCATGCCAGGATTAGCAGGAAAAAGCAAAAAATTTCAGAATTGCACCTTGCAATGTGGAGATATTACTGTTTGTGCATTTACAATATTCATTGATTTTTGCCATTGAAAAACGTCCAGAAATGTTTGAAGCTACTGACTGAATGAAAGGAGCTGGCATCTCACTCTCTTTGAATCTTCTTTATCATGCTAGGATTAGCAGGAAAAAGCAAAAAATTTCAGAATTGCACCTTGCAATGCGGAGAAATTACTGTTTGTGCATTTACAATATTCATTGATTTTTGCCATTGAAAAACATCATGTTATTCATATACCAGAAATGTTTGAAGCTACTGACTGAATGAAAGAGCTGGCATCTCACTCTCTTTGAATCTTCTTTATCATGCTAAGAGGAGCAGGAAAAAGCAAAAAATTTCAGAATTGCACCTTGCAATGTGGAGATATTACTGTTTGTGCATTTACAATATTCATTGATTTTTGCCATTGAAAAACGTCCAGAAATGTTTGAAGCTACTGACTGAATGAAAGGAGCTGGCATCTCACTCTCTTTGAATCTTCTTTATCATGCTAGGATTAGCAGGAAAAAGCAAAAAATTTCAGAATTGCACCTTGCAATGCGGAGAAATTACTGTTTGTGCATTTACAATATTCATTGATTTTTGCCATTGAAAAACATCATGTTATTCATATACCAGAAATGTTTGAAGCTACTGACTGAATGAAAAGAGCTGGCATCTCACTCTCTTTGAATCTTCTTTATCATGCCAGGATTAGCAGGAAAAAGCAAAAAATTTCAGAATTGCACCTTGCAATGTGGAGATATTACTGTTTGTGCATTTACAATATTCATTGATTTTTGCCATTGAAAAACGTCCAGAAATGTTTGAAGCTACTGACTGAATGAAAGGAGCTGGCATCTCACTCTCTTTGAATCTTCTTTATCATGCTAGGATTAGCAGGAAAAAGCAAAAAATTTCAGAATTGCACCTTGCAATGCGGAGAAATTACTGTTTGTGCATTTACAATATTCATTGATTTTTGCCATTGAAAAACATCATGTTATTCATATACCAGAAATGTTTGAAGCTACTGACTGAATGAAAAGAGCTGGCATCTCACTCTCTTTGAATCTTCTTTATCATGCTAAGAGGAGCAGGAAAAAGCAAAAAATGTCAGAATTGCACCTTGCAATGTGGAGATATTACTGTTTGTGCATTTACAATATTCATTGATTTTTGCCATTGAAAAACGTCCAGAAATGTTTGAAGCTACTGACTGAATGAAAGGAGCTGGCATCTCACTCTCTTTGAATCTTCTTTATCATGCTAGGATTAGCAGGAAAAAGCAAAAAATTTCAGAATTGCACCTTGCAATGTGGAGTTATTACTGTTTGTGCATTTACAATATTCATTGATTTTTGCCATTGAAAAATGTCCAGAAATGTTTGAAGCTACTGACTGAATGAAAGGAGCTGGCATCTCACTCTCTTTGAATCTTCTTTATCATGCTAGGATTAGCAGGAAAAAGCAAAAAATTTCAGAATTGCACCTTGCAATGTGGAGATATTACTGTTTGTGCATTTACAATATTCATTGATTTTTGCCATTGAAAAACATCATGTTATTCATATACCAGAAATGTTTGAAGCTACTGACTGAATGAAAAGAGCTGGCATCTCACTCTCTTTGAATCTTCTTTATCATGCTAAGAGTAGCAGGAAAAAGCAAAAAATTTCAGAATTGCACCTTGCAATGTGGAGATATTACTGTTTGTGCATTTACAATATTCATTGATTTTTGCCATTGAAAAACATCATGTTATTCATATACCAGAAATGTTTGAAGCTACTGACTGAATGAAAAGAGCTGGCATCTCACTCTCTTTGAATCTTCTTTATCATGCTAAGAGGAGCAGGAAAAAGCAAAAAATTTCAGAATTGCACCTTGCAATGTGGAGATATTACTGTTTGTGCAATTACAATATTCATTGATTTTTGCCATTGAAAAACGTCCAGAAATGTTTGAAGCTACTGACTGAATGAAAGGAGCTGGCATCTCACTCTCTTTGAATCTTCTTTATCATGCTAGGATTAGCAGGAAAAAGCAAAAAATTTCAGAATTGCACCTTGCAATGCGGAGAAATTACTGTTTGTGCATTTACAATATTCATTGATTTTTGCCATTGAAAAACATCATGTTATTCATATACCAGAAATGTTTTAAGCTACTGACTGAATGAAAAGAGCTGGCATCTCACTCTCTTTGAATCTTCTTTATCATGCTAAGAGGAGCAGGAAAAAGCAAAAAATTTCAGAATTGCACGTTGCAATGTGGAGATATTACTGTTTGTGCATTTACAATATTCATTGATTTTTGCCATTGAAAAACGTCCAGAAATGTTTGAAGCTACTGACTGAATGAAAGGAGCTGGCATCTCACTCTCTTTGAATCTTCTTTATCATGCTAGGATTAGCAGGAAAAAGCAAAAAATTTCAGAATTGCACCTTGCAATGCGGAGAAATTACTGTTTGTGCATTTACAATATTCATTGATTTTTGCCATTGAAAAACATCATGTTATTCATATACCAGAAATGTTTGAAGCTACTGACTGAATGAAAAGAGCTGGCATCTCACTCTCTTTGAATCTTCTTTATCATGCTAAGAGGGGCAGGAAAAAGCAAAAAATTTCAGAATTGCACCTTGCAATGTGGAGATATTACTGTTTGTGCATTTACAATATTCATTGATTTTTGCCATTGAAAAACGTCCAGAAATGTTTGAAGCTACTGACTGAATGAAAGGAGCTGGCATCTCACTCTCTTTGAATCTTCTTTATCATGCTAGGATTAGCAGGAAAAAGCAAAAAATTTCAGAATTGCACCTTGCAATGCGGAGAAATTACTGTTTGTGCATTTACAATATTCATTGATTTTTGCCATTGAAAAACATCATGTTATTCATATACCAGAAATGTTTGAAGCTACTGACTGAATGAAAAGAGCTGGCATCTCACTCTCTTTGAATCTTCTTTATCATGCTAAGAGGAGCAGGAAAAAGCAAAAAATTTCAGAATTGCACCTTGCAATGTGGAGATATTACTGTTTGTGCATTTACAATATTCATTGATTTTTGCCATTGAAAAACATCATGTTATTCATATACCAGAAATGTTTGAAGCTACTGACTGAATGAAAAGAGCTGGCATCTCACTCTCTTTGAATCTTCTTTATCATGCCAGGATTAGCAGGAAAAAGCAAAAAATTTCAGAATTGCACGTTGCAATGTGGAGATATTACTGTTTGTGCATTTACAATATTCATTGATTTTTGCCATTGAAAAACGTCCAGAAATGTTTGAAGCTACTGACTGAATGAAAGGAGCTGGCATCTCACTCTCTTTGAATCTTCTTTATCATGCTAGGATTAGCAGGAAAAAGCAAAAAATTTCAGAATTGCACCTTGCAATGCGGAGAAATTACTGTTTGTGCATTTACAATATTCATTGATTTTTGCCATTGAAAAACATCATGTTATTCATATACCAGAAATGTTTGAAGCTACTGACTGAATGAAAGAGCTGGCATCTCACTCTCTTTGAATCTTCTTTATCATGCTAAGAGGAGCAGGAAAAAGCAAAAAATTTCAGAATTGCACCTTGCAATGTGGAGATATTACTGTTTGTGCATTTACAATATTCATTGATTTTTGCCATTGAAAAACGTCCAGAAATGTTTGAAGCTACTGACTGAATGAAAGGAGCTGGCATCTCACTCTCTTTGAATCTTCTTTATCATGCTAGGATTAGCAGGAAAAAGCAAAAAATTTCAGAATTGCACCTTGCAATGCGGAGAAATTACTGTTTGTGCATTTACAATATTCATTGATTTTTGCCATTGAAAAACATCATGTTATTCATATACCAGAAATGTTTGAAGCTACTGACTGAATGAAAAGAGCTGGCATCTCACTCTCTTTGAATCTTCTTTATCATGCCAGGATTAGCAGGAAAAAGCAAAAAATTTCAGAATTGCACCTTGCAATGTGGAGATATTACTGTTTGTGCATTTACAATATTCATTGATTTTTGCCATTGAAAAACGTCCAGAAATGTTTGAAGCTACTGACTGAATGAAAGGAGCTGGCATCTCACTCTCTTTGAATCTTCTTTATCATGCTAGGATTAGCAGGAAAAAGCAAAAAATTTCAGAATTGCACCTTGCAATGTGGAGTTATTACTGTTTGTGCATTTACAATATTCATTGATTTTTGCCATTGAAAAATGTCCAGAAATGTTTGAAGCTACTGACTGAATGAAAGGAGCTGGCATCTCACTCTCTTTGAATCTTCTTTATCATGCTAGGATTAGCAGGAAAAAGCAAAAAATTTCAGAATTGCACCTTGCAATGTGGAGATATTACTGTTTGTGCATTTACAATATTCATTGATTTTTGCCATTGAAAAACATCATGTTATTCATATACCAGAAATGTTTGAAGCTACTGACTGAATGAAAAGAGCTGGCATCTCACTCTCTTTGAATCTTCTTTATCATGCTAGGATTAGCAGGAAAAAGCAAAAAATTTCAGAATTGCACCTTGCAATGTGGAGATATTACTGTTTGTGCATTTACAATATTCATTGATTTTTGCCATTGAAAAACATCATGTTATTCATATACCAGAAATGTTTGAAGGTACTGACTGAATGAAAAGAGCTGGCATCTCACTCTCTTTGAATCTTCTTTATCATGCTAAGAGGAGCAGGAAAAAGCAAAAAATTTCAGAATTGCACGTTGCAATGTGGAGATATTACTGTTTGTGCATTTACAATATTCATTGATTTTTGCCATTGAAAAACGTCCAGAAATGTTTGAAGCTACTGACTGAATGAAAGGAGCTGGCATCTCACTCTCTTTGAATCTTCTTTATCACGCTAGGATTAGCAGGAAAAAGCAAAAAATTTCAGAATTGCACCTTGCAATGCGGAGAAATTACTGTTTGTGCATTTACAATATTCATTGATTTTTGCCACTGAAAAACATCATGTTATTCATATACCAGAAATTTTTGAAGCTACTGACTGAATGAAAAGAGCTGGCATCTCACTCTCTTTGAATCTTCTTTATCATGCTAAGAGGAGCAGGAAAAAGCAAAAAATTTCAGAATTGCACGTTGCAATGTGGAGATATTACTGTTTGTGCATTTACAATATTCATTGATTTTTGCCATTGAAAAACGTCCAGAAATGTTTGAAGCTACTGACTGAATGAAAGGAGCTGGCATCTCACTCTCTTTGAATCTTCTTTATCATGCTAGGATTAGCAGGAAAAAGCAAAAAATTTCAGAATTGCACCTTGCAATGCGGAGAAATTACTGTTTGTGCATTTACAATATTCATTGATTTTTGCCATTGAAAAACATCATGTTATTCATATACCAGAAATGTTTGAAGCTACTGACTGAATGAAAAGAGCTGGCATCTCACTCTCTTTGAATCTTCTTTATCATGCTATGAGGAGCAGGGAAAAGCAAAAAATTTCAGAATTGCACGTTGCAATGTGGAGATATTACTGTTTGTGCATTTACAATATTCATTTATTTTTGCCATTGAAAAACGTCCAGAAATGTTTGAAGCTACTGACTGAATGAAAGGAGCTGGCATCTCACTCTCTTTGAATCTTCTTTATCATGCTAAGAGGAGCAGGAAAAAGCAAAAAATTTCAGAATTGCACGTTGCAATGTGGAGATATTACTGTTTGTGCATTTACAATATTCATTGATTTTTGCCAATGAAAAACGTCCAGAAATGTTTGAAGCTACTGACTGAATGAAAGGTCGTGGCATCTCACTCTCTTTGAATCTTCTTTATCATGCTAGGATTAGCAGGAAAAAGCAAAAAATTTCAGAATTGCACCTTGCAATGCGGAGAAATTACTGTTTGTGCATTTACAATATTCATTGATTTTTGCCATTGAAAAACATCATGTTATTCATATACCAGAAATGTTTGAAGCTACTGACTGAATGAAAAGAGCTGGCATCTCACTCTCTTTGAATCTTCTTTATCATGCCAGTATTAGCAGGAAAAAGCAAAAAATTTCAGAATTGAACCTTGCAATGTGGAGGTATTACTGTTTGTGCATTTACAATATTCATTGATTTTTGCCATTGAAAAACGTCCAGAAATGTTTGAAGCTACTGACTGAATGAAAGGAGCTGGCATCTCACTCTCTTTGAATCTTCTTTATCATGCTAGGATTAGCAGGAAAAAGCAAAAAATTTCAGAATTGCACCTTGCAATGTGGAGATATTACTGTTTGTGCATTTACAATATTCATTGATTTTTGCCATTGAAAAACGTCCAGAAATGTTTGAAGCTACTGACTGAATGAAAGGAGCTGGCATCTCACTCTCTTTGAATCTTCTTTATCATGCTAGGATTAGCAGGAAAAAGCAAAAAATTTCAGAATTGCACCTTGCAATGCGGAGAAATTACTGTTTGTGCATTTACAATATTCATTGATTTTTGCCATTGAAAAACATCATGTTATTCATATACCAGAAATGTTTGAAGCTACTGACTGAATGAAAAGAGCTGGCATCTCACTCTCTTTGAATCTTCTTTATCATGCTAAGAGGAGCAGGAAAAAGCAAAAAATTTCAGAATTGCACCTTGCAATGTGGAGATATTACTGTTTGTGCAATTACAATATTCATTGATTTTTGCCATTGAAAAACGTCCAGAAATGTTTGAAGCTACTGACTGAATGAAAGGAGCTGGCATCTCACTCTCTTTGAATCTTCTTTATCATGCTAGGATTAGCAGGAAAAAGCAAAAAATTTCAGAATTGCACCTTGCAATGCGGAGAAATTACTGTTTGTGCATTTACAATATTCATTGATTTTTGCCATTGAAAAACATCATGTTATTCATATACCAGAAATGTTTTAAGCTACTGACTGAATGAAAAGAGCTGGCATCTCACTCTCTTTGAATCTTCTTTATCATGCTAAGAGGAGCAGGAAAAAGCAAAAAATTTCAGAATTGCACGTTGCAATGTGGAGATATTACTGTTTGTGCATTTACAATATTCATTGATTTTTGCCATTGAAAAACGTCCAGAAATGTTTGAAGCTACTGACTGAATGAAAGGAGCTGGCATCTCACTCTCTTTGAATCTTCTTTATCATGCTAGGATTAGCAGGAAAAAGCAAAAAATTTCAGAATTGCACCTTGCAATGCGGAGAAATTACTGTTTGTGCATTTACAATATTCATTGATTTTTGCCATTGAAAAACATCATGTTATTCATATACCAGAAATGTTTGAAGCTACTGACTGAATGAAAAGAGCTGGCATCTCACTCTCTTTGAATCTTCTTTATCATGCTAAGAGGGGCAGGAAAAAGCAAAAAATTTCAGAATTGCACCTTGCAATGTGGAGATATTACTGTTTGTGCATTTACAATATTCATTGATTTTTGCCATTGAAAAACGTCCAGAAATGTTTGAAGCTACTGACTGAATGAAAGGAGCTGGCATCTCACTCTCTTTGAATCTTCTTTATCATGCTAGGATTAGCAGGAAAAAGCAAAAAATTTCAGAATTGCACCTTGCAATGCGGAGAAATTACTGTTTGTGCATTTACAATATTCATTGATTTTTGCCATTGAAAAACATCATGTTATTCATATACCAGAAATGTTTGAAGCTACTGACTGAATGAAAAGAGCTGGCATCTCACTCTCTTTGAATCTTCTTTATCATGCTAAGAGGAGCAGGAAAAAGCAAAAAATTTCAGAATTGCACCTTGCAATGTGGAGATATTACTGTTTGTGCATTTACAATATTCATTGATTTTTGCCATTGAAAAACATCATGTTATTCATATACCAGAAATGTTTGAAGCTACTGACTGAATGAAAAGAGCTGGCATCTCACCCTCTTTGAATCTTCTTTATCATGCCAGGATTAGCAGGAAAAAGCAAAAAATTTCAGAATTGCACCTTGCAATGTGGAGATATTACTGTTTGTGCATTTACAATATTCATTGATTTTTGCCATTGAAAAACGTCCAGAAATGTTTGAAGCTACTGACTGAATGAAAGGAGCTGGCATCTCACTCTCTTTGAATCTTCTTTATCATGCTAGGATTAGCAGGAAAAAGCAAAAAATTTCAGAATTGCACCTTGCAATGCGGAGAAATTACTGTTTGTGCATTTACAATATTCATTGATTTTTGCCATTGAAAAACATCATGTTATTCATATACCAGAAATGTTTGAAGCTACTGACTGAATGAAAGAGCTGGCATCTCACTCTCTTTGAATCTTCTTTATCATGCTAAGAGGAGCAGGAAAAAGCAAAAAATTTCAGAATTGCACCTTGCAATGTGGAGATATTACTGTTTGTGCATTTACAATATTCATTGATTTTTGCCATTGAAAAACGTCCAGAAATGTTTGAAGCTACTGACTGAATGAAAGGAGCTGGCATCTCACTCTCTTTGAATCTTCTTTATCATGCTAGGATTAGCAGGAAAAAGCAAAAAATTTCAGAATTGCACCTTGCAATGCGGAGAAATTACTGTTTGTGCATTTACAATATTCATTGATTTTTGCCATTGAAAAACATCATGTTATTCATATACCAGAAATGTTTGAAGCTACTGACTGAATGAAAAGAGCTGGCATCTCACTCTCTTTGAATCTTCTTTATCATGCCAGGATTAGCAGGAAAAAGCAAAAAATTTCAGAATTGCACCTTGCAATGTGGAGATATTACTGTTTGTGCATTTACAATATTCATTGATTTTTGCCATTGAAAAACGTCCAGAAATGTTTGAAGCTACTGACTGAATGAAAGGAGCTGGCATCTCACTCTCTTTGAATCTTCTTTATCATGCTAGGATTAGCAGGAAAAAGCAAAAAATTTCAGAATTGCACCTTGCAATGTGGAGTTATTACTGTTTGTGCATTTACAATATTCATTGATTTTTGCTATTGAAAAATGTCCAGAAATGTTTGAAGCTACTGACTGAATGAAAGGAGCTGGCATCTCACTCTCTTTGAATCTTCTTTATCATGCTAGGATTAGCAGGAAAAAGCAAAAAATTTCAGAATTGCACCTTGCAATGTGGAGATATTACTGTTTGTGCATTTACAATATTCATTGATTTTTGCCATTGAAAAACATCATGTTATTCATATACCAGAAATGTTTGAAGCTACTGACTGAATGAAAAGAGCTGGCATCTCACTCTCTTTGAATCTTCTTTATCATGCTAAGAGTAGCAGGAAAAAGCAAAAAATTTCAGAATTGCACCTTGCAATGTGGAGATATTACTGTTTGTGCATTTACAATATTCATTGATTTTTGCTATTGAAAAACGTCCAGAAATGTTTGAAGCTACTGACTGAATGAAAGGAGCTGGCATCTCACTCTCTTTGAATCTTCTTTATCATGCTAGGATTAGCAGGAAAAAGCAAAAAATTTCAGAATTGCACCTTGCAATGCGGAGAAATTACTGTTTGTGCATTTACAATATTCATTGATTTTTGCCATTGAAAAACATCATGTTATTCATATACCAGAAATGTTTGAAGGTACTGACTGAATGAAAAGAGCTGGCATCTCACTCTCTTTGAATCTTCTTTATCATGCTAAGAGGAGCAGGAAAAAGCAAAAAATTTCAGAATTGCACGTTGCAATGTGGAGATATTACTGTTTGTGCATTTACAATATTCATTGATTTTTGCCATTGAAAAACGTCCAGAAATGTTTGAAGCTACTGACTGAATGAAAGGAGCTGGCATCTCACTCTCTTTGAATCTTCTTTATCACGCTAGGATTAGCAGGAAAAAGCAAAAAATTTCAGAATTGCACCTTGCAATGCGGAGAAATTACTGTTTGTGCATTTACAATATTCATTGATTTTTGCCACTGAAAAACATCATGTTATTCATATACCAGAAATTTTTGAAGCTACTGACTGAATGAAAAGAGCTGGCATCTCACTCTCTTTGAATCTTCTTTATCATGCTAAGAGGAGCAGGAAAAAGCAAAAAATTTCAGAATTGCACGTTGCAATGTGGAGATATTACTGTTTGTGCATTTACAATATTCATTGATTTTTGCCATTGAAAAACGTCCAGAAATGTTTGAAGCTACTGACTGAATGAAAGGAGCTGGCATCTCACTCTCTTTGAATCTTCTTTATCATGCTAGGATTAGCAGGAAAAAGCAAAAAATTTCAGAATTGCACCTTGCAATGCGGAGAAATTACTGTTTGTGCATTTACAATATTCATTGATTTTTGCCATTGAAAAACATCATGTTATTCATATACCAGAAATGTTTGAAGCTACTGACTGAATGAAAAGAGCTGGCATCTCACTCTCTTTGAATCTTCTTTATCATGCTATGAGGAGCAGGGAAAAGCAAAAAATTTCAGAATTGCACGTTGCAATGTGGAGATATTACTGTTTGTGCATTTACAATATTCATTTATTTTTGCCATTGAAAAACGTCCAGAAATGTTTGAAGCTACTGACTGAATGAAAGGAGCTGGCATCTCACTCTCTTTGAATCTTCTTTATCATGCTAAGAGGAGCAGGAAAAAGCAAAAAATTTCAGAATTGCACGTTGCAATGTGGAGATATTACTGTTTGTGCATTTACAATATTCATTGATTTTTGCCATTGAAAAACGTCCAGAAATGTTTGAAGCTACTGACTGAATGAAAGGTCGTGGCATCTCACTCTCTTTGAATCTTCTTTATCATGCTAGGATTAGCAGGAAAAAGCAAAAAATTTCAGAATTGCACCTTGCAATGCGGAGAAATTACTGTTTGTGCATTTACAATATTCATTGATTTTTGCCATTGAAAAACATCATGTTATTCATATACCAGAAATGTTTGAAGCTACTGACTGAATGAAAAGAGCTGGCATCTCACTCTCTTTGAATCTTCTTTATCATGCCAGTATTAGCAGGAAAAAGCAAAAAATTTCAGAATTGAACCTTGCAATGTGGAGGTATTACTGTTTGTGCATTTACAATATTCATTGATTTTTGCCATTGAAAAACGTCCAGAAATGTTTGAAGCTACTGACTGAATGAAAGGAGCTGGCATCTCACTCTCTTTGAATCTTCTTTATCATGCTAGGATTAGCAGGAAAAAGCAAAAAATTTCAGAATTGCACCTTGCAATGTGGAGATATTACTGTTTGTGCATTTACAATATTCATTGATTTTTGCCATTGAAAAACGTCCAGAAATGTTTGAAGCTACTGACTGAATGAAAGGAGCTGGCATCTCACTCTCTTTGAATCTTCTTTATCATGCTAGGATTAGCAGGAAAAAGCAAAAAATTTCAGAATTGCACCTTGCAATGCGGAGAAATTACTGTTTGTGCATTTACAATATTCATTGATTTTTGCCATTGAAAAACATCATGTTATTCATATACCAGAAATGTTTGAAGCTACTGACTGAATGAAAAGAGCTGGCATCTCACTCTCTTTGAATCTTCTTTATCATGCCAGGATTAGCAGGAAAAAGCAAAAAATTTCAGAATTGCACCTTGCAATGTGGAGATATTACTGTTTGTGCATTTACAATATTCATTGATTTTTGCCATTGAAAAACGTCCAGAAATGTTTGAAGCTACTGACTGAATGAAAGGAGCTGGCATCTCACTCTCTTTGAATCTTCTTTATCATGCTAGGATTAGCAGGAAAAAGCAAAAAATTCAGAATTGCACCTTGCAATGTGGAGATATTACTGTTTGTGCATTTACAATATTCATTGATTTTTGCCATTGAAAAACGTCCAGAAATGTTTGAAGCTACTGACTGAATGAAAGGAGCTGGCATCTCACTCTCTTTGAATCTTCTTTATCATGCTAAGAGGAGCAGGAAAAAGCAAAAAATTTCAGAATTGCACGTTGCAATGTGGAGATATTACTGTTTGTGCATTTACAATATTCATTGATTTTTGCCATTGAAAAACGTCCAGAAATGTTTGAAGCTACTGACTGAATGAAAGGTCGTGGCATCTCACTCTCTTTGAATCTTCTTTATCATGCTAGGATTAGCAGGAAAAAGCAAAAAATTTCAGAATTGCACCTTGCAATGCGGAGAAATTACTGTTTGTGCATTTACAATATTCATTGATTTTTGCCATTGAAAAACATCATGTTATTCATATACCAGAAATGTTTGAAGCTACTGACTGAATGAAAAGATCTGGCATCTCACTCTCTTTGAATCTTCTTTATCATGCTAAGAGGAGCAGGAAAAAGCAAAAAATTTCAGAATTGCACGTTGCAATGTGGAGATATTACTGTTTGTGCATTTACAATATTCATTGATTTTTGCCATTGAAAAACGTCCAGAAATGTTTGAAGCTACTGACTGAATGAAAGGAGCTGGCATCTCACTCTCTTTGAATCTTCTTTATCATGCTAGAATTAGCAGGAAAAAGCAAAAAATTTCAGAATTGCACCTTGCAATGCGGAGAAATTACTGTTTGTGCATTTACAATATTCATTGATTTTTGCCATTGAAAAACATCATGTTATTCATATACCAGAAATGTTTGAAGCTACTGACTGAATGAAAAGAGCTGGCATCTCACTCTCTTTGAATCTTCTTTATCATGCCAGGATTAGCAGGAAAAATCAAAAAATTTCAGAATTGCACCTTGCAATGTGGAGTTATTACTGTTTGTGCATTTACAATATTCATTGATTTTTGCCATTGAAAAACGTCCAGAAATGTTTGAAGCTACTGACTGAATGAAAGGAGCTGGCATCTCACTCTCTTTGAATCTTCTTTATCATGCTAGGATTAGCAGGAAAAAGCAAAAAATTTCAGAATTGCACCTTGCAATGCGGAGAAATTACTGTTTGTGCATTTACAATATTCATTGATTTTTGCCATTGAAAAACATCATGTTATTCATATACCAGAAATGTTTGAAGCTACTGACTGAATGAAAAGAGCTGGCATCTCACTCTCTTTGAATCTTCTTTATCATGCTAGGATTAGCAGGAAAAAGCAAAAAATTTCAGAATTGCACCTTGCAATGTGGAGATATTACTGTTTGTGCATTTACAATATTCATTGATTTTTGCCATTGAAAAATGTCCAGAAATGTTTGAAGCTACTGACTGAATGAAAAGAGCTGGCATCTCACTCTCTTTGAATCTTCTTTATCATGCCAGGATTAGCAGGAAAAAGCAAAAAATTTCAGAATTGCACCTTGCAATGTGGAGATATTACTGTTTGTGCATTTACAATATTCATTGATTTTTGCCATTGAAAAACGTCCAGAAATGTTTGAAGCTACTGACTGAATGAAAGGAGCTGGCATCTCACTCTCTTTGAATCTTCTTTATCATGCTAGGATTAGCAGGAAAAAGCAAAAAATTTCAGAATTGCACCTTGCAATGCGGAGAAATTACTGTTTGTGCATTTACAATATTCATTGATTTTTGCCATTGAAAAACATCATGTTATTTATATACCAGAAATGTTTGAAGCTACTGACTGAATGAAAAGAGCTGGCATCTCACTCTCTTTGAATCTTCTTTATCATGCCAGGATTAGCAGGAAAAAGCAAAAAATTTCAGAATTGCACCTTGCAATGTGGAGATATTACTGTTTGTGCATTTACAATATTCATTGATTTTTGCCATTGAAAAACGTCCAGAAATGTTTGAAGCTACTGACTGAATGAAAGGAGCTGGCATCTCACTCTCTTTGAATCTTCTTTATCATGCTAGGATTAGCAGGAAAAAGCAAAAAATTTCAGAATTGCACCTTGCAATGTGGAGATATTACTGTTTGTGCATTTACAATATTCATTGATTTTTGCCATTGAAAAACGTCCAGAAATGTTTGAAGCTACTGACTGAATGAAAGGAGCTGGCATCTCACTCTCTTTGAATCTTCTTTATCATGCTAAGAGGAGCAGGAAAAAGCAAAAAATTTCAGAATTGCACGTTGCAATGTGGAGATATTACTGTTTGTGCATTTACAATATTCATTGATTTTTGCCATTGAAAAACGTCCAGAAATGTTTGAAGCTACTGACTGAAAGAAAGGTCGTGGCATCTTACTCTCTTTGAATCTTCTTTATCATGCTAGGATTAGCAGGAAAAAGCAAAAAATTTCAGAATTGCACCTTGCAATGCGGAGAAATTACTGTTTGTGCATTTACAATATTCATTGATTTTTGCCATTGAAAAACATCATGTTAATCATATACCAGAAATGTTTGAAGCTACTGACTGAATGAAAAGAGCTGGCATCTCACTCTCTTTGAATCTTCTTTATCATGCCAGGATTAGCAGGAAAAAGCAAAAAATTTCATAATTGAACATTGCAATGTGGAGATATTACTGTTTGTGCATTTACAATATTCATTGATTTTTGCCATTGAAAAACGTCCAGAAATGTTTGAAGCTACTGACTGAATGAAAGGAGCTGGCATCTCACTCTCTTTGAATCTTCTTTATCATGCTAGGATTAGCAGGAAAAAGCAAAAAATTTCAGAATTGCACCTTGCAATGCGGAGAAATTACTGTTTGTGCATTTACAATATTCATTGATTTTTGCCATTGAAAAACATCATGTTATTCATATACCAGAAATGTTTGAAGCTACTGACTGAATGAAAAGAGCTGGCATCTCACTCTCTTTGAATCTTCTTTATCATGCCAGGATTAGCAGGAAAAAGCAAAAAATTTCAGAATTGCACCTTGCAATGTGGAGATATTACTGTTTGTGCATTTACAATATTCATTGATTTTTGCCATTGAAAAACGTCCAGAAATGTTTGAAGCTACTGACTGAATGAAAGGAGCTGGCATCTCACTCTCTTTGAATCTTCTTTATCATGCTAGGATTAGCAGGAAAAAGCAAAAAATTTCAGAATTGCACCTTGCAATGTGGAGTTATTACTGTTTGTGCATTTACAATATTCATTGATTTTTGCCATTGAAAAATGTCCAGAAATGTTTGAAGCTACTGACTGAATGAAAGGAGCTGGCATCTCACTCTCTTTGAATCTTCTTTATCATGCTAGGATTAGCAGGAAAAAGCAAAAAATTTCAGAATTGCAACTTGCAATGCGGAGAAATTACTGTTTGTGCATTTACAATATTCATTGATTTTTGCCATTGAAAAACATCATGTTATTCATATACCAGAAATGATTAAAGCTACTGACTGAATGAAAAGAGCTGGCATCTCACTCTCTTTGAATCTTCTTTATCATGCTAAGAGGAGCAGGAAAAAGCAAAAAATTTCAGAATTGCACGTTGCAATGTGGAGATATTACTGTTTGTGCATTTACAATATTCATTGATTTTTGCCATTGAAAAACGTCCAGAAATGTTTGAAGCTACTGACTGAATGAAAGGAGCTGGCATCTCACTCTCTTTGAATCTTCTTTATCATGCTAGGATTAGCAGGAAAAAGCAAAAAATTTCAGAATTGCACCTTGCAATGCGGAGAAATTACTGTTTGTGCATTTACAATATTCATTGATTTTTGCCATTGAAAAACATCATGTTATTCATATACCAGAAATGTTTGAAGCTACTGACTGAATGAAAAGAGCTGGCATCTCACTCTCTTTGAATCTTCTTTATCATGCTAAGAGGAGCAGGAAAAAGCAAAAAATGTCAGAATTGCACCTTGCAATGTGGAGATATTATTGTTTGTGCATTTACAATATTCATTTATTTTTGCCATTGAAAAACGTCCAGAAATGTTTGAAGCTACTGACTGAATGAAAGGAGATGGCATCTCACTCTCTTTGAATCTTCTTTATCATGCTAGGATTAGCAGGAAAAAGCAAAAAATTTCAGAATTGCACCTTGCAATGTGGAGTTATTACTGTTTGTGCATTTACAATATTCATTGATTTTTGCCATTGAAAAATGTCCAGAAATGTTTGAAGCTACTGACTGAATGAAAGGAGCTGGCATCTCACTCTCTTTGAATCTTCTTTATCATGCTAGGATTAGCAGGAAAAAGCAAAAAATTTCAGAATTGCACCTTGCAATGCGGAGAAATTACTGTTTGTGCATTTACAATATTCATTGATTTTTGCCATTGAAAAACATCATGTTATTCATATACCAAGATGATTAAAGCTACTGACTGAATGAAAAGAGCTGGCATCTCACTCTCTTTGAATCTTCTTTATCATGCTAAGAGGAGCAGGAAAAAGCAAAAAATTTCAGAATTGCACGTTGCAATGTGGAGATATTACTGTTTGTGCATTTACAATATTCATTGATTTTTGCCATTGAAAAACGTCCAGAAATGTTTGAAGCTACTGACTGAATGAAAGGAGCTGGCATCTCACTCTCTTTGAATCTTCTTTATCATGCTAGGATTAGCAGGAAAAAGCAAAAAATTTCAGAATTGCACCTTGCAATGTGGAGATATTAGTGTTTGTGCATTTACAATATTCATTGATTTTTGCCATTGAAAAACATCATGTTATTCGTCTACCAGAAATGTTTGAAGCTACTGACTGAATGAAAAGAGCTGGCATCTCACTCTCTTTGAATCTTCTTTATCATGCTAAGAGGAGCAGGAAAAAGCAAAAAATTTCAGAATTGCACCTTGCAATGTGGAGATATTACTGTTTGTGCATTTACAATATTCATTGATTTTTGCCATTGAAAAACGTCCAGAAATGTTTGAAGCTACTGACTGAATGAAAGGAGCTGGCATCTCACTCTCTTTGAATCTTCTTT
The DNA here is from genome assembly GCF_046119375.1 of Phyllobates terribilis. Taxonomy (NCBI): domain Eukaryota; kingdom Metazoa; phylum Chordata; class Amphibia; order Anura; family Dendrobatidae; genus Phyllobates; species Phyllobates terribilis. The sequence continues at coordinate 3,777,501 of NW_027362909.1, read as the reverse complement.
ATCATGCTAGGATTAGCAGGAAAAAGCAAAAAATTTCAGAATTGCACCTTGCAATGCAGAGAAATTACTGTTTGTGCATTTACAATATTCATTGATTTTTGCCATTGAAAAACATCATGTTATTCATATACCAGAAATGTTTGAAGCTACTGACTGAATGAAAAGAGCTGGCATCTCACTCTCTTTGAATCTTCTTTATCATGCTAAGAGGAGCAGGAAGAAGCAAAAAATTTCAGAATTGCACCTTGCAATGTGGAGATATTACTGTTTGTGCATTTACAATATTCATTGATTTTTGCCATTGAAAAACGTCCAGAAATGTTTGAAGCTACTGACTGAATGAAAGGAGCTGGCATCTCACTCTCTTTGAATCTTCTTTATCATGCTAGGATTAGCAGGAAAAAGCAAAAAATTTCAGAATTGCACCTTGCAATGCGGAGAAATTACTGTTTGTGCATTTATAATATTCATTGATTTTTGCCATTGAAAAACATCATGTTATTCATAAAGCAGAAATGTTTGAAGCTACTGACTGAATGAAAAGAGCTGGCATCTCATTCTCTTTGAATCTTCTTTATCATGCTAAGAGGAGCAGGAAAAAGCAAAAAATTTCAGAATTGCACGTTGCAATGTGGAGATATTACTGTTTGTGCATTTACAATATTCATTGATTTTTGCCATTGAAAAACGTCCAGAAATGTTTGAAGCTACTGACTGAATGAAAGGAGCTGGCATCTCACTCTCTTTGAATCTTCTTTATCATGCTAGAATTAGCAGGAAAAAGCAAAAAATTTCAGAATTGCACCTTGCAATGCGGAGAAATTACTGTTTGTGCATTTACAATATTCATTGATTTTTGCCATTGAAAAACATCATGTTATTCATATACCAGAAATGTTTGAAGCTACTGACTGAATGAAAAGAGCTGGCATCTCACTCTCTTTGAATCTTCTTTATCATGCTAGGATTAGCAGGAAAAAGCAAAAAATTTCAGAATTGCACCTTGCAATGCAGAGAAATTACTGTTTGTGCATTTACAATATTCATTGATTTTTGCCATTGAAAAACATCATGTTATTCATATACCAGAAATGTTTGAAGCTACTGACTGAATGAAAAGAGCTGGCATCTCACTCTCTTTGAATCTTCTTTATCATGCTAAGAGGAGCAGGAAAAAGCAAAAAATTTCAGAATTGCACGTTGCAATGTGGAGATATTACTGTTTGTGCATTTACAATATTCATTGATTTTTGCCATTGAAAAACGTCCAGAAATGTTTGAAGCTACTGACTGAATGAAAAGAGCTGGCATCTCACTCTCTTTGAATCTTCTTTATCATGCCAGGATTAGCAGGAAAAAGCAAAAAATTTCAGAATTGAACCTTGCAATGTGGTGATATTACTGTTTGTGCATTTACAATATTCATTGATTTTTGCCATTGAAAAACGTCCAGAAATGTTTGAAGCTACTGACTGAATGAAAGGAGCTGGCATCTCACTCTCTTTGAATCTTCTTTATCATGCTAGGATTAGCAGGAAAAAGCAAAAAATTTCAGAATTGCACCTTGCAATGCGGAGAAATTACTGTTTGTGCATTTACAATATTCATTGATTTTTGCCATTGAAAAACATCATGTTATTCATACACCAGAAATGTTTGAAGCTACTGACTGAATGAAAAGAGCTGGCATCTCACTCTCTTTGAATCTTCTTTACCATGCTAAGAGGAGCAGGAAGAAGCAAAAAATTTCAGAATTGCACCTTGCAATGTGGAGATATTACTGTTTGTGCATTTACAATATTCATTGATTTTTGCCATTGAAAAACGTCCAGAAATGTTTGAAGCTACTGACTGAATGAAAGGAGCTGGCATCTCACTCTCTTTGAATCTTCTTTATCATGCTAGGATTAGCAGGAAAAAGCAAAAAATTTCAGAATTGCACCTTGCAATGCGGAGAAATTACTGTTTGTGCATTTATAATATTCATTGATTTTTGCCATTGAAAAACATCATGTTATTCATAAAGCAGAAATGTTTGAAGCTACTGACTGAATGAAAAGAGCTGGCATCTCATTCTCTTTGAATCTTCTTTATCATGCTAAGAGGAGCAGGAAAAAGCAAAAAATTTCAGAATTGCACGTTGCAATGTGGAGATATTACTGTTTGTGCATTTACAATATTCATTGATTTTTGCCATTGAAAAACGTCCAGAAATGTTTGAAGCTACTGACTGAATGAAAGGAGCTGGCATCTCACTCTCTTTGAATCTTCTTTATCATGCTAGAATTAGCAGGAAAAAGCAAAAAATTTCAGAATTGCACCTTGCAATGCGGAGAAATTACTGTTTGTGCATTTACAATATTCATTGATTTTTGCCATTGAAAAACATCATGTTATTCATATACCAGAAATGTTTGAAGCTACTGACTGAATGAAAAGAGCTGGCATCTCACTCTCTTTGAATCTTCTTTATCATGCCAGGATTAGCAGGAAAAAGCAAAAAATTTCAGAATTGCACCTTGCAATGTGGAGATATTACTGTTTGTGCATTTACAATATTCATTGATTTTTGCCATTGAAAAACGTCCAGAAATGTTTGAAGCTACTGACTGAATGAAAGGAGCTGGCATCTCACTCTCTTTGAATCTTCTTTATCATGCTAGGATTAGCAGGAAAAAGCAAAAAATTTCAGAATTGCAACTTGCAATGTGGAGTTATTACTGTTTGTGCATTTACAATATTCATTGATTTTTGCCATTGAAAAACGTCCAGAAATGTTTGAAGCTACTGACTGAATGAAAGGAGCTGGCATCTCACTCTCTTTGAATCTTCTTTATCATGCTAGGATTAGCAGGAAAAAGCAAAAAATTTCAGAATTGCACCTTGCAATGCGGAGAAATTACTGTTTGTGCATTTACAATATTCATTGAATTTTGCCATTGAAAAACATCATGTTATTCATATACCAGAAATGATTGAAGCTACTGACTGAATGAAAAGAGCTGGCATCTCACTCTCTTTGAATCTTCTTTATCATGCTAAGAGGAGCAGGAAAAAGCAAAAAATTTCAGAATTGCACGTTGCAATGTGGAGATATTACTGTTTGTGCATTTACAATATTCATTGATTTTTGCCATTGAAAAACGTCCAGAAATGTTTGAAGCTACTGACTGAATGAAAGGAGCTGGCATCTCACTCTCTTTGAATCTTCTTTATCATGCTAGGATTAGCAGGAAAAAGCAAAAAATTTCAGAATTGCACCTTGCTATGCGGAGAAATTACTGTTTGTGCATTTACAATATTCATTGATTTTTGCCATTGAAAAACATCATGTTATTCATATACCAGAAATGTTTGAAGCTACTGACTGAATGAAAAGAGCTGGCATCTCACTCTCTTTGAATCTTCTTTATCATGCTAAGAGGAGCAGGAAAAAGCAAAAAATGTCAGAATTGCACCTTGCAATGTGGAGATATTACTGTTTGTGCATTTACAATATTCATTGATTTTTGCCATTGAAAAACGTCCAGAAATGTTTGAAGCTACTGACTGAATGAAAGGAGCTGGCATCTCACTCTCTTTGAATCTTCTTTATCATGCTAGGATTAGCAGGAAAAAGCAAAAAATTTCAGAATTGCACCTTGCAATGTGGAGTTATTACTGTTTGTGCATTTACAATATTCATTGATTTTTGCCATTGAAAAACGTCCAGAAATGTTTGAAGCTACTGACTGAATGAAAGGAGCTGGCATCTCACTCTCTTTGAATCTTCTTTATCATGCTAGGATTAGCAGGAAAAAGCAAAAAATTTCAGAATTGCACCTTGCAATGCGGAGAAATTACTGTTTGTGCATTTACAATATTCATTGAATTTTGCCATTGAAAAACATCATGTTATTCATATACCAGAAATGATTGAAGCTACTGACTGAATGAAAAGAGCTGGCATCTCACTCTCTTTGAATCTTCTTTATCATGCTAAGAGGAGCAGGAAAAAGCAAAAAATTTCAGAATTGCACGTTGCAATGTGGAGATATTACTGTTTGTGCATTTACAATATTCATTGATTTTTGCCATTGAAAAACGTCCAGAAATGTTTGAAGCTACTGACTGAATGAAAGGAGCTGGCATCTCACTCTCTTTGAAACTTCTTTATCATGCTAGGATTAGCAGGAAAAAGCAAAAAATTTCAGAATTGCACCTTGCAATGTGGAGATATTACTGTTTGTGCATTTACAATATTCATTGATTTTTGCCATTGAAAAACATCATGTTATTCATATACCAGAAATGTTTGAAGCTACTGACTGAATGAAAAGAGCTGGCATCTCACTCTCTTTGAATCTTCTTTATCATGCCAGGATTAGCAGGAAAAAGCAAAAAATTTCAGAATTGCACCTTGCAATGTGGAGATATTACTGTTTGTGCATTTACAATATTCATTGATTTTTGCCATTGAAAAACGTCCAGAAATGTTTGAAGCTACTGACTGAATGAAAAGAGCTGGCATCTCACTCTCTTTGAATCTTCTTTATCATGCTAAGAGGAGCAGGAAGAAGCAAAAAATTTCAGAATTGCACCTTGCAATGTGGAGATATTACTGTTTGTGCATTTACAATATTCATTGATTTTTGCCATTGAAAAACGTCCAGAAATGTTTGAAGCTACTGACTGAATGAAAGGAGCTGGCATCTCACTCTCTTTGAATCTTCTTTATCATGCTAGGATTAGCAGGAAAAAGCAAAAAATTTCAGAATTGCACCTTGCAATGTGGAGTTATTACTGTTTGTGCATTTACAATATTCATTGATTTTTGCCATTGAAAAACATCATGTTATTCATATACCAGAAATGTTTGAAGCTACTGACTGAATGAAAAGAGCTGGCATCTCACTCTCTTTGAATCTTCTTTATCATGCTAAGAGGAGCAGGAAGAAGCAAAAAATTTCAGAATTGCACCTTGCAATGTGGAGATATTACTGTTTGTGCATTTACAATATTCATTGATTTTTGCCATTGAAAAACGTCCAGAAATGTTTGAAGCTACTGACTGAATGAAAGGAGCTGGCATCTCACTCTCTTTGAATCTTCTTTATCATGCTAGGATTAGCAGGAAAAAGCAAAAAATTTCAGAATTGCACCTTGCAATGCGGAGAAATTACTGTTTGTGCATTTATAATATTCATTGATTTTTGCCATTGAAAAACATCATGTTATTCATAAAGCAGAAATGTTTGAAGCTACTGACTGAATGAAAAGAGCTGGCATCTCATTCTCTTTGAATCTTCTTTATCATGCTAAGAGGAGCAGGAAAAAGCAAAAAATTTCAGAATTGCACGTTGCAATGTGGAGATATTACTGTTTGTGCATTTACAATATTCATTGATTTTTGCCATTGAAAAACATCATGTTATTCATAAAGCAGAAATGTTTGAAGCTACTGACTGAATGAAAAGAGCTGGCATCTCATTCTCTTTGAATCTTCTTTATCATGCTAAGAGGAGCAGGAAAAAGCAAAAAATTTCAGAATTGCACGTTGCAATGTGGAGATATTACTGTTTGTGCATTTACAATATTCATTGATTTTTGCCATTGAAAAACGTCCAGAAATGTTTGAAGCTACTGACTGAATGAAAGGAGCTGGCATCTCACTCTCTTTGAATCTTCTTTATCATGCTAGAATTAGCAGGAAAAAGCAAAAAATTTCAGAATTGCACCTTGCAATGCGGAGAAATTACTGTTTGTGCATTTACAATATTCATTGATTTTTGCCATTGAAAAACATCATGTTATTCATATACCAGAAATGTTTGAAGCTACTGACTGAATGAAAAGAGCTGGCATCTCACTCTCTTTGAATCTTCTTTATCATGCCAGGATTAGCAGGAAAAAGCAAAAAATTTCAGAATTGCACCTTGCAATGTGGAGATATTACTGTTTGTGCATTTACAATATTCATTGATTTTTGCCATTGAAAAACGTCCAGAAATGTTTGAAGCTACTGACTGAATGAAAGGAGCTGGCATCTCACTCTCTTTGAATCTTCTTTATCATGCTAGGATTAGCAGGAAAAAGCAAAAAATTTCAGAATTGCACCTTGCAATGTGGAGTTATTACTGTTTGTGCATTTACAATATTCATTGATTTTTGCCATTGAAAAACGTCCAGAAATGTTTGAAGCTACTGACTGAATGAAAGGAGCTGGCATCTCACTCTCTTTGAATCTTCTTTATCATGCTAGGATTAGCAGGAAAAAGCAAAAAATTTCAGAATTGCACCTTGCAATGCGGAGAAATTACTGTTTGTGCATTTACAATATTCATTGAATTTTGCCATTGAAAAACATCATGTTATTCATATACCAGAAATGATTGAAGCTACTGACTGAATGAAAAGAGCTGGCATCTCACTCTCTTTGAATCTTTTTTATCATGCTAAGAGGAGCAGGAAAAAGCAAAAAATTTCAGAATTGCACGTTGCAATGTGGAGATATTACTGTTTGTGCATTTACAATATTCATTGATTTTTGCCATTGAAAAACGTCCAGAAATGTTTGAAGCTACTGACTGAATGAAAGGAGCTGGCATCTCACTCTCTTTGAAACTTCTTTATCATGCTAGGATTAGCAGGAAAAAGCAAAAAATTTCAGAATTGCACCTTGCAATGTGGAGATATTACTGTTTGTGCATTTACAATATTCATTGATTTTTGCCATTGAAAAACATCATGTTATTCATATACCAGAAATGTTTGAAGCTACTGACTGAATGAAAAGAGCTGGCATCTCACTCTCTTTGAATCTTCTTTATCATGCCAGGATTAGCAGGAAAAAGCAAAAAATTTCAGAATTGCACCTTGCAATGTGGAGATATTACTGTTTGTGCATTTACAATATTCATTGATTTTTGCCATTGAAAAACGTCCAGAAATGTTTGAAGCTACTGACTGAATGAAAGGAGCTGGCATCTCACTCTCTTTGAATCTTCTTTATCATGCTAGGATTAGCAGGAAAAAGCAAAAAATTTCAGAATTGCACCTTGCAATGCGGAGAAATTACTGTTTGTGCATTTACAATATTCATTGATTTTTGCCATTGAAAAACATCATGTTATTCATATACCAGAAATGTTTGAAGCTACTGACTGAATGAAAAGAGCTGGCATCTCAATCTCTTTGAATCTTCTTTATCATGCTAAGAGGAGCAGGAAAAAGCAAAAAATGTCAGAATTGCACCTTGCAATGTGGAGATATTACTGTTTGTGCATTTACAATATTCATTGATTTTTGCCATTGAAAAACGTCCAGAAATGTTTGAAGCTACTGACTGAATGAAAGGAGCTGGCATCTCACTCTCTTTGAATCTTCTTTATCATGCTAGGATTAGCAGGAAAAAGCAAAAAATTTCAGAATTGCACCTTGCAATGTGGAGTTATTACTGTTTGTGCATTTACAATATTCATTGATTTTTGCCATTGAAAAACATCATGTTATTCATATACCAGAAATGTTTGAAGCTACTGACTGAATGAAAAGAGCTGGCATCTCACTCTCTTTGAATCTTCTTTATCATGCTAAGAGGAGCAGGAAAAAGCAAAAAATTTCAGAATTGCACCTTGCAATGTGGAGATATTACTGTTTGTGCATTTACAATATTCATTGATTTTTGCCATTGAAAAACGTCCAGAAATGTTTGAAGCTACTGACTGAATGAAAGGAGCTGGCATCTCACTCTCTTTGAATCTTCTTTATCATGCTAGGATTAGCAGGAAAAAGCAAAAAATTTCAGAATTGCACCTTGCAATGCAGAGAAATTACTGTTTGTGCATTTACAATATTCATTGATTTTTGCCATTGAAAAACATCATGTTATTCATATACCAGAAATGTTTGAAGCTGCTGACTGAATGAAAAGAGCTGGCATCTCACTCTCTTTGAATCTTCTTTATCATGCTAAGAGGAGCAGGAAAAAGCAAAAAATTTCAGAATTGCACGTTGCAATGTGGAGATATTACTGTTTGTGCATTTACAATATTCATTGATTTTTGCCATTGAAAAACGTCCAGAAATGTTTGAAGCTACTGACTGTATGAAAGGAGCTGGCATCTCACTCTCTTTGAAACTTCTTTATCATGCTAGGATTAGCAGGAAAAAGCAAAAAATTTCAGAATTGCACCTTGCAATGTGGAGATATTACTTTTTGTGCATTTACAATATTCATTGATTTTTGCCATTGAAAACATCATGTTATTCATATACCAAAAATGTTTGAAGCTACTGACTGAATGAAAAGAGCTGGCATCTCACTCTCTTTGAATCTTCTTTATCATGCCAGGATTAGCAGGAAAAAGCAAAAAATTTCAGAATTGCACCTTGCAATGTGGAGATATTACTGTTTGTGCATTTACAATATTCATTGATTTTTGCCATTGAAAAACGTCCAGAAATGTTTGAAGCTACTGACTGAATGAAAGGAGCTGGCATCTCACTCTCTTTGAATCTTCTTTATCATGCTAGGATTAGCAGGAAAAAGCAAAAAATTTCAGAATTGCACCTTGCAATGCGGAGAAATTACTGTTTGTGCATTTACAATATTCATTGATTTTTGCCATTGAAAAACATCATGTTATTCATATACCAGAAATGTTTGAAGCTACTGACTGAATGAAAAGAGCTGGCATCTCACTCTCTTTGAATCTTCTTTATCATGCTAAGAGGAGCAGGAAAAAGCAAAAAATGTCAGAATTGCACCTTGCAATGTGGAGATATTACTGTTTGTGCATTTACAATATTCATTGATTTTTGCCATTGAAAAACGTCCAGAAATGTTTGAAGCTACTGACTGAATGAAAGGAGCTGGCATCTCACTCTCTTTGAATCTTCTTTATCATGCTAGGATTAGCAGGAAAAAGCAAAAAATTTCAGAATTGCACCTTGCAATGTGGAGTTATTACTGTTTGTGCATTTACAATATTCATTGATTTTTGCCATTGAAAAATGTCCAGAAATGTTTGAAGCTACTGACTGAATGAAAGGAGCTGGCATCTCACTCTCTTTGAATCTTCGTTATCATGCTAGGATTAGCAGGAAAAAGCAAAAAATTTCAGAATTGCACCTTGCAATGGGAAGATATTACTGTTTGTGCATTTACAATATTCATTGATTTTTGCCATTGAAAAACATCATGTTATTCATATACCAGAAATGTTTGAAGCTACTGACTGAATGAAAAGAGCTGGCATCTCACTCTCTTTGAAACTTCTTTTTCATGCAAAGAGGAGCAGGAAAAAGCAAAAAATTTCAGAATTGCACCTTGCAATATGGAGATATTACTGTTTGTGCATTTACAATATTCATTGATTTTTGCTATTGAAAAACGTCCAGAAATGTTTGAAGCTACTGACTGAATGAAAGGAGCTGGCATCTCACTCTCTTTGAATCTTCTTTATCATGTTAGGATTAGCAGGAAAAAGCAAACAATTTCAGAATTGCACCTTGCAATGCGGAGAAATTACTGTTTGTGCATTTACAATATTCATTGATTTTTGCCATTGAAAAACATCATGTTATTCATATACCAGAAATGTTTGAAGCTACTGACTGAATGAAAAGAGCTGGCATCTCACTCTCTTTGAATCTTCTTTATCATGCTAAGAGGAGCAGGAAAAAGCAAAAAATTTCAGAATTGCACCTTGCAATGTGGAGATATTACTGTTTGTGCATTTACAATATTCATTGATTTTTGCCATTGAAAAAAGTCCAGAAATGTTTGAAGCTACTGACTGAATGAAAGGAGCTGGCATCTCACTCTCTTTGAATCTTCTTTATCATGCTAGGATTAGCAGGAAAAAGCAAAAAATTTCAGAATTGCACCTTGCAATGCGGAGAAATTACTGTTTGTGCATTTACAATATTCATTGATTTTTGCCATTGAAAAACATCATGTTATTCATATACCAGAAATGTTTGAAGCTACTGACTGAATGAAAAGAGCTGGCATCTCACTCTCTTTGAATCTTCTTTATCATGCTAAGAGGAGCAGGAAAAAGCAAAAAATTTCAGAATTGCACCTTGCAATGTGGAGATATTACTGTTTGTGCATTTACAATATTCATTGATTTTTGCCATTGAAAAACGTCCAGAAATGTTTGAAGCTACTGACGGAATGAAAGGAGCTGGCATCTCACTCTCTTTGAATCTTCTTTATCATGCTAGGATTAGCAGGAAAAAGCAAAAAATTTCAGAATTGCACCTTGCAATGCGGAGAAATTACTGTTTGTGCATTTACAATATTCATTGATTTTTGCCATTGAAAAACATCATGTTATTCATATACCAGAAATGTTTGAAGCTACTGACTGAATGAAAAGAGCTGGCATCTCACTCTCTTTGAATCTTCTTTATCATGCTAAGAGGAGCAGGAAAAAGCAAAAAATTTCAGAATTGCACGTTGCAATGTGGAGATATTACTGTTTGTGCATTTACAATATTCATTGATTTTTGCCATTGAAAAACGTCCAGAAATGTTTGAAGCTACTGACTGAATGAAAGGAGCTGGCATCTCACTCTCTTTGAAACTTCTTTATCATGCTAGGATTAGCAGGAAAAAGCAAAAAATTTCAGAATTGCACCTTGCAATGTGGAGATATTACTGTTTGTGCATTTACAATATTCATTGATTTTTGCCATTGAAAACATCATGTTATTCATATACCAAAAATGTTTGAAGCTACTGACTGAATGAAAAGAGCTGGCATCTCACTCTCTTTGAATCTTCTTTATCATGCCAGGATTAGCAGGAAAAAGCAAAAAATTTCAGAATTGCACCTTTCAATGTGGAGATATTACTGTTTGTGCATTTACAATATTCATTGATTTTTGCCATTGAAAAACGTCCAGAAATGTTTGAAGCTACTGACTGAATGAAAGGAGCTGGCATCTCACTCTCTTTGAATCTTCTTTATCATGCTAGTATTAGCAGGAAAAAGCAAAAAATTTCAGAATTGCACCTTGCAATGCGGAGAAATTACTGTTTGTGCATTTACAATATTCATTGATTTTTGCCATTGAAAAACATCATGTTATTCATATACCAGAAATGTTTGAAGCTACTGACTGAATGAAAAGAGCTGGCATCTCACTCTCTTTGAATGTTCTTTATCATGCTAAGAGGAGCAGGAAAAAGCAAAAAATGTCAGAATTGCACCTTGCAATGTGGAGATATTACTGTTTGTGCATTTACAATATTCATTGATTTTTGCCATTGAAAAACGTCCAGAAATGTTTGAAGCTACTGACTGAATGAAAGGAGCTGGCATCTCACTCTCTTTGAATCTTCTTTATCATGCTAGGATTAGCAGGAAAAAGCAAAAAATTTCAGAATTGCACCTTGCAATGTGGAGTTATTACTGTTTGTGCATTTACAATATTCATTGATTTTTGCCATTGAAAAATGTCCAGAAATGTTTGAAGCTACTGACTGAATGAAAGGAGCTGGCATCTCACTCTCTTTGAATCTTCGTTATCATGCTAGGATTAGCAGGAAAAAGCAAAAAATTTCAGAATTGCACCTTGCAATGGGAAGATATTACTGTTTGTGCATTTACAATATTCATTGATTTTTGCCATTGAAAAACATCATGTTATTCATATACCAGAAATGTTTGAAGCTACTGACTGAATGAAAAGAGCTGGCATCTCACTCTCTTTGAAACTTCTTTTTCATGCTAAGAGGAGCAGGAAAAAGCAAAAAATTTCAGAATTGCACCTTGCAATGTGGAGATATTACTGTTTGTGCATTTACAATATTCATTGATTTTTGCTATTGAAAAACGTCCAGAAATGTTTGAAGCTACTGACTGAATGAAAGGAGCTGGCATCTCACTCTCTTTGAATCTTCTTTATCATGTTAGGATTAGCAGGAAAAAGCAAACAATTTCAGAATTGCACCTTGCAATGCGGAGAAATTACTGTTTGTGCATTTACAATATTCATTGATTTTTGCCATTGAAAAACATCATGTTATTCATATACCAGAAATGTTTGAAGCTACTGACTGAATGAAAAGAGCTGGCATCTCACTCTCTTTGAATCTTCTTTATCATGCTAAGAGGAGCAGGAAAAAGCAAAAAATGTCAGAATTGCACCTTGCAATGTGGAGATATTACTGTTTGTGCATTTACAATATTCATTGATTTTTGCAATTGAAAAACGTCCAGAAATGTTTGAAGCTACTGACTGAATGAAAGGAGCTGGCATCTCACTCTCTTTGAATCTTCTTTATCATGCTAGGATTAGCAGGAAAAAGCAAAAAATTTCAGAATTGCACCTTGCAATGTGGAGTTATTACTGTTTGTGCATTTACAATATTCATTGATTTTTGCCATTGAAAAACATCATGTTATTCATATACCAGAAATGTTTGAAGCTACTGACTGAATGAAAAGAGCTGGCATCTCACTCTCTTTGAATCTTCTTTATCATGCTAAGAGGAGCAGGAAAAAGCAAAAAATTTCAGAATTGCACCTTGCAATGTGGAGATATTACTGTTTGTGCATTTACAATATTCATTGATTTTTGCCATTGAAAAAAGTCCAGAAATGTTTGAAGCTACTGACTGAATGAAAGGAGCTGGCATCTCACTCTCTTTGAATCTTCTTTATCATGCTAGGATTAGCAGGAAAAAGCAAAAAATTTCAGATTTGCACCTTGCAATGCGGAGAAATTACTGTTTGTGCATTTACAATATTCATTGATTTTTGCCATTGAAAAACATCATGTTATTCATATACCAGAAATGTTTGAAGCTACTGACTGAATGAAAAGAGCTGGCATCTCACTCTCTTTGAATCTTCTTTATCATGCTAAGAGGAGCAGGAAAAAGCAAAAAATTTCAGAATTGCACCTTGCAATGTGGAGATATTACTGTTTGTGCATTTACAATATTCATTGATTTTTGCCATTGAAAAACGTCCAGAAATGTTTGAAGCTACTGACTGAATGAAAGGAGCTGGCATCTCACTCTCTTTGAATCTTCTTTATCATGCTAGGATTAGCAGGAAAAAGCAAAAAATTTCAGAATTGCACCTTGCAATGCAGAGAAATTACTGTTTGTGCATTTACAATATTCATTGATTTTTGCCATTGAAAAACATCATGTTATTCATATACCAGAAATGTTTGAAGCTACTGACTGAATGAAAAGAGCTGGCATCTCACTCTCTTTGAATCTTCTTTATCATGCTAAGAGGAGCAGGAAAAAGCAAAAAATTTCAGAATTGCACGTTGCAATGTGGAGATATTACTGTTTGTGCATTTACAATATTCATTGATTTTTGCCATTGAAAAACGTCCAGAAATGTTTGAAGCTACTGACTGTATGAAAGGAGCTGGCATCTCACTCTCTTTGAAACTTCTTTATCATGCTAGGATTAGCAGGAAAAAGCAAAAAATTTCAGAATTGCACCTTGCAATGTGGAGATATTACTGTTTGTGCATTTACAATATTCATTGATTTTTGCCATTGAAAACATCATGTTATTCATATACCAAAAATGTTTGAAGCTACTGACTGAATGAAAAGAGCTGGCATCTCACTCTCTTTGAATCTTCTTTATCATGCCAGGATTAGCAGGAAAAAGCAAAAAATTTCAGAATTGCACCTTGCAATGTGGAGATATTACTGTTTGTGCATTTACAATATTCATTGATTTTTGCCATTGAAAAACGTCCAGAAATGTTTGAAGCTACTGACTGAATGAAAGGAGCTGGCATCTCACTCTCTTTGAATCTTCTTTATCATGCTAGGATTAGCAGGAAAAAGCAAAAAATTTCAGAATTGCACCTTGCAATGCGGAGAAATTACTGTTTGTGCATTTACAATATTCATTGATTTTTGCCATTGAAAAACATCATGTTATTCATATACCAGAAATGTTTGAAGCTACTGACTGAATGAAAAGAGCTGGCATCTCACTCTCTTTGAATCTTCTTTATCATGCTAAGAGGAGCAGGAAAAAGCAAAAAATGTCAGAATTGCACCTTGCAATGTGGAGATATTACTGTTTGTGCATTTACAATATTCATTGATTTTTGCCATTGAAAAACGTCCAGAAATGTTTGAAGCTACTGACTGAATGAAAGGAGCTGGCATCTCACTCTCTTTGAATCTTCTTTATCATGCTAGGATTAGCAGGAAAAAGCAAAAAATTTCAGAATTGCACCTTGCAATGTGGAGTTATTACTGTTTGTGCATTTACAATATTCATTGATTTTTGCCATTGAAAAATGTCCAGAAATGTTTGAAGCTACTGACTGAATGAAAGGAGCTGGCATCTCACTCTCTTTGAATCTTCGTTATCATGCTAGGATTAGCAGGAAAAAGCAAAAAATTTCAGAATTGCACCTTGCAATGGGAAGATATTACTGTTTGTGCATTTACAATATTCATTGATTTTTGCCATTGAAAAACATCATGTTATTCATATACCAGAAATGTTTGAAGCTACTGACTGAATGAAAAGAGCTGGCATCTCACTCTCTTTGAAACTTCTTTTTCATGCAAAGAGGAGCAGGAAAAAGCAAAAAATTTCAGAATTGCACCTTGCAATATGGAGATATTACTGTTTGTGCATTTACAATATTCATTGATTTTTGCTATTGAAAAACGTCCAGAAATGTTTGAAGCTACTGACTGAATGAAAGGAGCTGGCATCTCACTCTCTTTGAATCTTCTTTATCATGTTAGGATTAGCAGGAAAAAGCAAACAATTTCAGAATTGCACCTTGCAATGCGGAGAAATTACTGTTTGTGCATTTACAATATTCATTGATTTTTGCCATTGAAAAACATCATGTTATTCATATACCAGAAATGTTTGAAGCTACTGACTGAATGAAAAGAGCTGGCATCTCACTCTCTTTGAATCTTCTTTATCATGCTAAGAGGAGCAGGAAAAAGCAAAAAATTTCAGAATTGCACCTTGCAATGTGGAGATATTACTGTTTGTGCATTTACAATATTCATTGATTTTTGCCATTGAAAAAAGTCCAGAAATGTTTGAAGCTACTGACTGAATGAAAGGAGCTGGCATCTCACTCTCTTTGAATCTTCTTTATCATGCTAGGATTAGCAGGAAAAAGCAAAAAATTTCAGAATTGCACCTTGCAATGCGGAGAAATTACTGTTTGTGCATTTACAATATTCATTGATTTTTGCCATTGAAAAACATCATGTTATTCATATACCAGAAATGTTTGAAGCTACTGACTGAATGAAAAGAGCTGGCATCTCACTCTCTTTGAATCTTCTTTATCATGCTAAGAGGAGCAGGAAAAAGCAAAAAATTTCAGAATTGCACCTTGCAATGTGGAGATATTACTGTTTGTGCATTTACAATATTCATTGATTTTTGCCATTGAAAAACGTCCAGAAATGTTTGAAGCTACTGACGGAATGAAAGGAGCTGGCATCTCACTCTCTTTGAATCTTCTTTATCATGCTAGGATTAGCAGGAAAAAGCAAAAAATTTCAGAATTGCACCTTGCAATGCGGAGAAATTACTGTTTGTGCATTTACAATATTCATTGATTTTTGCCATTGAAAAACATCATGTTATTCATATACCAGAAATGTTTGAAGCTACTGACTGAATGAAAAGAGCTGGCATCTCACTCTCTTTGAATCTTCTTTATCATGCTAAGAGGAGCAGGAAAAAGCAAAAAATTTCAGAATTGCACGTTGCAATGTGGAGATATTACTGTTTGTGCATTTACAATATTCATTGATTTTTGCCATTGAAAAACGTCCAGAAATGTTTGAAGCTACTGACTGAATGAAAGGAGCTGGCATCTCACTCTCTTTGAAACTTCTTTATCATGCTAGGATTAGCAGGAAAAAGCAAAAAATTTCAGAATTGCACCTTGCAATGTGGAGATATTACTGTTTGTGCATTTACAATATTCATTGATTTTTGCCATTGAAAACATCATGTTATTCATATACCAAAAATGTTTGAAGCTACTGACTGAATGAAAAGATCTGGCATCTCACTCTCTTTGAATCTTCTTTATCATGCCAGGATTAGCAGGAAAAAGCAAAAAATTTCAGAATTGCACCTTGCAATGTGGAGATATTACTGTTTGTGCATTTACAATATTCATTGATTTTTGCCATTGAAAAACGTCCAGAAATGTTTGAAGCTACTGACTGAATGAAAGGAGCTGGCATCTCACTCTCTTTGAATCTTCTTTATCATGCTAGTATTAGCAGGAAAAAGCAAAAAATTTCAGAATTGCACCTTGCAATGCGGAGAAATTACTGTTTGTGCATTTACAATATTCATTGATTTTTGCCATTGAAAAACATCATGTTATTCATATACCAGAAATGTTTGAAGCTACTGACTGAATGAAAAGAGCTGGCATCTCACTCTCTTTGAATCTTCTTTATCATGCTAAGAGGAGCAGGAAAAAGCAAAAAATGTCAGAATTGCACCTTGCAATGTGGAGATATTACTGTTTGTGCATTTACAATATTCATTGATTTTTGCCATTGAAAAACGTCCAGAAATGTTTGAAGCTACTGACTGAATGAAAGGAGCTGGCATCTCACTCTCTTTGAATCTTCTTTATCATGCTAGGATTAGCAGGAAAAAGCAAAAAATTTCAGAATTGCACCTTGCAATGTGGAGTTATTACTGTTTGTGCATTTACAATATTCATTGATTTTTGCCATTGAAAAATGTCCAGAAATGTTTGAAGCTACTGACTGAATGAAAGGAGCTGGCATCTCACTCTCTTTGAATCTTCGTTATCATGCTAGGATTAGCAGGAAAAAGCAAAAAATTTCAGAATTGCACCTTGCAATGGGAAGATATTACTGTTTGTGCATTTACAATATTCATTGATTTTTGCCATTGAAAAACATCATGTTATTCATATACCAGAAATGTTTGAAGCTACTGACTGAATGAAAAGAGCTGGCATCTCACTCTCTTTGAAACTTCTTTTTCATGCTAAGAGGAGCAGGAAAAAGCAAAAAATTTCAGAATTGCACCTTGCAATGTGGAGATATTACTGTTTGTGCATTTACAATATTCATTGATTTTTGCTATTGAAAAACGTCCAGAAATGTTTGAAGCTACTGACTGAATGAAAGGAGCTGGCATCTCACTCTCTTTGAATCTTCTTTATCATGTTAGGATTAGCAGGAAAAAGCAAACAATTTCAGAATTGCACCTTGCAATGCGGAGAAATTACTGTTTGTGCATTTACAATATTCATTGATTTTTGCCATTGAAAAACGTCATGTTATTCATATACCAGAAATGTTTGAAGCTACTGACTGAATGAAAAGAGCTGGCATCTCACTCTCTTTGAATCTTCTTTATCATGCTAAGAGGAGCAGGAAAAAGCAAAAAATTTCAGAATTGCACCTTGCAATGTGGAGATATTACTGTTTGTGCATTTACAATATTCATTGATTTTTGCCATTGAAAAAAGTCCAGAAATGTTTGAAGCTACTGACTGAATGAAAGGAGCTGGCATCTCACTCTCTTTGAATCTTCTTTATCATGCTAGGATTAGCAGGAAAAAGCAAAAAATTTCAGAATTGCACCTTGCAATGCGGAGAAATTACTGTTTGTGCATTTACAATATTCATTGATTTTTGCCATTGAAAAACATCATGTTATTCATATACCAGAAATGTTTGAAGCTACTGACTGAATGAAAAGAGCTGGCATCTCACTCTCTTTGAATCTTCTTTATCATGCTAAGAGGAGCAGGAAAAAGCAAAAAATTTCAGAATTGCACCTTGCAATGTGGAGATATTACTGTTTGTGCATTTACAATATTCATTGATTTTTGCCATTGAAAAACGTCCAGAAATGTTTGAAGCTACTGACGGAATGAAAGGAGCTGGCATCTCACTCTCTTTGAATCTTCTTTATCATGCTAGGATTAGCAGGAAAAAGCAAAAAATTTCAGAATTGCACCTTGCAATGCGGAGAAATTACTGTTTGTGCATTTACAATATTCATTGATTTTTGCCATTGAAAAACATCATGTTATTCATATACCAGAAATGTTTGAAGCTACTGACTGAATGAAAAGAGCTGGCATCTCACTCTCTTTGAATCTTCTTTATCATGCTAAGAGGAGCAGGAAAAAGCAAAAAATTTCAGAATTGCACGTTGCAATGTGGAGATATTACTGTTTGTGCATTTACAATATTCATTGATTTTTGCCATTGAAAAACGTCCAGAAATGTTTGAAGCTACTGACTGAATGAAAGGAGCTGGCATCTCACTCTCTTTGAATCTTCTTTATCATGCTAGGATTAGCAGGAAAAAGCAAAAAATTTCAGAATTGCACCTTACAATGCGGAGAAATTACTGTTTGTGCATTTACAATATTCATTGATTTTTGCCATTGAAAAACATCATGTTATTCATATACCAGAAATGTTTGAAGCTACTGACTGAATGAAAAGAGCTGGCATCTCACTCTCTTTGAATCTTCTTTATCATGCTAAGAGAAGCAGGAAAAAGCAAAAAATTTCAGAATTGCACGTTGCAATGTGGAGATATTACTGTTTGTGCATTTACAATATTCATTGATTTTTGCTATTGAAAAACGTCCAGAAATGTTTGAAGCTACTGACTGAATGAAAGGAGCTGGCATCTCACTCTCTTTGAATCTTCTTTATCATGCTAGGATTAGCAGGAAAAAGCAAAAAATTTCAGAATTGCACCTTGCAATGCGGAGAAATTACTGTTTGTGCATTTACAATATTCATTGATTTTTGCCATTGAAAAACATCATGTTATTCATATACCAGAAATGTTTGAAGCTACTGACTGAATGAAAAGAGCTGGCATCTCACTCTCTTTGAATCTTCTTTATCATGCTAAGAGGAGCAGGAAAAAGCAAAAAATGTCAGAATTGTACCTTGCAATGTGGAGATATTACTGTTTGTGCATTTACAATATTCATTGATTTTTGCCATTGAAAAACGTCCAGAAATGTTTGAAGCTACTGACTGAATGAAAGGAGCTGGCATCTCACTCTCTTTGAATCTTCTTTATCATGCTAGGATTAGCAGGAAAAAGCAAAAAATTTCAGAATTGCACCTTGCAATTCGGAGAAATTATTGTTTGTGCATTTACAATATTCATTGATTTTTGCCATTGAAAAACATCATGTTATTCATATACCAGAAATGTTTGAAGCTACTGACTGAATGAAAAGAGCTGGCATCTCACTCTCTTTGAATCTTCTTTATCATGCTAAGAGGAGCAGGAAAAAGCAAAAAATTTCAGAATTGCACGTTGCAATGTGGAGATATTACTGTTTGTGCATTTACAATATTCATTGATTTTTGCCATTGAAAAACGTCCAGAAATGTTTGAAGCTACTGACTGAATGAAAGGAGCTGGCATCTCACTCTCTTTGAATCTTCTTTATCATGCTAGGATTAGCAGGAAAAAGCAAAAAATTTCAGAATTGCACCTTGCAATGCGGAGAAATTACTGTTTGTGCATTTACAATATTCATTGATTTTTGCCATTGAAAAACATCATGTTATTCATATACCAGAAATGTTTGAAGCTACTGACTGAATGAAAAGAGCTGGCATCTCACTCTCTTTGAATCTTCTTTATCATGCTAAGAGAAGCAGGAAAAAGCAAAAAATTTCAGAATTGCACGTTGCAATGTGGAGATATTACTGTTTGTGCATTTACAATATTCATTGATTTTTGCCATTGAAAAATGTCCAGAAATGTTTGAAGCTACTGACTGAATGAAAGGAGCTGGCATCTCACTCTCTTTGAATCTTCTTTATCATGCTAAGAGGAGCAGGAAAAAGCAAAAAATTTCAGAATTGCACCTTGCAATGTGGAGATATTACTGTTTGTGCATTTACAATATTCATTGATTTTTGCCATTGAAAAACGTCCAGAAATGTTTGAAGCTACTGACTGAATGAAAGGTCGTGGCATCTCTCTCTCTTTGAATCTTCTTTATCATGCTAGGTTTAGCAGGAAAAAGCAAAAAATTTCAGAATTGCACCTTGCAATGCGGAGAAATTACTGTTTGTGCATTTACAATATTCATTGATTTTTGCCATTGAAAAATGTCCAGAAATGTTTGAAGCTACTGACTGAATGAAAGGAGCTGGCATCTCACTCTCTTTGAATCTTCTTTATCATGCTAGGATTAGCAGGAAAAAGCAAAAAATTTCAGAATTGCACCTTGCAATGCGGAGAAATTACTGTTTGTGCATTTACAATATTCATTGATTTTTGCCATTGAAAAACATCATGTTATTCATATACCAGAAATGTTTGAAGCTACTGACTGAATGAAAAGAGCTGGCATCTCACTCTCTTTGAATCTTCTTTATCATGCCAGGATTAGCAGGAAAAAGCAAAAAATTTCAGAATTGCACCTTGCAATGTGGAGATATTACTGTTTGTGCATTTACAATATTCATTGATTTTTGCCATTGAAAAACGTCCAGAAATGTTTGAAGCTACTGACTGAATGAAAGGTCGTGGCATCTCACTCTCTTTGAATCTTCTTTATCATGCTAGGATTAGCAGGAAAAAGCAAAAAATTTCAGAATTGCACCTTGCAATGCGGAGAAATTACTGTTTGTGCATTTACAATATTCATTGATTTTTGCCATTGAAAAACATCATGTTATTCATATACCAGAAATGTTTGAAGCTACTGACTGAATGAAAAGAGCTGGCATCTCACTCTCTTTGAATCTTCTTTATCATGCCAGGATTAGCAGGAAAAAGCAAAAAATTTCAGAATTGAACCTTGCAATGTGGAGATATTACTGTTTGTGCATTTACAATATTCATTGATTTTTGCCATTGAAAAACGTCCAGAAATGTTTGAAGCTACTGACTGAATGAAAGGAGCTGGCATCTCACTCTCTTTGAATCTTCTTTATCATGCTAGGATTAGCAGGAAAAAGCAAAAAATTTCAGAATTGCACCTTGCAATGCGGAGAAATTACTGTTTGTGCATTTACAATATTCATTGATTTTTGCCATTGAAAAACATCATGTTATTCATATACCAGAAATGTTTGAAGCTACTGACTGAATGAAAAGAGCTGGCATCTCACTCTCTTTGAATCTTCTTTATCATGCTAAGAGGAGCAGGAAAAAGCAAAAAATTTCAGAATTGCACCTTGCAATGTGGAGATATTACTGTTTGTGCATTTACAATATTCATTGATTTTTGCCATTGAAAAACGTCCAGAAATGTTTGAAGCTACTGACTGAATGAAAGGAGCTGGCATCTCACTCTCTTTGAATCTTCTTTATCATGCTAGGATTAGCAGGAAAAAGCAAAAAATTTCAGAATTGCACCTTGCAATGCGGAGAAATTACTGTTTGTGCATTTACAATATTCATTGATTTTTGCCATTGAAAAACATCATGTTATTCATATACCAGAAATGTTTGAAGCTACTGACTGAATGAAAAGAGCTGGCATCTCACTCTCTTTGAATCTTCTTTATCATGCTAAGAGGAGCAGGAAAAAGCAAAAAATTTCAGAATTGCACGTTGCAATGTGGAGATATTACTGTTTGTGCATTTACAATATTCATTGATTTTTGCCATTGAAAAACGTCCAGAAATGTTTGAAGCTACTGACTGAATGAAAGGAGCTGGCATCTCACTCTCTTTGAATCTTCTTTATCATGCTAGAATTAGCAGGAAAAAGCAAAAAATTTCAGAATTGCACCTTGCAATGCGGAGAAATTACTGTTTGTGCATTTACAATATTCATTGATTTTTGCCATTGAAAAACATCATGTTATTCATATACCAGAAATGTTTGAAGCTACTGACTGAATGAAAAGAGCTGGCATCTCACTCTCTTTGAATCTTCTTTATCATGCCAGGATTAGCAGGAAAAAGCAAAAAATTTCAGAATTGCACCTTGCAATGTGGAGATATTACTGTTTGTGCATTTACAATATTCATTGATTTTTGCCATTGAAAAACATCCAGAAATGTTTGAAGCTACTGACTCAATGAAAGGAGCTGGCATCTCACTCTCTTTGAATCTTCTTTATCATGCTAGGATTAGCAGGAAAAAGCAAAAAATTTCAGAATTGCACCTTGCAATGTGGAGATATTACTGTTTGTGCATTTACAATATTCATTGATTTTTGCCATTGAAAAACGTCCAGAAATGTTTGAAGCTACTGACTGAATGAAAGGAGCTGGCATCTCACTCTCTTTGAATCTTCTTTATCATGCTAGGATTAGCATGAAAAAGCAAAAAATTTCAGAATTGCACCTTGCAATGCGGAGAAATTACTGTTTGTGCATTTACAATATTCATTGATTTTTGCCATTGAAAAACATCATGTTATTCATATACCAGAAATGTTTGAAGCTACTGACTGAATGAAAAGAGCTAGCATCTCACTCTCTTTGAATCTTCTTTATCATGCCAGGATTAGCAGGAAAAAGCAAAAAATTTCAGAATTGAACCTTGCAATGTGGAGATATTACTGTTTGTGCATTTACAATATTCATTGATTTTTGCCATTGAAAAACGTCCAGAAATGTTTGAAGCTACTGACTGAATGAAAGTAGCTGGCATCTCACTCTCTTTCAATCTTCTTTATCATGCTAGGATTAGCAGGAAAAAGCAAAAAATTTCAGAATTGCACCTTGCAATGCGGAGAAATTACTGTTTGTGCATTTACAATATTCATTGATTTTTGCCATTGAAAAACATCATGTTATTCATATACCAGAAATGTTTGAAGCTACTGACTGAATGAAAAGAGCTGGCATCTCACTCTCTTTGAATCTTCTTTATCATGCTAAGAGGAGCAGGAAAAAGCAAAAAATTTCAGAATTGCACCTTGCAATGTGGAGATATTACTGTTTGTGCATTTACAATATTCATTGATTTTTGCCATTGAAAAACGTCCAGAAATGTTTGAAGCTACTGACTGAATGAAAGGAGCTGGCATCTCACTCTCTTTGAATCTTCTTTATCATGCTAGGATTAGCAGGAAAAAGCAAAAAATTTCAGAATTGCACCTTGCAATGCGGAGAAATTACTGTTTGTGCATTTACAATATTCATTGATTTTTGCCATTGAAAAACATCATGTTATTCATATACCAGAAATGTTTGAAGCTACTGACTGAATGAAAAGAGCTGGCATCTCACTCTCTTTGAATCTTCTTTATCATGCTAGGATTAGCAGGAAAAAGCAAAAAATTTCAGAATTGCACCTTGCAATGTGGAGATATTACTGTTTGTGCATTTACAATATTCATTGATTTTTGCCATTGAAAAACGTCCAGAAATGTTTGAAGCTACTGACTGAATGAAAGGAGCTGGCATCTCACTCTCTTTGAATCTTCTTTATCATGCTAGGATTAGCAGGAAAAAGCAAAAAATTTCAGAATTGCACCTTGCAATGTGGAGTTATTACTGTTTGTGCATTTACAATATTCATTGATTTTTGCCATTGAAAAATGTCCAGAAATGTTTGAAGCTTCTGACTGAATGAAAGGAGCTGGCATCTCACTCTCTTTGAATCTTCTTTATCATGCTAGGATTAGCAGGAAAAAGCAAAAAATTTCAGAATTGCACCTTGCAATGTGGAGATATAACTGTTTGTGCATTTACGATATTCATTGATTTTTGCCATTGAAAAACATCATGTTATTCATATACCAGAAATGTTTGAAGCTACTGACTGAATGAAAAGAGCTGGCATCTCACTCTCTTTGAATCTTCTTTATCATGCTAAGAGGAGCAGGAAAAAGCAAAAAATTTCAGAATTGCACCTTGCAATGTGGAGATATTACTGTTTGTGCATTTACAATATTCATTGATTTTTGCCATTGAAAAACGTCCAGAAATGTTTGAAGCTACTGACTGAATGAAAGGAGCTGGCATGTCACTCTCTTTGAATCTTCTTTATCATGCTAGGATTAGCAGGAAAAAGCAAAAAATTTCAGAATTGCACCTTGCAATGCGGAGAAATTACTGTTTGTGCATTTACAATATTCATTGATTTTTGCCATTGAAAAACATCATGTTATTCATATACCAGAAATGTTTGAAGCTACTGACTGAATGAAAAGACCTGGCATCTCACTCTCTTTGAATCTTCTTTATCATGCTAAGAGGAGCAGGAAAAAGCAAAAAATTTCAGAATTGCACGTTGCAATGTGGAGATATTACTGTTTGTGCATTTACAATATTCATTGATTTTTGCCATTGAAAAACGTCCAGAAATGTTTGAAGCTACTGACTGAATGAAAGGAGCTGGCATCTCACTCTCTTTGAATCTTCTTTATCATGCTAGGATTAGCAGGAAAAAGCAAAAAATTTCAGAATTGCACCTTGCAATGTGGAGATATTACAGTTTGTGCATTTACAATATTCATTGATTTTTGCCATTGAAAAACGTCCAGAAATGTTTGAAGCTACTGACTGAATGAAAGGAGCTGGCATCTCACTCTCTTTGAATCTTCTTTATCATGCTAGGATTAGCAGGAAAAAGCAAAAAATTTCAGAATTGCACCTTGCAATGTGGAGATATTACTGTTTGTGCATTTACAATATTCATTGATTTTTGCCATTGAAAAACGTCCAGAAATGTTTGAAGCTACTGACTGAATGAAAGGAGCTGGCATCTCACTCTCTTTGAATCTTCTTTATCATGCTAAGAGGAGCAGGAAAAAGCAAAAAATTTCAGAATTGCACGTTGCAATGTGGAGATATTACTGTTTGTGCATTTACAATATTCATTGATTTTTGCCATTGAAAAACATCCAGAAATGTTTGAAGCTACTGACTGAATGAAAGGTCGTGGCATCTCACTCTCTTTGAATCTTCTTTATCATGCTAGGATTAGCAGGAAAAAGCAAAAAATTTCAGAATTGCACCTTGCAATGCGGAGAAATTACTGTTTGTGCATTTACAATATTCATTGATTTTTGCCATTGAAAAACATCATGTTATTCATATACCAGAAATGTTTGAAGCTACTGACTGAATGAAAAGAGCTGGCATCTCACTCTCTTTGAATCTTCTTTATCATGCTAAGAGGAGCAGGAAAAAGCAAAAAATTTCAGAATTGCACCTTGCAATGTGGAGATATTACTGTTTGTGCATTTACAATATTCATTGATTTTTGCCATTGAAAAACGTCCAGAAATGTTTGAAGCTACTGACTGAATGAAAGGAGCTGGCATCTCACTCTCTTTGAATCTTCTTTATCATGCTAGGATTAGCAGGAAAAAGCAAAAAATTTCAGAATTGCACCTTGCAATGCGGAGAAATTACTGTTTGTGCATTTACAATATTCATTGATTTTTGCCATTGAAAAACATCATGTTATTCATATACCAGAAATGTTTGAAGCTACTGACTGAATGAAAGGAGCTGGCATCTCACTCTCTTTGAATATTCTTTATCATGCTAAGAGGAGCAGGAAAAAGCAAAAAATTTCAGAATTGCACCTTGCAATGTGGAGATATTACTGTTTGTGCATTTACAATATTCATTGATTTTTGCCATTGAAAAACGTCCAGAAATGTTTGAAGCTACTGACTGAATGAAAGGAGCTGGCATCTCACTCTCTTTGAATCTTCTTTATCATGCTAGGATTAGCAGGAAAAAGCAAAAAATTTCAGAATTGCACCTTGCAATGCGGAGAAATTACTGTTTGTGCATTTACAATATTCATTGATTTTTGCCATTGAAAAACATCATGTTATTCATATACCAGAAATGTTTGAAGCTACTGACTGAATGAAAAGAGCTGGCATCTCACTCTCTTTGAATATTCTTTATCATGCTAGGATTAGCAGGAAAAAGCAAAAAATTTCAGAATTGCACCTTGCAATGTGGAGATATTACTGTTTGTGCTTTTACAATATTCATTGATTTTTGCCATTGAAAAACGTCCAGAAATGTTTGAAGCTACTGACTGAATGAAAGGAGCTGGCATCTCACTCTCTTTGAATCTTCTTTATCATGCTAGGATTAGCAGGAAAAAGCAAAAAATTTCAGAATTGCACCTTGCAATGTGGAGTTATTACTGTTTGTGCATTTACAATATTCATTGATTTTTGCCATTGAAAAATGTCCAGAAATGTTTGAAGCTACTGACTGAATGAAAGGAGCTGGCATCTCACTCTCTTTGAATCTTCTTTATCATGCTAGGATTAGCAGGAAAAAGCAAAAAATTTCAGAATTGCACCTTGCAATGTGGAGATATAACTGTTTGTGCATTTACGATATTCATTGATTTTTGCCATTGAAAAACATCATGTTATTCATATACCAGAAATGTTTGAAGCTACTGACTGAATGAAAAGAGCTGGCATCTCACTCTCTTTGAATCTTCTTTATCATGCTAAGAGGAGCAGGAAAAAGCAAAAAATTTCAGAATTGCACCTTGCAATGTGGAGATATTACTGTTTGTGCATTTACAATATTCATTGATTTTTGCCATTGAAAAACGTCCAGAAATGTTTGAAGCTACTGACTGAATGAAAGGAGCTGGCATGTCACTCTCTTTGAATCTTCTTTATCATGCTAGGATTAGCAGGAAAAAGCAAAAAATTTCAGAATTGCACCTTGCAATGCGGAGAAATTACTGTTTGTGCATTTACAATATTCATTGATTTTTGCCATTGAAAAACATCATGTTATTCATATACCAGAAATGTTTGAAGCTACTGACTGAATGAAAAGACCTGGCATCTCACTCTCTTTGAATCTTCTTTATCATGCTAAGAGGAGCAGGAAAAAGCAAAAAATTTCAGAATTGCACGTTGCAATGTGGAGATATTACTGTTTGTGCATTTACAATATTCATTGATTTTTGCCATTGAAAAACGTCCAGAAATGTTTGAAGCTACTGACTGAATGAAAGGAGCTGGCATCTCACTCTCTTTGAATCTTCTTTATCATGCTAGGATTAGCAGGAAAAAGCAAAAAATTTCAGAATTGCACCTTGCAATGTGGAGATATTACTGTTTGTGCATTTACAATATTCATTGATTTTTGCCATTGAAAAACGTCCAGAAATGTTTGAAGCTACTGACTGAATGAAAGGAGCTGGCATCTCACTCTCTTTGAATCTTCTTTATCATGCTAGGATTAGCAGGAAAAAGCAAAAAATTTCAGAATTGCACCTTGCAATGTGGAGATATTACTGTTTGTGCATTTACAATATTCATTGATTTTTGCCATTGAAAAACGTCCAGAAATGTTTGAAGCTACTGACTGAATGAAAGGAGCTGGCATCTCACTCTCTTTGAATCTTCTTTATCATGCTAAGAGGAGCAGGAAAAAGCAAAAAATTTCAGAATTGCACGTTGCAATGTGGAGATATTACTGTTTGTGCATTTACAATATTCATTGATTTTTGCCATTGAAAAACATCCAGAAATGTTTGAAGCTACTGACTGAATGAAAGGTCGTGGCATCTCACTCTCTTTGAATCTTCTTTATCATGCTAGGATTAGCAGGAAAAAGCAAAAAATTTCAGAATTGCACCTTGCAATGCGGAGAAATTACTGTTTGTGCATTTACAATATTCATTGATTTTTGCCATTGAAAAACATCATGTTATTCATATACCAGAAATGTTTGAAGCTACTGACTGAATGAAAAGAGCTGGCATCTCACTCTCTTTGAATCTTCTTTATCATGCCAGGATTAGAAGGAAAAAGCAAAAAATTTCAGAATTGAACCTTGCAATGTGGAGATATTACTGTTTGTGCATTTACAATATTCATTGATTTTTGCCATTGAAAAACGTCCAGAAATGTTTGAAGCTACTGACTGAATGAAAGTAGCTGGCATCTCACTCTCTTTCAATCTTCTTTATCATGCTAGGATTGGCAGGAAAAAGCAAAAAATTTCAGAATTGCACCTTGCAATGCGGAGAAATTACTGTTTGTGCATTTACAATATTCATTGATTTTTGCCATTGAAAAACATCATGTTATTCATATACCAGAAATGTTTGAAGCTACTGACTGAATGAAAAGAGCTGGCATCTCACTCTCTTTGAATCTTCTTTATCATGCTAAGAGGAGCAGGAAAAAGCAAAAAATTTCAGAATTGCACCTTGCAATGTGGAGATATTACTGTTTGTGCATTTACAATATTCATTGATTTTTGCCATTGAAAAACGTCCAGAAATGTTTGAAGCTACTGACTGAATGAAAGGAGCTGGCATCTCACTCTCTTTGAATCTTCTTTATCATGCTAGGATTAGCAGGAAAAACCAAAAAATTTCAGAATTGCACCTTGCAATGCGGAGAAATTACTGTTTGTGCATTTACAATATTCATTGATTTTTGCCATTGAAAAACATCATGTTATTCATATACCAGAAATGTTTGAAGCTACTGACTGAATGAAAAGAGCTGGCATCTCACTCTCTTTGAATCTTCTTTATCATGCTAAGAGGAGCAGGAAAAAGCAAAAAATTTCCGAATTGCACCTTGCAATGTGGAGATATTACTGTTTGTGCATTTACAATATTCATTGATTTTTGCCATTGAAAAACGTCCAGAAATGTTTGAAGCTACTGACTGAATGAAAGGAGCTGGCATCTCACTCTCTTTGAATCTTCTTTATCATGCTAGGATTAGCAGGAAAAAGCAAAAAATTTTAGAATTGCACCTTGCAATGCGGAGAAATTACTGTTTGTGCATTTACAATATTCATTGATTTTTGCCATTGAAAAACATCATGTTATTCATATACCAGAAATGTTTGAAGCTACTGACTGAATGAAAAGAGCTGGCATCTCACTCTCTTTGAATCTTCTTTATCATGCTAGGATTAGCAGGAAAAAGCAAAAAATTTCAGAATTGCACCTTGCAATGTGGAGATATTACTGTTTGTGCATTTACAATATTCATTGATTTTTGCCATTGAAAAACGTCCAGAAATGTTTGAAGCTACTGACTGAATGAAAGGAGCTGGCATCTCACTCTCTTTGAATCTTCTTTATCATGCTAGGATTAGCAGGAAAAAGCAAAAAATTTCAGAATTGCACCTTGCAATGTGGAGTTATTACTGTTTGTGCATTTACAATATTCATTGATTTTTGCCATTGAAAAATGTCCAGAAATGTTTGAAGCTACTGACTGAATGAAAGGAGAAGGCATCTCACTCTCTTTGAATCTTCTTTATCATGCTAGGATTAGCAGGAAAAAGCAAAAAATTTCAGAATTGCACCTTGCAATGTGGAGATATTACTGTTTGTGCATTTACGATATTCATTGATTTTTGCCATTGAAAAACATCATGTTATTCATATACCAGAAATGTTTGAAGCTACTGACTGAATGAAAAGAGCTGGCATCTCACTCTCTTTGAATCTTCTTTATCATGCTAAGAGGAGCAGGAAAAAGCAAAAAATTTCAGAATTGCACCTTGCAATGTGGAGATATTACTGTTTGTGCATTTACAATATTCATTGATTTTTGCCATTGAAAAACGTCCGGAAATGTTTGAAGCTACTGACTGAATGAAAGGAGCTGGCATCTCACTCTCTTTGAATCTTCTTTATCATGCTAGGATTAGCAGGAAAAAGCAAAAAATTTCAGAATTGCACCTTGCAATGCGGAGAAATTACTGTTTGTGCATTTACAATATTCATTGATTTTTGCCATTGAAAAACATCATGTTATTCATATACCAGAAATGTTTGAAGCTACTGACTGAATGAAAAGACCTGGCATCTCACTCTCTTTGAATCTTCTTTATCATGCTAAGAGGAGCAGGAAAAAGCAAAAAATTTCAGAATTGCACCTTGCAATGTGGAGATATTACTGTTTGTGCATTTACAATATTCATTGATTTTTGCCATTGAAAAACATCATGTTTTTCATATACCAGAAATGTTTGAAGCTACTGACTGAATGAAAAGAGCTGGCATCTCACTCTCTTTGAATCTTCTTTATCATGCTAAGAGGAGCAGGAAAAAGCAAAAAAATTCAGAATTGCACCTTTCAATGTGGAGATATTACTGTTTGTGCATTTACAATATTCATTGATTTTTGCCATTGAAAAACGTCCAGAAATGTTTGAAGCTACTGACTGAATGAAAGGAGCTGGCATCTCACTCTCTTTGAATCTTCTTTATCATGCTAGGATTAGCAGGAAAAAGCAAAAAATTTCAGAATTGCACCTTGCAATGCGGAGAAATTACTGTTTGTGCATTTACAATATTCATTGATTTTTGCCATTGAAAAACATCATGTTATTCATATACCAGAAATGTTTGAAGCTACTGACTGAATGAAAAGAGCTGGCATCTCACTCTCTTTGAATCTTCTTTATCATGCAAAGAGGAGCAGGAAAAAGCAAAAAATTTCAGAATTGCACCTTGCAATGTGGAGATATTACTGTTTGTGCATTTACAATATTCATTGATTTTTGCCATTGAAAAACGTCCAGAAATGTTTGAAGCTACTGACTGAATGAAAGGAGCTGGCATGTCACTCTCTTTGAATCTTCTTTATCATGCTAGGATTAGCAGGAAAAAGCAAAAAATTTCAGAATTGCACCTTGCAAAGCGGAGAAATTACTGTTTGTGCATTTACAATATTCATTGATTTTTGCCATTGAAAAACATCATGTTATTCATATACCAGAAATGTTTGAAGCTACTGACTGAATGAAAAGAGCTGGCATCTCACTCTCTTTGAATCTTCTTTATCATGCCAGGATTAGCAGGAAAAAGCAAAAAATTTCAGAATTGCAACTTGCAATGTGGAGATATTACTGTTTGTGCATTTACAATATTCATTGATTTTTGCCATTGAAAAACGTCCAGAAATGTTTGAAGCTACTGACTGAATGAAAGGAGCTGGCATCTCACTCTCTTTGAATCTTCTTTATCATGCTAGGATTAGCAGGAAAAAGCAAAAAATTTCAGAATTGCACCTTGCAATGTGGAGTTATTACTGTTTGTGCATTTACAATATTCATTGATTTTTGCCATTGAAAAATGTCCAGAAATGTTTGAAGCTACTGACTGAATGAAAGGAGCTGGCATCTCACTCTCTTTGAATCTTCTTTATCATGCTAGGATTAGCAGGAAAAAGCAAAAAATTTCAGAATTGCACCTTGCAATGTGGAGATATTACTGTTTGTGCATTTACAATATTCATTGATTTTTGCCATTGAAAAACATCATGTTATTCATATACCAGAAATGTTTGAAGCTACTGACTGAATGAAAAGAGCTGGCATCTCACTCTCTTTGAATCTTCTTTATCATGCTAAGAGGAGCAGGAAAAAGCAAAAAATTTCAGAATTGCACCTTGCAATGTGGAGATATTACTGTTTGTGCATTTACAATATTCATTGATTTTTGCCATTGAAAAACGTCCAGAAATGTTTGAAGCTACTGACTGAATGAAAGGAGCTGGCATCTCACTCTCTTTGAATCTTCTTTATCATGCTAGGATTAGCAGGAAAAAGCAAAAAATTTCAGAATTGCACCTTGCAATGTGGAGATATAACTGTTTGTGCATTTACGATATTCATTGATTTTTGCCATTGAAAAACATCATGTTATTCATATACCAGAAATGTTTGAAGCTACTGACTGAATGAAAAGAGCTGGCATCTCACTCTCTTTGAATCTTCTTTATCATGCTAAGAGGAGCAGGAAAAAGCAAAAAATTTCAGAATTGCACCTTGCAATGTGGAGATATTACTGTTTGTGCATTTACAATATTCATTGATTTTTGCCATTGAAAAACGTCCAGAAATGTTTGAAGCTACTGACTGAATGAAAGGAGCTGGCATGTCACTCTCTTTGAATCTTCTTTATCATGCTAGGATTAGCAGGAAAAAGCAAAAAATTTCAGAATTGCACCTTGCAATGCGGAGAATTTACTGTTTGTGCATTTACAATATTCATTGATTTTTGCCATTGAAAAACATCATGTTATTCATATACCAGAAATGTTTGAAGCTACTGACTGAATGAAAAGACCTGGCATCTCACTCTCTTTGAATCTTCTTTATCATGCTAAGAGGAGCAGGAAAAAGCAAAAAATTTCAGAATTGCACGTTGCAATGTGGAGATATTACTGTTTGTGCATTTACAATATTCATTGATTTTTGCCATTGAAAAACGTCCAGAAATGTTTGAAGCTACTGACTGAATGAAAGGAGCTGGCATCTCACTCTCTTTGAATCTTCTTTATCATGCTAGGATTAGCAGGAAAAAGCAAAAAATTTCAGAATTGCACCTTGCAATGTGGAGATATTACAGTTTGTGCATTTACAATATTCATTGATTTTTGCCATTGAAAAACGTCCAGAAATGTTTGAAGCTACTGACTGAATGAAAGGAGCTGGCATCTCACTCTCTTTGAATCTTCTTTATCATGCTAGGATTAGCAGGAAAAAGCAAAAAATTTCAGAATTGCACCTTGCAATGTGGAGATATTACTGTTTGTGCATTTACAATATTCATTGATTTTTGCCATTGAAAAACGTCCAGAAATGTTTGAAGCTACTGACTGAATGAAAGGAGCTGGCATCTCACTCTCTTTGAATCTTCTTTATCATGCTAAGAGGAGCAGGAAAAAGCAAAAAATTTCAGAATTGCACGTTGCAATGTGGAGATATTACTGTTTGTGCATTTACAATATTCATTGATTTTTGCCATTGAAAAACATCCAGAAATGTTTGAAGCTACTGACTGAATGAAAGGTCGTGGCATCTCACTCTCTTTGAATCTTCTTTATCATGCTAGGATTAGCAGGAAAAAGCAAAAAATTTCAGAATTGCACCTTGCAATGCGGAGAAATTACTGTTTGTGCATTTACAATATTCATTGATTTTTGCCATTGAAAAACATCATGTTATTCATATACCAGAAATGTTTGAAGCTACTGACTGAATGAAAAGAGCTGGCATCTCACTCTCTTTGAATCTTCTTTATCATGCTAAGAGGAGCAGGAAAAAGCAAAAAATTTCAGAATTGCACCTTGCAATGTGGAGATATTACTGTTTGTGCATTTACAATATTCATTGATTTTTGCCATTGAAAAACGTCCAGAAATGTTTGAAGCTACTGACTGAATGAAAGGAGCTGGCATCTCACTCTCTTTGAATCTTCTTTATCAT
The DNA here is from genome assembly GCF_046119375.1 of Phyllobates terribilis. Lineage (NCBI taxonomy): Eukaryota > Metazoa > Chordata > Amphibia > Anura > Dendrobatidae > Phyllobates > Phyllobates terribilis. Next base: position 3,744,313 of record NW_027362909.1, on the reverse strand, counting down.
GCTAGGATTAGCAGGAAAAAGCAAAAAATTTCAGAATTGCACCTTGCAATGCGGAGAAATTACTGTTTGTGCATTTACAATATTCATTGATTTTTGCCATTGAAAAACATCATGTTATTCATATACCAGAAATGTTTGAAGCTACTGACTGAATGAAAGGAGCTGGCATCTCACTCTCTTTGAATCTTCTTTATCATGCTAAGAGGAGCAGGAAAAAGCAAAAAATTTCAGAATTGCACCTTGCAATGTGGAGATATTACTGTTTGTGCATTTACAATATTCATTGATTTTTGCCATTGAAAAACGTCCAGAAATGTTTGAAGCTACTGACTGAATGAAAGGAGCTGGCATCTCACTCTCTTTGAATCTTCTTTATCATGCTAGGATTAGCAGGAAAAAGCAAAAAATTTCAGAATTGCACCTTGCAATGCGGAGAAATTACTGTTTGTGCATTTACAATATTCATTGATTTTTGCCATTGAAAAACATCATGTTATTCATATACCAGAAATGTTTGAAGCTACTGACTGAATGAAAAGAGCTGGCATCTCACTCTCTTTGAATATTCTTTATCATTCTAGGATTAGCAGGAAAAAGCAAAAAATTTCAGAATTGCACCTTGCAATGTGGAGATATTACTGTTTGTGCTTTTACAATATTCATTGATTTTTGCCATTGAAAAACGTCCAGAAATGTTTGAAGCTACTGACTGAATGAAAGGAGCTGGCATCTCACTCTCTTTGAATCTTCTTTATCATGCTAGGATTAGCAGGAAAAAGCAAAAAATTTCAGAATTGCACCTTGCAATGTGGAGTTATTACTGTTTGTGCATTTACAATATTCATTGATTTTTGCCATTGAAAAATGTCCAGAAATGTTTGAAGCTACTGACTGAATGAAAGGAGCTGGCATCTCACTCTCTTTGAATCTTCTTTATCATGCTAGGATTAGCAGGAAAAAGCAAAAAATTTCAGAATTGCACCTTGCAATGTGGAGATATAACTGTTTGTGCATTTACGATATTCATTGATTTTTGCCATTGAAAAACATCATGTTATTCATATACCAGAAATGTTTGAAGCTACTGACTGAATGAAAAGAGCTGGCATCTCACTCTCTTTGAATCTTCTTTATCATGCTAAGAGGAGCAGGAAAAAGCAAAAAATTTCAGAATTGCACCTTGCAATGTGGAGATATTACTGTTTGTGCATTTACAATATTCATTGATTTTTGCCATTGAAAAACGTCCAGAAATGTTTGAAGCTACTGACTGAATGAAAGGAGCTGGCATGTCACTCTCTTTGAATCTTCTTTATCATGCTAGGATTAGCAGGAAAAAGCAAAAAATTTCAGAATTGCACCTTGCAATGCGGAGAAATTACTGTTTGTGCATTTACAATATTCATTGATTTTTGCCATTGAAAAACATCATGTTATTCATATACCAGAAATGTTTGAAGCTACTGACTGAATGAAAAGACCTGGCATCTCACTCTCTTTGAATCTTCTTTATCATGCTAAGAGGAGCAGGAAAAAGCAAAAAATTTCAGAATTGCACGTTGCAATGTGGAGATATTACTGTTTGTGCATTTACAATATTCATTGATTTTTGCCATTGAAAAACGTCCAGAAATGTTTGAAGCTACTGACTGAATGAAAGGAGCTGGCATCTCACTCTCTTTGAATCTTCTTTATCATGCTAGGATTAGCAGGAAAAAGCAAAAAATTTCAGAATTGCACCTTGCAATGTGGAGATATTACTGTTTGTGCATTTACAATATTCATTGATTTTTGCCATTGAAAAACGTCCAGAAATGTTTGAAGCTACTGACTGAATGAAAGGAGCTGGCATCTCACTCTCTTTGAATCTTCTTTATCATGCTAGGATTAGCAGGAAAAAGCAAAAAATTTCAGAATTGCACCTTGCAATGTGGAGATATTACTGTTTGTGCATTTACAATATTCATTGATTTTTGCCATTGAAAAACGTCCAGAAATGTTTGAAGCTACTGACTGAATGAAAGGAGCTGGCATCTCACTCTCTTTGAATCTTCTTTATCATGCTAAGAGGAGCAGGAAAAAGCAAAAAATTTCAGAATTGCACGTTGCAATGTGGAGATATTACTGTTTGTGCATTTACAATATTCATTGATTTTTGCCATTGAAAAACATCCAGAAATGTTTGAAGCTACTGACTGAATGAAAGGTCGTGGCATCTCACTCTCTTTGAATCTTCTTTATCATGCTAGGATTAGCAGGAAAAAGCAAAAAATTTCAGAATTGCACCTTGCAATGCGGAGAAATTACTGTTTGTGCATTTACAATATTCATTGATTTTTGCCATTGAAAAACATCATGTTATTCATATACCAGAAATGTTTGAAGCTACTGACTGAATGAAAAGAGCTGGCATCTCACTCTCTTTGAATCTTCTTTATCATGCCAGGATTAGAAGGAAAAAGCAAAAAATTTCAGAATTGAACCTTGCAATGTGGAGATATTACTGTTTGTGCATTTACAATATTCATTGATTTTTGCCATTGAAAAACGTCCAGAAATGTTTGAAGCTACTGACTGAATGAAAGTAGCTGGCATCTCACTCTCTTTCAATCTTCTTTATCATGCTAGGATTGGCAGGAAAAAGCAAAAAATTTCAGAATTGCACCTTGCAATGCGGAGAAATTACTGTTTGTGCATTTACAATATTCATTGATTTTTGCCATTGAAAAACATCATGTTATTCATATACCAGAAATGTTTGAAGCTACTGACTGAATGAAAAGAGCTGGCATCTCACTCTCTTTGAATCTTCTTTATCATGCTAAGAGGAGCAGGAAAAAGCAAAAAATTTCAGAATTGCACCTTGCAATGTGGAGATATTACTGTTTGTGCATTTACAATATTCATTGATTTTTGCCATTGAAAAACGTCCAGAAATGTTTGAAGCTACTGACTGAATGAAAGGAGCTGGCATCTCACTCTCTTTGAATCTTCTTTATCATGCTAGGATTAGCAGGAAAAACCAAAAAATTTCAGAATTGCACCTTGCAATGCGGAGAAATTACTGTTTGTGCATTTACAATATTCATTGATTTTTGCCATTGAAAAACATCATGTTATTCATATACCAGAAATGTTTGAAGCTACTGACTGAATGAAAAGAGCTGGCATCTCACTCTCTTTGAATCTTCTTTATCATGCTAAGAGGAGCAGGAAAAAGCAAAAAATTTCCGAATTGCACCTTGCAATGTGGAGATATTACTGTTTGTGCATTTACAATATTCATTGATTTTTGCCATTGAAAAACGTCCAGAAATGTTTGAAGCTACTGACTGAATGAAAGGAGCTGGCATCTCACTCTCTTTGAATCTTCTTTATCATGCTAGGATTAGCAGGAAAAAGCAAAAAATTTTAGAATTGCACCTTGCAATGCGGAGAAATTACTGTTTGTGCATTTACAATATTCATTGATTTTTGCCATTGAAAAACATCATGTTATTCATATACCAGAAATGTTTGAAGCTACTGACTGAATGAAAAGAGCTGGCATCTCACTCTCTTTGAATCTTCTTTATCATGCTAGGATTAGCAGGAAAAAGCAAAAAATTTCAGAATTGCACCTTGCAATGTGGAGATATTACTGTTTGTGCATTTACAATATTCATTGATTTTTGCCATTGAAAAACGTCCAGAAATGTTTGAAGCTACTGACTGAATGAAAGGAGCTGGCATCTCACTCTCTTTGAATCTTCTTTATCATGCTAGGATTAGCAGGAAAAAGCAAAAAATTTCAGAATTGCACCTTGCAATGTGGAGTTATTACTGTTTGTGCATTTACAATATTCATTGATTTTTGCCATTGAAAAATGTCCAGAAATGTTTGAAGCTACTGACTGAATGAAAGGAGAAGGCATCTCACTCTCTTTGAATCTTCTTTATCATGCTAGGATTAGCAGGAAAAAGCAAAAAATTTCAGAATTGCACCTTGCAATGTGGAGATATTACTGTTTGTGCATTTACGATATTCATTGATTTTTGCCATTGAAAAACATCATGTTATTCATATACCAGAAATGTTTGAAGCTACTGACTGAATGAAAAGAGCTGGCATCTCACTCTCTTTGAATCTTCTTTATCATGCTAAGAGGAGCAGGAAAAAGCAAAAAATTTCAGAATTGCACCTTGCAATGTGGAGATATTACTGTTTGTGCATTTACAATATTCATTGATTTTTGCCATTGAAAAACGTCCGGAAATGTTTGAAGCTACTGACTGAATGAAAGGAGCTGGCATCTCACTCTCTTTGAATCTTCTTTATCATGCTAGGATTAGCAGGAAAAAGCAAAAAATTTCAGAATTGCACCTTGCAATGCGGAGAAATTACTGTTTGTGCATTTACAATATTCATTGATTTTTGCCATTGAAAAACATCATGTTATTCATATACCAGAAATGTTTGAAGCTACTGACTGAATGAAAAGACCTGGCATCTCACTCTCTTTGAATCTTCTTTATCATGCTAAGAGGAGCAGGAAAAAGCAAAAAATTTCAGAATTGCACCTTGCAATGTGGAGATATTACTGTTTGTGCATTTACAATATTCATTGATTTTTGCCATTGAAAAACATCATGTTTTTCATATACCAGAAATGTTTGAAGCTACTGACTGAATGAAAAGAGCTGGCATCTCACTCTCTTTGAATCTTCTTTATCATGCTAAGAGGAGCAGGAAAAAGCAAAAAAATTCAGAATTGCACCTTTCAATGTGGAGATATTACTGTTTGTGCATTTACAATATTCATTGATTTTTGCCATTGAAAAACGTCCAGAAATGTTTGAAGCTACTGACTGAATGAAAGGAGCTGGCATCTCACTCTCTTTGAATCTTCTTTATCATGCTAGGATTAGCAGGAAAAAGCAAAAAATTTCAGAATTGCACCTTGCAATGCGGAGAAATTACTGTTTGTGCATTTACAATATTCATTGATTTTTGCCATTGAAAAACATCATGTTATTCATATACCAGAAATGTTTGAAGCTACTGACTGAATGAAAAGAGCTGGCATCTCACTCTCTTTGAATCTTCTTTATCATGCAAAGAGGAGCAGGAAAAAGCAAAAAATTTCAGAATTGCACCTTGCAATGTGGAGATATTACTGTTTGTGCATTTACAATATTCATTGATTTTTGCCATTGAAAAACGTCCAGAAATGTTTGAAGCTACTGACTGAATGAAAGGAGCTGGCATGTCACTCTCTTTGAATCTTCTTTATCATGCTAGGATTAGCAGGAAAAAGCAAAAAATTTCAGAATTGCACCTTGCAAAGCGGAGAAATTACTGTTTGTGCATTTACAATATTCATTGATTTTTGCCATTGAAAAACATCATGTTATTCATATACCAGAAATGTTTGAAGCTACTGACTGAATGAAAAGAGCTGGCATCTCACTCTCTTTGAATCTTCTTTATCATGCCAGGATTAGCAGGAAAAAGCAAAAAATTTCAGAATTGCAACTTGCAATGTGGAGATATTACTGTTTGTGCATTTACAATATTCATTGATTTTTGCCATTGAAAAACGTCCAGAAATGTTTGAAGCTACTGACTGAATGAAAGGAGCTGGCATCTCACTCTCTTTGAATCTTCTTTATCATGCTAGGATTAGCAGGAAAAAGCAAAAAATTTCAGAATTGCACCTTGCAATGTGGAGTTATTACTGTTTGTGCATTTACAATATTCATTGATTTTTGCCATTGAAAAATGTCCAGAAATGTTTGAAGCTACTGACTGAATGAAAGGAGCTGGCATCTCACTCTCTTTGAATCTTCTTTATCATGCTAGGATTAGCAGGAAAAAGCAAAAAATTTCAGAATTGCACCTTGCAATGTGGAGATATTACTGTTTGTGCATTTACAATATTCATTGATTTTTGCCATTGAAAAACATCATGTTATTCATATACCAGAAATGTTTGAAGCTACTGACTGAATGAAAAGAGCTGGCATCTCACTCTCTTTGAATCTTCTTTATCATGCTAAGAGGAGCAGGAAAAAGCAAAAAATTTCAGAATTGCACCTTGCAATGTGGAGATATTACTGTTTGTGCATTTACAATATTCATTGATTTTTGCCATTGAAAAACGTCCAGAAATGTTTGAAGCTACTGACTGAATGAAAGGAGCTGGCATCTCACTCTCTTTGAATCTTCTTTATCATGCTAGGATTAGCAGGAAAAAGCAAAAAATTTCAGAATTGCACCTTGCAATGCGGAGAAATTACTGTTTGTGCATTTACAATATTCATTGATTTTTGCCATTGAAAAACATCATGTTATTCATATACCAGAAATGTTTGAAGCTACTGACTGAATGAAAAGAGCTGGCATCTCACTCTCTTTGAATCTTCTTTATCATGCTAAGAGGAGCAGGAAAAAGCAAAAAATTTCAGAATTGCACCTTGCAATGTGGAGATATTACTGTTTGTGCATTTACAATATTCATTGATTTTTGCCATTGAAAAACGTCCAGAAATGTTTGAAGCTACTGACTGAATGAAAGGAGCTGGCATCTCACTCTCTTTGAATCTTCTTTATCATGCTAGGATTAGCAGGAAAAAGCAAAAAATTTCAGAATTGCACCTTGCAATGCGGAGAAATTACTGTTTGTGCATTTACAATATTCATTGATTTTTGCCATTGAAAAACATCATGTTATTCATATACCAGAAATGTTTGAAGCTACTGACTGAATGAAAAGAGCTGGCATCTCACTCTCTTTGAATCTTCTTTATCATGCTAGTATTAGCAGGAAAAAGCAAAAAATTTCAGAATTGCACCTTGCAATGTGGAGATATTACTGTTTGTGCATTTACAATATTCATTGATTTTTGCCATTGAAAAACGTCCAGAAATGTTTGAAGCTACTGACTAAATGAAAGGAGCTGGCATCTCACTCTCTTTGAATCTTCTTTATCATGCTAGGATTAGCAGGAAAGAGCAAAAAATTTCAGAATTGCACCTTGCAATGCGGAGTTATTACTGTTTGTGCATTTACAATATTCATTGATTTTTGCCATTGAAAAATGTCCAGAAATGTTTGAAGCTACTGACTGAATGAAAGGAGCTGGCATCTCACTCTCTTTGAATCTTCTTTATCATGCTAGGATTAGCAGGAAAAAGCAAAAAATTTCAGAATTGCACCTTGCAATGTGGAGATATTACTGTTTGTGCATTTACAATATTCATTGATTTTTGCCATTGAAAAACATCATGTTATTCATATACCAGAAATGTTTGAAGCTACTGACTGAATGAAAATAGCTGGCATCTCACTCTCTTTGAATCTTCTTTATCATGCTAAGAGGAGCAGGAAAAAGCAAAAAATTTCAGAATTGCACCTTGCAATGTGGAGATATTACTGTTTGTGCATTTACAATATTGATTGATTTTTGCCATTGAAAAACGTCCAGAAATGTTTGAAGCTACTGACTGAATGAAAGGAGCTGGCATCTCACTCTCTTTGAATCTTCTTTATCATGCTAGGATTAGCAGGAAAAAGCAAAAAATTTCAGAATTGCACCTTGCAATGCGGAGAAATTACTGTTTGTGCATTTACAATATTCATTGATTTTTGCCATTGAAAAACATCATGTTATTCATATACCAGAAATGTTTGAAGCTACTGACTGAATGAAAAGAGCTGGCATCTCACTCTCTTTGAATCTTCTTTATCATGCTAAGAGGAGCAGGAAAAAGCAAAAAATTTCAGAATTGCACCTTGCAATGTGGAGATATTACTGTTTGTGCATTTACAATATTCATTTATTTTTGCCATTGAAAAACGTCCAGAAATGTTTGAAGCTACTGACTGAATGAAAGGAGCTGGCATCTCACTCTCTTTGAATCTTCTTTATCATGCTAGGATTAGCAGGAAAAAGCAAAAAAATTTCAGAATTGCACCTTGCAATTCGGAGAAATTTCTGTTTGTGCATTTACAATATTCATTGATTTTTGCCATTGAAAAACATCATGTTATTCATATACCAGAAATGTTTGAAGCTACTGACTGAATGAAAAGAGCTGGCATCTCACTCTCTTTGAATCTTCTTTATCATGCTAAGAGGAGCAGGAAAAAGCAAAAAATTTCAGAATTGCACCTTGCAATGTGGAGATATTACTGTTTGTGCATTTACAATATTCATTGATTTTTGCCATTGAAAAACGTCCGGAAATGTTTGAAGCTACTGACTGAATGAAAGGAGCTGGCATCTCACTCTCTTTGAATCTTCTTTATCATGCTAGGATTAGCAGGAAAAAGCAAAAAATTTCAGAATTGCACCTTGCAATGCGGAGAAATTACTGTTTGTGCATTTACAATATTCATTGATTTTTGCCATTGAAAAACATCATGTTATTCATATACCAGAAATGTTTGAAGCTACTGACTGAATGAAAAGACCTGGCATCTCACTCTATTTGAATCTTCTTTATCATGCTAAGAGGAGCAGGAAAAAGCAAAAAATTTCAGAATTGCACCTTGCAATGTGGAGATATTACTGTTTGTGCATTTACAATATTCATTGATTTTTGCCATTGAAAAACATCATGTTTTTCATATACCAGAAATGTTTGAAGCTACTGACTGAATGAAAAGAGCTGGCATCTCACTCTCTTTGAATCTTCTTTATCATGCTAAGAGGAGCAGGAAAAAGCAAAAAAATTCAGAATTGCACCTTTCAATGTGGAGATATTACTGTTTGTGCATTTACAATATTCATTGATTTTTGCCATTGAAAAACATCATGTTATTCATATACCAGAAATGTTTGAAGCTACTGACTGAATGAAAAGACCTGGCATCTCACTCTATTTGAATCTTCTTTATCATGCTAAGAGGAGCAGGAAAAAGCAAAAAATTTCAGAATTGCACCTTGCAATGTGGAGATATTACTGTTTGTGCATTTACAATATTCATTGATTTTTGCCATTGAAAAACATCATGTTTTTCATATACCAGAAATGTTTGAAGCTACTGACTGAATGAAAAGAGCTGGCATCTCACTCTCTTTGAATCTTCTTTATCATGCTAAGAGGAGCAGGAAAAAGCAAAAAAATTCAGAATTGCACCTTTCAATGTGGAGATATTACTGTTTGTGCATTTACAATATTCATTGATTTTTGCCATTGAAAAACGTCCAGAAATGTTTGAAGCTACTGACTGAATGAAAGGAGCTGGCATCTCACTCTCTTTGAATCTTCTTTATCATGCTAGGATTAGCAGGAAAAAGCAAAAAATTTCAGAATTGCACCTTGCAATGCGGAGAAATTACTGTTTGTGCATTTACAATATTCATTGATTTTTGCCATTGAAAAACATCATGTTATTCATATACCAGAAATGTTTGAAGCTACTGACTGAATGAAAAGAGCTGGAATCTCACTCTCTTTGAATCTTCTTTATCATGCCAGGATTAGCAGGAAAAAGCAAAAAATTTCAGAATTGCACCTTGCAATGTGGAGATATTACTGTTTGTGCATTTACAATATTCATTGATTTTTGCCATTGAAAAACGTCCAGAAATGTTTGAAGCTACTGACTGAATGAAAGGAGCTGGCATCTCACTCTCTTTGAATCTTCTTTATCATGCTAGGATTAGCAGGAAAAAGCAAAAAATTTCAGAATTGCACCTTGCAATGTGGAGTTATTACTGTTTGTGCATTTACAATATTCATTGATTTTTGCCATTGAAAAATGTCCAGAAATGTTTGAAGCTACTGACTGAATGAAAGGAGCTGGCATCTCACTCTCTTTGAATCTTCTTTATCATGCTAGGATTAGCAGGAAAAAGCAAAAAATTTCAGAATTGCACCTTGCAATGTGGAGATATTACTGTTTGTGCATTTACAATATTCATTGATTTTTGCCATTGAAAAACATCATGTTATTCATATACCAGAAATGTTTGAAGCTACTGACTGAATGAAAAGAGCTGGCATCTCACTCTCTTTGAATCTTCTTTATCATGCTAAGAGGAGCAGGAAAAAGCAAAAAATTTCAGAATTGCACCTTGCAATGTGGAGATATTACTGTTTGTGCATTTACAATATTCATTGATTTTTGCCATTGAAAAACGTCCAGAAATGTTTGAAGCTACTGACTGAATGAAAGGAGCTGGCATCTCACTCTCCTTGAATCTTCTTTATCATGCTAGGATTAGCAGGAAAAAGCAAAAAATTTCAGAATTGCACCTTGCAATGCGGAGAAATTACTGTTTGTGCATTTACAATATTCATTGATTTTTGCCATTGAAAAACATCAGGTTATTCATATACCAGAAATGTTTGAAGCTACTGACTGAATGAAAAGAGCTGGCATCTCACTCTCTTTGAATCTTCTTTATCATGCTAAGAGGAGCAGGAAAAAGCAAAAAATTTCAGAATTGCACCTTGCAATGTGGAGATATTACTGTTTGTGCATTTACAATATTCATTGATTTTTGCCATTGAAAAACGTCCAGAAATGTTTGAAGCTACTGACTGAATGAAAGGAGCTGGCATCTCACTCTCTTTGAATCTTCTTTATCATGCTAGGATTAGCAGGAAAAAGCAAAAAATTTCAGAATTGCACCTTGCAATGCGGAGAAATTACTGTTTGTGCATTTACAATATTCATTGATTTTTGCCATTGAAAAACATCATGTTATTCATATACCAGAAATGTTTGAAGCTACTGACTGAATGAAAAGAGCTGGCATCTCACTCTCTTTGAATCTTCTTTATCATGCTAGTATTAGCAGGAAAAAGCAAAAAATTTCAGAATTGCACCTTGCAATGTGGAGATATTACTGTTTGTGCATTTACAATATTCATTGATTTTTGCCATTGAAAAACGTCCAGAAATGTTTGAAGCTACTGACTAAATGAAAGGAGCTGGCATCTCACTCTCTTTGAATCTTCTTTATCATGCTAGGATTAGCAGGAAAGAGCAAAAAATTTCAGAATTGCACCTTGCAATGCGGAGAAATTACTGTTTGTGCATTTACAATATTCATTGATTTTTGCCATTGAAAAACATCATGTTATTCATATACCAGAAATGTTTGAAGCTACTGACTGAATGAAAAGAGCTGGCATCTCACTCTCTTTGAATCTTCTTTATCATGCTAAGAGGAGCAGGAAAAAGCAAAAAATTTCAGAATTGCACCTTGCAATGTGGAGATATTACTGTTTGTGCATTTACAATATTCATTTATTTTTGCCTTTGAAAAACGTCCAGAAATGTTTGAAGCTACTGACTGAATGAAAGGAGCTGGCATCTCACTCTCTTTGAATCTTCTTTATCATGCTAGGATTAGCAGGAAAAAGCAAAAAAATTTCAGAATTGCACCTTGCAATGCGGAGAAATTTCTGTTTGTGCATTTACAATATTCATTGATTTTTGCCATTGAAAAACATCATGTTATTCATATACCAGAAATGTTTGAAGCTACTGACTGAATGAAAAGAGCTGGCATCTCACTCTCTTTGAATCTTCTTTATCATGCTAAGAGGAGCAGGAAAAAGCAAAAAATTTCAGAATTGCACGTTGCAATGTGGAGATATTACTGTTTGTGCATTTACAATATTCATTGATTTTTGCCATTGAAAAACGTCCAGAAATGTTTGAAGCTACTGACTGAATGAAAGGAGCTGGCATCTCACTCTCTTTGAATCTTCTTTATCATGCTAGGATTAGCAGGAAAAAGCAAAAAATTTCAGAATTGCACCTTGCAATGCGGAGAAATTACTGTTTGTGCATTTACAATATTCATTGATTTTTGCCATTGAAAAACATCATGTTATTCATATACCAGAAATGTTTGAAGCTACTGACTGAATGATAAGAGCTGGCATCTCACTCTCTTTGAATCTTCTTTATCATGCTAAGAGGAGCAGGAAAAAGCAAAAAATTTCAGAATTGCACGCTGCAATGTGGAGATATTACTGTTTGTGCATTTACAATATTCATTGATTTTTGCTATTGAAAAACGTCCAGAAATGTTTGAAGCTACTGACTGAATGAAAGGAGCTGGCATCTCACTCTCTTTGAATCTTCTTTATCATGCTAGAATTAGCAGGAAAAAGCAAAAAATTTCAGAATTGCACCTTGCAATGCGGAGAAATTACTGTTTGTGCATTTACAATATTCATTGATTTTTGCCATTGAAAAACATCATGTTATTCATATACCAGAAATGTTTGAAGCTACTGACTGAATGAAAAGAGCTGGCATCTCACTCTCTTTGAATCTTCTTTATCATGCTAGGATTAGCAGGAAAAAGCAAAAAATTTCAGAATTGCAATTTGCAATGCGGAGAAATTACTGTTTGTGCATTTACAATATTCATTGATTTTTGCTATTGAAAAACATCATGTTATTCATATACCAGAAATGTTTGAAGCTACTGACTGAATGAAAAGAGCTGCCATCTCACTCTCTTTGAATCTTCTTTATCATGCTAAGAGGAGCAGGAAAAAGCAAAAAATTTCAGAATTGCACCTTGCAATGTGGAGATATTACTGTTTGTGCATTTACAATATTCATTGATTTTTGCCATTGAAAAACGTCCAGAAATGTTTGAAGCTACTGACTGAATGAAAGGAGCTGGCATCTCACTCTCTTTGAATCTTCTTTATCATGCTAGGATTAGCAGGAAAAAGCAAAAAATTTCAGAATTGCACCTTGCAATGCGGAGAAATTACTCTTTGTGCATTTACAATATTCATTGATTTTTGCCATTGAAAAACATCATGTTATTCATATACCAGAAATGTTTGAAGCTACTGACTGAATGAAAAGAGCTGGCATCTCACTCTCTTTGAATCTTCTTTATCATGCTAGGATTAGCAGGAAAAAGCAAAAAATTTCAGAATTGCACCTTGCAATGTGGAGATATTACTGTTTGTGCATTTACAATATTCATTGATTTTTGCCATTGCAAAACGTCCAGAAATGTTTAAAGCTACTGACTGAATGAAAGGAGCTGGCATCGCACTCTCTTTGAATCTTCTTTATCATGCTAGGATTAGCAGGAAAAAGCAAAAAATTTCAGAATTGCAGCTTGCAATGTGGAGTTATTACTGTTTGTGTAATTACAATATTCATTGATTTTTGCCATTGAAAAATGTCCAGAAATGTTTGAAGCTACTGACTGAATGAAAGGAGCTGGCATCTCACTCTCTTTGAATCTTCTTTATCATGCTAGGATTAGCAGGAAAAAGCAAAAAATTTCAGAATTGCACCTTGCAATGTGGAGATATTACTGTTTGTGCATTTACAATATTCATTGATTTTTGCCATTGAAAAACCATGTTATTCATATACCAGAAATGTTTGAAGCTACTGACTGAATGAAAAGAGCTGGCATCTCACTCTCTTTGAATCTTCTTTATCATGCTAAGAGGAGCAGGAAAAAGCAAAAAATTTCAGAATTGCACCTTGCAATGTGGAGATATTACTGTTTGTGCATTTACAATATTCATTGATTTTTGCCATTGAAAAACGTCCAGAAATGTTTGAAGCTACTGACTGAATGAAAGGAGCTGGCATCTCACTCTCTTTGAATCTTCTTTATCATGCTAGGATTAGTAGGAAAAAGCAAAAAATTTCAGAATTGCACCTTGCAATGCGGAGAAATTACTGTTTGTGCATTTACAATATTCATTGATTTTTGCCATTGAAAAACATCATGTTATTCATATACCAGAAATGTTTGAAGCTACTGACTGAATGAAAAGAGCTGGCATCTCACTCTCTTTGAATCTTCTTTATCATGCTAAGAGGAGCAGGAAAAAGCAAAAAATTTCAGAATTGCACCTTGCAATGTGGAGATATTACTGTTTGTGCATTTACAATATTCATTGATTTTTGCCATTGAAAAACGTCCAGAAATGTTTGAAGCTACTGACTGAATGAAAGGAGCTGGCATCTCACTCTCTTTGAATCTTCTTTATCATGCTAGGATTAGCAGGAAAAAGCAAAAAATTTCAGAATTGCACCTTGCAATGCGGAGAAATTACTGTTTGTGCATTTACAATATTCATTGATTTTTGCCATTGAAAAATATCATGTTATTCATATACCAGAAATGTTTGAAGCTACTGACTGAATGAAAAGAGCTGGCATATCACTCTCTTTGAATCTTCTTTATCATGCCAGGATTAGCAGGAAAAAGCAAAAAATTTCAGAATTGCACCTTGCAATGTGGAGATATTACTGTTTGTGCATTTACAATATTCATTGATTTTTGCCATTGAAAAACGTCCAGAAATGTTTGAAGCTACTGACTGAATGAAAGGAGCTGGCATCTCACTCTCTTTGAATCTTCTTTATCATGCTAGGATTAGCAGGAAAAAGCAAAAAATTTCAGAATTGCACCTTGCAATGTGGAGTTATTACTGTTTGTGCATTTACAATATTCATTGATTTTTGCCATTGAAAAACGTCCAGAAAGTTTGAAGCTACTGACTGAATGAAAGGAGCTGGCATCTCACTCTCTCTGAATCTTCTTTATCATGCTAGGATTAGCAGGAAAAAGCAAAAAATTTCAGAATTGCACCTTGCAATGTGGAGATATTACTGTTTGTGCATTTACAATATTCATTGATTTTTGCCATTGAAAAACCATGTTATTCATATACCAGAAATGTTTGAAGCTACTGACTGAATGAAAAGAGCTGGCATCTCACTCTCTTTGCATCTTCTTTATCATGCTAAGAGGAGCAGGAAAAAGCAAAAAATTTCAGAATTGCACCTTGCAATGTGGAGATATTACTGTTTGTGCATTTACAATATTCATTTATTTTTGCCATTGAAAAACGTCCAGAAATGTTTGAAGCTACTGACTGAATGAAAGGAGCTGGCATCTCACTCTCTTTGAATCTTCTTTATCATGCTAGGATTAGCAGGAAAAAGCAAAAAAATTTCAGAATTGCACCTTGCAATGCGGAGAAATTACTGTTTGTGCATTTACAATATTCATTGATTTTTGCCATTGAAAAACATCATGTTATTCATATACCAGAAATGTTTGAAGCTACTGACTGAATGAAAAGAGCTGGCATCTCACTCTCTTTGAATCTTCTTTATCATGCTAAGAGGAGCAGGAAAAAGCAAAAAATTTCAGAATTGCACCTTGCAATGTGGAGATATTACTGTTTGTGCATTTACAATATTCATTGATTTTTGCCATTGAAAAACGTCCAGAAATGTTTGAAGCTACTGACTGAATGAAAGGAGCTGGCATCTCACTCTCTTTGAATCTTCTTTATCATGCTAGGATTAGCAGGAAAAAGCAAAAAAATTTCAGAATTGCACCTTGCAATGCGGAGAAATTACTGTTTGTGCATTTACAATATTCATTGATTTTTGCCATTGAAAAACATCATGTTATTCATATACCAGAAATGTTTGAAGCTACTGACTGAATGAAAAGAGCTGGCATCTCACTCTCTTTGAATCTTCTTTATCATGCTAAGAGGAGCAGGAAAAAGCAAAAAATTTCAGAATTGCACCTTGCAATGTGGAGATATTACTGTTTGTGCATTTACAATATTCATTGATTTTTGCCATTGAAAAACGTCCAGAAATGTTTGAAGCTACTGACTGAATGAAAGGAGCTGGCATCTCACTCTCTTTGAATCTTCTTTATCATGCTAGGATTAGCAGGAAAAAGCAAAAAATTTCAGAATTGAACCTTGCAATGCGGAGAAATTACTGTTTGTGCATTTACAATATTCATTGATTTTTGCCATTGAAAAACCATGTTATTCATATACCAGAAATGTTTGAAGCTACTGACTGAATGAAAAGAGCTGGCATCTCACTCTCTTTGAATCTTCTTTATCATGCTAGGATTAGCAGGAAAAAGCAAAAAATTTCAGAATTGCACCTTGCAATGCGGAGAAATTACTGTTTGTGCATTTACAATATTCATTGATTTTTGCCATTGAAAAACCATGTTATTCATATACCAGAAATGTTTGAAGCTACTGACTGAATGAAAAGAGCTGGCATCTCACTCTCTTTGAATCTTCTTTATCATGCTAAGAGGAGCAGGAAAAAGCAAAAAATTTCAGAATTGCACGTTGCAATGTGGAGATATTACTGTTTGTGCATTTACAATATTCATTGATTTTTGCCATTGAAAAACGTCCAGAAATGTTTGAAGCTACTGACTGAATGAAAGGAGCTGGCATCTCACTCTCTTTGAATCTTCTTTATCATGCTAGAATTAGCAGGAAAAAGCAAAAAATTTCAGAATTGCACCTTGCAATGCGGAGAAATTACTGTTTGTGCATTTACAATATTCATTGATTTTTGCCATTGAAAAACATCATGTTATTCATATACCAGAAATGTTTGAAGCTACTGACTGAATGAAAAGAGCTGGCATCTCACTCTCTTTGAATCTTCTTTATCATGCTAGGATTAGCAGGAAAAAGCAAAAAATTTCAGAATTGCACCTTGCAATGCGGAGAAATTACTGTTTGTGCATTTACAATATTCATTGATTTTTGCCATTGAAAAACATCATGTTATTCATATACCAGAAATGTTTGAAGCTACTGACTGAATGAAAAGAGCTGGCATCTCACTCTCTTTGAATCTTCTTTATCATGCTAAGAGGAGCAGGAAAAAGCAAAAAATTTCAGAATTGCACCTTGCAATGTGGAGATATTACTGTTTGTGCATTTACAATATTCATTGATTTTTGCCTTTGAAAAACGTCCAGAAATGTTTGAAGCTACTGACTGAATGAAAGGAGCTGGCATCTCACTCTCTTTGAATCTTCTTTATCATGCTAGGATTAGCAGGAAAAAGCAAAAAAAATTTCAGAATTGCACCTTGCAATGCGGAGAAATTACTCTTTGTGCATTTACAATATTCATTGATTTTTGCCATTGAAAAACATCATGTTATTCATATACCAGAAATGTTTGAAGCTACTGACTGAATGAAAAGAGCTGGCATCTTACTCTCTTTGAATCTTCTTTATCATGCTAGGATTAGCAGGAAAAAGCAAAAAATTTCAGAATTGCACCTTGCAATGTGGAGATATTACTGTTTGTGCATTTACAATATTCATTGATTTTTGCCATTGAAAAACGTCCAGAAATGTTTGAAGCTACTGACTGAATGAAAGGAGCTGGCATCGCACTCTCTTTGAATCTTCTTTATCATGCTAGGATTAGCAGGAAAAAGCAAAAAATTTCAGAATTGCAGCTTGCAATGTGGAGTTATTACTGTTTGTGTAATTACAATATTCATTGATTTTTGCCATTGAAAAATGTCCAGAAATGTTTGAAGCTACTGACTGAATGAAAGGAGCTGGCATCGCACTCTCTTTGAATCTTCTTTATCATGCTAGGATTAGCAGGAAAAAGCAAAAAATTTCAGAATTGCACCTTGCAATGTGGAGATATTACTGTTTGTGCATTTACAATATTCATTGATTTTTGCCATTGAAAAACCATGTTATTCATATACCAGAAATGTTTGAAGCTACTGACTGAATGAAAACAGCTGGCATCTCACTCTCTTTGAATCTTCTTTATCATGCTAAGAGGAGCAGGAAAAAGCAAAAAATTTCAGAATTGCACCTTGCAATGTGGAGATATTACTGTTTGTGCATTTACAATATTCTTTGATTTTTGCCATTGAAAAACGTCCAGAAATGTTTGAAGCTACTGACTGAATGAAAGGAGCTGGCATCTCACTCTCTTTGAATCTTCTTTATCATGCTAGGATTAGTAGGAAAAAGCAAAAAATTTCAGAATTGCACCTTGCAATGCGGAGAAATTACTGTTTGTGCATTTACAATATTCATTGATTTTTGCCATTGAAAAACATCATGTTATTCATATACCAGAAATGTTTGAAGCTACTGACTGAATGAAAAGAGCTGGCATCTCACTCTCTTTGAATCTTCTTTATCATGCTAAGAGGAGCAGGAAAAAGCAAAAAATTTCAGAATTGCACCTTGCAATGTGGAGATATTACTGTTTGTGCATTTACAATATTCATTGATTTTTGCCATTGAAAAACGTCCAGAAATGTTTGAAGCTACTGACTGAATGAAAGGAGCTGGTATCTCAGTCTCTTTGAATCTTCTTTATCATGCTAGGATTAGCAGGAAAAAGCAAAAAATTTCAGAATTGCACCTTGCAATGCGGAGAAATTACTGTTTGTGCATTTACAATATTCATTGATTTTTGCCATTGAAAAATATCATGTTATTCATATACCAGAAATGTTTGAAGCTACTGACTGAATGAAAAGAGCTGGCATATCACTCTCTTTGAATCTTCTTTATCATGCCATTATTAGCAGGAAAAAGCAAAAAATTTCAGAATTGCACCTTGCAATGTGGAGATATTACTGTTTGTGCATTTACAATATTCATTGATTTTTGCCATTGAAAAACGTCCAGAAATGTTTGAAGCTACTGACTGAATGAAAGGAGCTGGCATCTCACTCTCTTTGAATCTTCTTTATCATGCTAGGATTAGCAGGAAAAAGCAAAAAATTTCAGAATTGCACCTTGCAATGTGGAGTTATTACTGTTTGTGCATTTACAATATTCATTGACTTTTGCCATTGAAAAATGTCCAGAAATGTTTGAAGCTACTGACTGAATGAAAGGAGCTGGCATCTCACTCTCTTTGAATCTTCTTTATCATGCTAGGATTAGCAGGAAAAAGCAAAAAATTTCAGAATTGCACCTTGCAATGTGGAGATATTACTGTTTGTGCATTTACAATATTCATTGATTTTTGCCATTGAAAAACCATGTTATTCATATACCAGAAATGTTTGAAGCTACTGACTGAATGAAAAGAGCTGGCATCTCACTCTCTTTGCATCTTCTTTATCATGCTAAGAGGAGCAGGAAAAAGCAAAAAATTTCAGAATTGCACGTTGCAATGTGGAGATATTACTGTTTGTGCATTTACAATATTCATTGATTTTTGCCATTGAAAAACGTCCAGAAATGTTTGAAGCTACTGACTGAATGAAAGGAGCTGGCATCTCACTCTCTTTGAATCTTCTTTATCATGCTAGAATTAGCAGGAAAAAGCAAAAAATTTCAGAATTGCACCTTGCAATGCGGAGAAATTACTGTTTGTGCATTTACAATATTCATTGATTTTTGCCATTGAAAAACATCATGTTATTCATATACCAGAAATGTTTGAAGCTACTGACTGAATGAAAAGAGCTGGCATCTCACTCTCTTTGAATCTTCTTTATCATGCTAGGATTAGCAGGAAAAAGCAAAAAATTTCAGAATTGCACCTTGCAATGCGGAGAAATTACTGTTTGTGCATTTACAATATTCATTGATTTTTGCCATTGAAAAACATCATGTTATTCATATACCAGAAATGTTTGAAGCTACTGACTGAATGAAAAGAGCTGGCATCTCACTCTCTTTGAATCTTCTTTATCATGCTAAGAGGAGCAGGAAAAAGCAAAAAATTTCAGAATTGCACCTTGCAATGTGGAGATATTACTGTTTGTGCATTTACAATATTCATTGATTTTTGCCATTGAAAAACGTCCAGAAATGTTTGAAGCTACTGACTGAATGAAAGGAGCTGGTATCTCAGTCTCTTTGAATCTTCTTTATCATGCTAGGATTAGCAGGAAAAAGCAAAAAATTTCAGAATTGCACCTTGCAATGCGGAGAAATTACTGTTTGTGCATTTACAATATTCATTGATTTTTGCCATTGAAAAATATCATGTTATTCATATACCAGAAATGTTTGAAGCTACTGACTGAATGAAAAGAGCTGTCATATCACTCTCTTTGAATCTTCTTTATCATGCCATTATTAGCAGGAAAAAGCAAAAAATTTCAGAATTGCACCTTGCAATGTGGAGATATTACTGTTTGTGCATTTACAATATTCATTGATTTTTGCCATTGAAAAACGTCCAGAAATGTTTGAAGCTACTGACTGAATGAAAGGAGCTGGCATCTCACTCTCTTTGAATCTTCTTTATCATGCTAGGATTAGCAGGAAAAAGCAAAAAATTTCAGAATTGCACCTTGCAATGTGGAGTTATTACTGTTTGTGCATTTACAATATTCATTGATTTTTGCCATTGAAAAATGTCCAGAAATGTTTGAAGCTACTGACTGAATGAAAGGAGCTGGCATCTCACTCTCTTTGAATCTTCTTTATCATGCTAGGATTAGCAGGAAAAAGCAAAAAATTTCAGAATTGCACCTTGCAATGTGGAGATATTACTGTTTGTGCATTTACAATATTCATTGATTTTTGCCATTGAAAAACCATGTTATTCATATACCAGAAATGTTTGAAGCTACTGACTGAATGAAAAGAGCTGGCATCTCACTCTCTTTGCATCTTCTTTATCATGCTAAGAGGAGCAGGAAAAAGCAAAAAATTTCAGAATTGCACGTTGCAATGTGGAGATATTACTGTTTGTGCATTTACAATATTCATTGATTTTTGCCATTGAAAAACGTCCAGAAATGTTTGAAGCTACTGACTGAATGAAAGGAGCTGGCATCTCACTCTCTTTGAATCTTCTTTATCATGCTAGAATTAGCAGGAAAAAGCAAAAAATTTCAGAATTGCACCTTGCAATGCGGAGAAATTACTGTTTGTGCATTTACAATATTCATTGATTTTTGCCATTGAAAAACATCATGTTATTCATATACCAGAAATGTTTGAAGCTACTGACTGAATGAAAAGAGCTGGCATCTCACTCTCTTTGAATCTTCTTTATCATGCTAGGATTAGCAGGAAAAAGCAAAAAATTTCAGAATTGCACCTTGCAATGTGGAGATATTACTGTTTGTGCATTTACAATATTCATTGATTTTTGCCATTGAAAAACGTCCAGAAATGTTTAAAGCTACTGACTGAATGAAAGGAGCTGGCATCGCACTCTCTTTGAATCTTCTTTATCATGCTAGGATTAGCAGGAAAAAGCAAAAAATTTCAGAATTGCAGCTTGCAATGTGGAGTTATTACTGTTTGTGTAATTACAATATTCATTGATTTTTGCCATTGAAAAATGTCCAGAAATGTTTGAAGCTACTGACTGAATGAAAGGAGCTGGCATCTCACTCTCTTTGAATCTTCTTTATCATGCTAAGATTAGCAGGAAAAAACAAAAAATTTCAGAATTGCACCTTGCAATGTGGAGATATTACTGTTTGTGCATTTACAATATTCATTGATTTTTGCCATTGAAAAACCATGTTATTCATATACCAGAAATGTTTGAAGCTACTGACTGAATGAAAAGAGCTGGCATCTCACTCTCTTTGAATCTTCTTTATCATGCTAAGAGGAGCAGGAAAAAGCAAAAAATTTCAGAATTGCACCTTGCAATGTGGAGATATTACTGTTTGTGCATTTACAATATTCATTGATTTTTGCCATTGAAAAACGTCCAGAAATGTTTGAAGCTACTGACTGAATGAAAGGAGCTGGCATCTCACTCTCTTTGAATCTTCTTTATCATGCTAGGATTAGTAGGAAAAAGCAAAAAATTTCAGAATTGCACCTTGCAATGCGGAGAAATTACTGTTTGTGCATTTACAATATTCATTGATTATTGCCATTGAAAAACATCATGTTATTCATATACCAGAAATGTTTGAAGCTACTGACTGAATGAAAAGAGCTGGCATCTCACTCTCTTTGAATCTTCTTTATCATGCTAAGAGGAGCAGGAAAAAGCAAAAAATTTCAGAATTGCACCTTGCAATGTGGAGATATTACTGTTTGTGCATTTACAATATTCATTGATTTTTGCCATTGAAAAACGTCCAGAAATGTTTGAAGCTACTGACTGAATGAAAGGAGCTGGCATCTCACTCTCTTTGAATCTTCTTTATCATGCTAGGATTAGCAGGAAAAAGCAAAAAATTTCAGAATTGCACCTTGCAATGCGGAGAAATTACTGTTTGTGCATTTACAATATTCATTGATTTTTGCCATTGAAAAATAACATGTTATTCATATACCAGAAATTTTTGAAGCTACTGACTGAATGAAAAGAGCTGACATATCACTCTCTTTGAATCTTCTTTATCATGCCAGGATTAGCAGGAAAAAGCAAAAAATTTCAGAATTGCACCTTGCAATGTGGAGATATTACTGTTTGTGCATTTACAATATTCATTGATTTTTGCCATTGAAAAATGTCCAGAAATGTTTGAAGCTACTGACTGAATGAAAGGAGCTGGCATCTCACTCTCTTTGAATCTTCTTTATCATGCTAGGATTAGCAGGAAAAAGCAAAAAATTTCAGAATTGCACCTTGCAATGTGGAGTTATTACTGTTTGTGCATTTACAATATTCATTGATTTTTGCCATTGAAAAATGTCCAGAAATGTTTGAAGCTACTGACTGAATGAAAGGAGCTGGCATCTCACTCTCTTTGAATCTTCTTTATCATGCTAGGATTAGCAGGAAAAAGCAAAAAATTTCAGAATTGCACCTTGCAATGTGGAGATATTACTGTTTGTGCATTTACAATATTCATTGATTTTTGCCATTGAAAAACATCATGTTATTCATATACCAGAAATGTTTGAAGCTACTGACTGAATGAAAAGAGCTGGCATCTCACTCTCTTTGAATCTTCTTTATCATGCTGAGAGGAGCAGGAAAAAGCAAAAAATTTCAGAATTGCACCTTGCAATGTGGAGATATTACTGTTTGTGCATTTACAATATTCATTGATTTTTGCCATTGAAAAACGTCCAGAAATGTTTGAAGCTACTGACTGAATGAAAGGAGCTGGCATCTCACTCTCTTTGAATCTTCTTTATCATGCTAGGATTAGCAGGAAAAAGCAAAAAATTTCAGAATTGCACCTTGCAATGTGGAGATATTACTGTTTGTGCATTTACAATATTCATTGATTTTTGCCATTGAAAAACGTCCAGAAATGTTTGAAGCTACTGACTGAATGAAAGGAGCTGGCATCTCACTCTCTTTGAATCTTCTTTATCATGCTAAGAGGAGCAGGAAAAAGCAAAAAATTTCAGAATTGCACCTTGCAATGTGGAGATATTACTGTTTGTGCATTTACAATATTCATTGATTTTTGCCATTGAAAAACGTCCAGAAATGTTTGAAGCTACTGACTGAATGAAAGGAGCTGGCATCTCACTCTCTTTGAATCTTTATCATGCTAGGATTAGCAGGAAAAAGCAAAAAATTTCAGAATTGCACCTTGCAATGTGGAGATATTACTGTTTGTGCATTTACAATATTCATTGATTTTTGCCATTGAAAAACGTCCAGAAATGTTTGAAGCTACTGACTGAATGAAAGGAGCTGGCATCTCAATCTCTTTGAATCTTCTTTATCATGCTAGGATTAGCAGGAAAAAGCAAAAAATTTCAGAATTGCACCTTGCAATGCGGAGAAATTACTGTTTGTGCATTTACAATATTCATTGATTTTTGCCATTGAAAAATATCATGTTATTCATATACCAGAAATGTTTGAAGCTACTGACTGAATGAAAAGAGCTGGCATCTCACTCTCTTTGAATCTTCTTTATCATGCCAGGATTAGCAGGAAAAAGCAAAAAATTTCAGAATTGCACCTTGCAATGTGGAGATATTACTGTTTGTGCATTTACAATATTCATTGATTTTTGCCATTGAAAAACATCCAGAAATGTTTGAAGCTACTGACTGAATGAAAGGAGCTGGCATCTCACTCTCTTTGAATCTTCTTTATCATGCTAGGATTAGAAGGAAAAAGCAAAAAATTTCAGAATTGCACCTTGTAATGTGGAGTTATTACTGTTTGTGCATTTGCAATATTCATTGATTTTTGCCATTGAAAAATGTCCAGAAATGTTTGAAGCTACTGACTGAATGAAAGGAGCTGGCATCTCACTCTCTTTGAATCTTCTTTATCATGCTAGGATTAGCAGGAAAAAGCAAAAAATTTCAGAATTGCACCTTGCAATGTGGAGATATTACTGTTTGTGCATTTACAATATTCATTGATTTTTGCCATTGAAAAACATCATGTTATTCATATACCAGAAATGTTTGAAGCTACTGACTGAATGAAAAGAGCTGGCATCTCACTCTCTTTGAATCTTCTTTATCATGCTGAGAGGAGCAGGAAAAAGCAAAAAATTTCAGAATTGCACCTTGCAATGTGGAGATATTACTGTTTGTGCATTTACAATATTCATTGATTTTTGCCATTGAAAAACGTCCAGAAAAGTTTGAAGCTACTGACTGAATGAAAGGAGCTGGCATCTCACTCTCTTTGAATCTTCTTTATCATGCTAGGATTAGCAGGAAAAAGCAAAAAATTTCAGAATTGCACCTTGCAATGTGGAGATATTACTGTTTGTGCATTTACAATATTCATTGATTTTTGCCATTGAAAAACGTCCAGAAATGTTTGAAGCTACTGACTGAATGAAAGGAGCTGGCATCTCACTCTCTTTGAATCTTCTTTATCATGCTAAGAGGAGCAGGAAAAAGCAAAAAATTTCAGAATTGCACCTTGCAATGTGGAGATATTACTGTTTGTGCATTTACAATATTCATTGATTTTTGCCATTGAAAAACGTCCAGAAATGTTTGAAGCTACTGACTGAATGAAAGGAGCTGGCATCTCACTCTCTTTGAATCTTTATCATGCTAGGATTAGCAGGAAAAAGCAAAAAATTTCAGAATTGCACCTTGCAATGTGGAGATATTACTGTTTGTGCATTTATAATATTCATTGATTTTTGCCATTGAAAAACGTCCAGAAATGTTTGAAGCTACTGACTGAATGAAAGGAGCTGGCATCTCAATCTCTTTGAATCTTCTTTATCATGCTAGGATTAGCAGGAAAAAGCAAAAAATTTCAGAATTGCACCTTGCAATGCGGAGAAATTACTGTTTGTGCATTTACAATATTCATTGATTTTTGCCATTGAAAAATATCATGTTATTCATATACCAGAAATGTTTGAAGCTACTGACTGAATGAAAAGAGCTGGCATCTCACTCTCTTTGAATCTTCTTTATCATGCCAGGATTAGCAGGAAAAAGCAAAAAATTTCAGAATTGCACCTTGCAATGTGGAGATATTACTGTTTGTGCATTTACAATATTCATTGATTTTTGCCATTGAAAAACATCCAGAAATGTTTGAAGCTACTGACTGAATGAAAGGAGCTGGCATCTCACTCTCTTTGAATCTTCTTTATCATGCTAGGATTAGCAGGAAAAAGCAAAAAATTTCAGAATTGCACCTTGTAATGTGGAGTTATTACTGTTTGTGCATTTACAATATTCATTGATTTTTGCCATTGAAAAATGTCCAGAAATGTTTGAAGCTACTGACTGAATGAAAGGAGCTGGCATCTCACTCTCTTTGAATCTTCTTTATCATGCTAGGATTAGCATTAAAAAGCAAAAAATTTCAGAATTGCACCTTGCAATGTGGAGATATTACTGTTTGTGCATTTACAATATTCATTGATTTTTGCCATTGAAAAACATCATGTTATTCATATACCAGAAATGTTTGAAGCTACTGACTGAATGAAAAGAGCTGGCATCTCACTCTCTTTGAATCTTCTTTATCATGCTAAGAGGAGCAGGAAAAAGCAAAAAATTTCAGAATTGCACCTTGCAATGTGGAGATATTACTGTTTGTGCATTTACAATATTCATTGATTTTTGCCATTGAAAAACGTCCAGAAATGTTTGACGCTACTGACTGAATGAAAGGAGCTGGCATCTCACTCTCTTTGAATCTTCTTTATCATGCTAGGATTAGCAGGAAAAAGAAAAAATTTTAGAATTGCACCTTGCAATGTGGAGATATTACTGTTTGTGCATTTACAACATTCATTGATTTTTGCCATTGAAAAACGTCCAGAAATGTTTGAAGCTACTGACTGAATGAAAGGAGCTGGCATCTCACTCTCTTTGAATCTTCTTTATCATGCTAAGAGGAGCAGGAAAAAGCAAAAAATTTCAGAATTGCACCTTGCAATGTGGAGATATTACTGTTTGTGCATTTACAATATTCATTGATTTTTGCCATTGAAAAACGTCCAGAAATGTTTGAAGCTACTGACTGAATGAAAGGAGCTGGCATCTCACTCTCTTTGAATCTTTATCATGCTAGGATTAGCAGGAAAAAGCAAAAAATTTCAGAATTGCACCTTGCAATGTGGAGATATTACTGTTTGTGCATTTACAATATTCATTGATTTTTGCCATTGAAAAACGTCCAGAAATGTTTGAAGCTACTGACTGAATGAAAGGAGCTGGCATCTCACTCTCTTTGAATCTTCTTTATCATGCTAGGATTAGCAGGAAAAAGCAAAAAATTTCAGAATTGCACCTTGCAATGTGGAATTATTACTGTTTGTGCATTTACAATATTCATTGATTTTTGCCATTGAAAAATGTCCAGAAATGTTTGAAGCTACTGACTGAATGAAAGGAGCTGGCATCTCACTCTCTTTGAATCTTCTTTATCATGCTAGGATTAGCAGGAAAAAGCAAAAAATGTCAGAATTGCACCTTGCAATGTGGAGATATTACTGTTTGTGCATTTACAATATTCATTGATTTTTGCCATTGAAAAACCATGTTATTCATATACCAGAAATGTTTGAAGCTACTGACTGAATGAAAAGAGCTGGCATCTCACTCTCTTTGAATCTTCTTTATCATGCTAAGAGGAGCAGGAAAAAGCAAAAAATTTCAGAATTGCAACTTGCAATGTGGAGATATTACTGTTTGTGCATTTACAATATTCATTGATTTTTGCCATTGAAAAACGTCCAGAAATGTTTGAAGCTACTGACTGAATGAAAGGAGCTGGCATCTCACTCTCTTTGAATCTTCTTTATCATGCTAGGATTAGCAGGAAAAAGCAAAAAATTTCAGAATTGCACCTTGCAATGCGGAGAAATTACTGTTTGTGCATTTACAATATTCATTGATTTTTGCCATTGAAAAATATCATGTTATTCATATACCAGAAATGTTTGAAGCTACTGACTGAATGAAAAGAGCTGGCATCTCACTCTCTTTGAATCTTCTTTATCATGCCAGGATTAGCAGGAAAAAGCAAAAAATTTCAGAATTGCACCTTGCAATGTGGAGATATTACTGTTTGTGCATTTACAATATTCATTGATTTTTGCCATTGAAAAACGTCCAGAAATGTTTGAAGCTACTGACTGAATGAAAGGAGCTGGCATCTCACTCTCTTTGAATCTTCTTTATCATGCTAGGATTAGCAGGAAAAAGCAAAAAATTTCAGAATTGCACCTTGCAATGTGGAGTTATTACTGTTTGTGCATTTACAATATTCATTGATTTTTGCCATTGAAAAATGTCCAGAAATGTTTGAAGCTACTGACTGAATGAAAGGAGCTGGCATCTCACTCTCTTTGAATCTTCTTTATCATGCTAGGATTAGCAGGAAAATGCAAAAAATTTCAGAATTGCACCTTGCAATGTGGAGATATTACTGTTTGTGCATTTACAATATTCATTGATTTTTGACATTGAAAAACATCATGTTATTCATATACCAGAAATGTTTGAAGCTACTGACTGAATGAAAAGAGCTGGCATCTCACTCTCTTTGAATCTTCTTTATCATGCTAAGAGGAGCAGGAAAAAGCAAAAAATTTCAGAATTGCACCTTGCAATGTGGAGATATTACTGTTTGTGCATTTACAATATTCATTGATTTTTGCCATTGAAAAACGTCCAGAAATGTTTGAAGCTACTGACTGAATGAAAGGAGCTGGCATCTCACTCTCTTTGAATCTTCTTTATCATGTTAGGATTAGCAGGAAAAAGAAAAAATTTCAGAATTGCACCTTGCAATGTGGAGATATTACTGTTTGTGCATTTACAATATTCATTGATTTTTGCCATTGAAAAACGTCCAGAAATGTTTGAAGCTACTGACTGAATGAAAGGAGCTGGCATCTCACTCTCTTTGAATCTTCTTTATCATGCTAAGAGGAGCAGGAAAAAGCAAAAAATTTCAGAATTGCACATTGCAATGTGGAGATATTACTGTTTGTGCATTTACAATATTCATTGATTTTTGCTATTGAAAAACGTCCAGAAATGTTTGAAGCTACTGACTGAATGAAAGGAGCTGGCATCTCACTCTCTTTGAATCTTTATCATGCTAGGATTAGCAGGAAAAAGCAAAAAATTTCAGAATTGCACCTTGCAATGTGGAGATATTACTGTTTGTGCATTTACAATATTCATTGATTTTTGCCATTGAAAAACGTCCAGAAATGTTTGAAGCTACTGACTGAATGAAAGGAGCTGGCATCTCACTCTCTTTGAATCTTCTTTATCATGCTAGGATTAGCAGGAAAAAGCAAAAAATTTCAGAATTGCACCTTGCAATGTGGAGTTATTACTGTTTGTGCATTTACAATATTCATTGATTTTTGCCATTGAAAAATGTCCAGAAATGTTTGAAGCTACTGACTGAATGAAAGGAGCTGGCATCTCACTCTCTTTGAATCTTCTTTATCATGCTAGGATTAGCAGGAAAAAGCAAAAAATTTCAGAATTGCACCTTGCAATGTGGAGATATTACTGTTTGTGCATTTACAATATTCATTGATTTTTGCCATTGAAAAACCATGTTATTCATATACCAGAAATGTTTGAAGCTACTGACTGAATGAAAAGAGCTGGCATCTCACTCTCTTTGAATCTTCTTTATCATGCTAAGAGGAGCAGGAAAAAGCAAAAAATTTCAGAATTGCACCTTGCAATGTGGAGATATTACTGTTTGTGCATTTACAATATTCATTGATTTTTGCCATTGAAAAACGTCCAGAAATGTTTGAAGCTACTGACTGAATGAAAGGAGCTGGCATCTCACTCTCTTGGAATCTTCTTTATCATGCTAGGATTAGCAGGAAAAAGCAAAAAATTTCAGAATTGCACCTTGCAATGCGGAGAAATTACTGTTTGTGCATTTACAATATTCATTGATTTTTGCCATTGAAAAATATCATGTTATTCATATACCAGAAATGTTTGAAGCTACTGACTGAATGAAAAGAGCTGGCATCTCACTCTCTTTGAATCTTCTTTATCATGCTAAGAGGAGCAGGAAAAAGCAAAAAATTTCAGAATTGCACCTTGCAATGTGGAGATATTACTGTTTGTGCATTTACAATATTCATTGATTTTTGCCATTGAAAAACGTCCAGAAATGTTTGAAGCTACTGACTGAATGAAAGGAGCTGGCATCTCACTCTCTTTGAATCTTCTTTATCATGCTAGGATTAGCAGGAAAAAGAAAAAATTTCAGAATTGCACCTTGCAATGTGGAGATATTACTGTTTGTGCATTTACAATATTCATTGATTTTTGCCATTGAAAAACGTCCAGAAATGTTTGAAGCTACTGACTGAATGAAAGGAGCTGGCATCTCACTCTCTTTGAATCTTCTTTATCATGCTAAGAGGAGCAGGAAAAAGCAAAAAATTTCAGAATTGCACATTGCAATGTGGAGATATTACTGTTTGTGCATTTACAATATTCATTGATTTTTGCCATTGAAAAACGTCCAGAAATGTTTGAAGCTACTGACTGAATGAAAGGAGCTGGCATCTCACTCTCTTTGAATCTTTATCATGCTAGGATTAGCAGGAAAAAGCAAAAAATTTCAGAATTGCACCTTGCAATGTGGAGTTATTACTGTTTGTGCATTTACAATATTCATTGATTTTTGCCATTGAAAAATGTCCAGAAATGTTTGAAGCTACTGACTGAATGAAAGGAGCTGGCATCTCACTCTCTTTGAATCTTCTTTATCATGCTAGGATTAGCAGGAAAAAGCAAAAAATTTCAGAATTGCACCTTGCAATGTGGAGATATTACTGTTTGTGCATTTACAATATTCATTGATTTTTGCCATTGGAAAACCATGTTATTCATATACCAGAAATGTTTGAAGCTACTGACTGAATGAAAACAGCTGGCATCTCACTCTCTTCGAATCTTCTTTATCATGCTAAGAGGAGCAGGAAAAAGCAAAAAATTTCAGAATTGCACCTTGCAATGTGGAGATATTACTGTTTGTGCATTTACAATATTCATTGATTTTTGCCATTGAAAAACATCCAGAAATGTTTGAAGCTACTGACTGAATGAAAGGAGCTGGCATCTCACTCTCTTTGAATCTTCTTTATCATGCTAGGATTAGCAGGAAAAAGCAAAAAATTTCAGAATTGCACCTTGCAATGCGGAGAAATTACTGTTTGTGCATTTACAATATTCATGGATTTTTGCCATTGAACAACATCATGTTATTCATATACCAGAAATGTTTGAAGCTACTGACTGAATGAAAAGAGCTGGCATCTCACTCTCTTTGAATCTTCTTTATCATGCTAAGAGGAGCAGGAAAAAGCAAAAAATTTCAGAATTGCACCTTGCAATGTCGAGATATTACTGTTTGTGCATTTACAATATTCATTGATTTTTGCCATTGAAAAACGTCCAGAAATGTTTGAAGCTACTGACTGAATGAAAGGAGCTGGCATCTCACTCTCTTGGAATCTTCTTTATCATGCTAGGATTAGCAGGAAAAAGCAAAAAATTTCAGAATTGCACCTTGCAATGCGGAGAAATTACTGTTTGTGCATTTACAATATTCATTGATTTTTGCCATTGAAAAATATCATGTTATTCATATACCAGAAATGTTTGAAGCTACTGACTGAATGAAAAGAGCTGGCATCTCACTCTCTTTGAATCTTCTTTATCATGCCAGGATTAGCAGGAAAAAGCAAAAAATTTCAGAATTGCACCTTGCAATGTGGAGATATTACTGTTTGTGCATTTACAATATTCATTGATTTTTGCCATTGAAAAACGTCCAGAAATGTTTGAAGCTACTGACTGAATGAAAGGAGCTGTCATCTCACTCTCTTTGAATCTTCTTTATCATGCTAGGATTAGCAGGAAAAAGCAAAAAATTTCAGAATTGCACCTTGCAATGTGGAGTTATTACTGTTTGTGCATTTACAATATTCATTGATTTTTGCCATTGAAAAATGTCCAGAAATGTTTGAAGCTACTGACTGAATGAAAGGAGCTGGCATCTCACTCTCTTTGAATCTTCTTTATCATGCTAGGATTAGCAGGAAAAAGCAAAAAATTTCAGAATTGCACCTTGCAATGTGGAGATATTACTGTTTGTGCATTTACAATATTCATTGATTTTTGCCATTGAAAAACCATGTTATTCAAATACCAGAAATGTTTGAAGCTACTGACTGAATGAAAAGAGCTGGCATCTCACTCTCTTTGAATCTTCTTTATCATGCTAAGAGGAGCAGGAAAAAGCAAAAAATTTCAGAATTGCACCTTGCAATGTGGAGATATTACTGTTTGTGCATTTACAATATTCATTGATTTTTGCCATTGAAAAACGTCCAGAAATGTTTGAAGCTACTGACTGAATGAAAGGAGCTGGCATCTCACTCTCTTTGAATCTTCTTTATCATGCTAGGATTAGCAGGAAAAAGCAAAAAATTTCAGAATTGCACCTTGCAATGCGGAGAAATTACTGTTTGTGCATTTACAATATTCATGGATTTTTGCCATTGAAAAACATCATGTTATTCATATACCAGAAATGTTTGAAGCTACTGACTGAATGAAAAGAGCTGGCATCTCACTCTCTTTGAATCTTCTTTATCATGCTAAGAGGAGCAGGAAAAAGCAAAAAATTTCAGAATTGCACCTTGCAATGTGGAGATATTACGGTTTGTGCATTTACAATATTCATTGATTTTTGCCATTGAAAAACGTCCAGAAATGTTTGAAGCTACTGACTGAATGAAAGGAGCTGGCATCTCACTCTCTTTGAATCTTCTTTATCATGCTAGGATTAGCAGGAAAAAGAAAAAATTTCAGAATTGCACCTTGCAATGTGGAGATATTACTGTTTGTGCATTTACAATATTCATTGATTTTTGCCATTGAAAAACGTCCAAAAATGTTTGAAGCTACTGACTGAATGAAAGGAGCTGGCATCTCACTCTCTTTGAATCTTCTTTATCATGCTAAGAGGAGCAGGAAAAAGCAAAAAATTTCAGAATTGCACCTTGCAATGTGGAGATATTACTGTTTGTGCATTTACAATATTCATTGATTTTTGCCATTGAAAAACGTCCAGAAATGTTTGAAGCTACTGACTGAATGAAAGGAGCTGGCATCTCACTCTCTTTGAATATTTATCATGCTAGGATTAGCAGGAAAAAGCAAAAAATTTCAGAATTGCACCTTGCAATGTGGAGATATTACTGTTTGTGCATTTACAATATTCATTGATTTTTGCCATTGAAAAACGTCCAGAAATGTTTGAAGCTACTGACTGAATGAAAGGAGCTGGCATCTCACTCTCTTTGAATCTTCTTTATCATGCTAGGATTAGCAGGAAAAAGCAAAAAATTTCAGAATTGCACCTTGCAATGTGGAGTTATTACTGTTTGTGCATTTACAATATTCATTGATTTTTGCCATTGAAAAATGTCCAGAAATGTTTGAAGCTACTGACTGAATGAAAGGAGCTGGCATCTCACTCTCTTTGAATCTTCTTTATCATGCTAGGATTAGCAGGAAAAAGCAAAAAATTTCAGAATTGCACCTTGCAATGTGGAGATATTACTGTTTGTGCATTTACAATATTCATTGATTTTTGCCATTGAAAAACCATGTTATTCATATACCAGAAATGTTTGAAGCTACTGACTGAATGAAAAGAGCTGGCATCTCACTCTCTTTGAATCTTCTTTATCATGCTAAGAGGAGCAGGAAAAAGCAAAAAATTTCAGAATTGCACCTTGCAATGTGGAGTTATTACTGTTTGTGCATTTACAATATTCATTGATTTTTGCCATTGAAAAATGTCCAGAAATGTTTGAAGCTACTGACTGAATGAAAGGAGCTGGCATCTCACTCTCTTTGAATCTTCTTTATCATGCTAGGATTAGCAGGAAAAAGCAAAAAATTTCAGAATTGCACCTTGCAATGTGGAGATATTACTGTTTGTGCATTTACAATATTCATTGATTTTTGCCATTGAAAAACATCATGTTATTCATATACCAGAAATGTTTGAAGCTACTGACTGAATGAAAAGAGCTGGCATCTCACTCTCTTTGAATCTTCTTTATCATGCTAGGATTAGCAGGAAAAAGCAAAAAATTTCAGAATTGCACCTTGCAATGCGGAGAAATTACTGTTTGTGCATTTACAATATTCATTGATTTTTGCCATTGAAAAACCATGTTATTCATATACCAGAAATGTTTGAAGCTACTGACTGAATGAAAAGAGCTGGCATCTCACTCTCTTTGAATCTTCTTTATCATGCTAGGATTAGCAGGAAAAAGCAAAAAATTTCAGAATTGCACCTTGCAATGCGGAGAAATTACTGTTTGTGCATTTACAATATTCATGGATTTTTGCCATTGAAAAACATCATGTTATTCATATACCAGAAATGTTTGAAGCTACTGACTGAATGAAAAGAGCTGGCATCTCACTCTCTTTGAATCTTCTTTATCATGCTAAGAGGAGCAGGAAAAAGCAAAAAATTTCAGAATTGCACCTTGCAATGTGGAGATATTACGGTTTGTGCATTTACAATATTCATTGATTTTTGCCATTGAAAAACGTCCAGAAATGTTTGAAGCTACTGACTGAATGAAAGGAGCTGGCATCTCACTCTCTTTGAATCTTCTTTATCATGCTAGGATTAGCAGGAAAAAGAAAAAATTTCAGAATTGCACCTTGCAATGTGGAGATATTACTGTTTGTGCATTTACAATATTCATTGATTTTTGCCATTGAAAAACGTCCAGAAATGTTTGAAGCTACTGACTGAATGAAAGGAGCTGGCATCTCACTCTCTTTGAATCTTCTTTATCATGCTAAGAGGAGCAGGAAAAAGCAAAAAATTTCAGAATTGCACCTTGCAATGTGGAGATATTACTGTTTGTGCATTTACAATATTCATTGATTTTTGCCATTGAAAAACGTCCAGAAATGTTTGAAGCTACTGACTGAATGAAAGGAGCTGGCATCTCACTCTCTTTGAATATTTATCATGCTAGGATTAGCAGGAAAAAGCAAAAAATTTCAGAATTGCACCTTGCAATGTGGAGATATTACTGTTTGTGCATTTACAATATTCATTGATTTTTGCCATTGAAAAACGTCCAGAAATGTTTGAAGCTACTGACTGAATGAAAGGAGCTGGCATCTCACTCTCTTTGAATCTTCTTTATCATGCTAGGATTAGCAGGAAAAAGCAAAAAATTTCAGAATTGCACCTTGCAATGTGGAGTTATTACTGTTTGTGCATTTACAATATTCATTGATTTTTGCCATTGAAAAATGTCCAGAAATGTTTGAAGCTACTGACTGAATGAAAGGAGCTGGCATCTCACGCTCTTTGAATCTTCTTTATCATGCTAGGATTAGCAGGAAAAAGCAAAAAATTTCAGAATTGCACCTTGCAATGTGGAGATATTACTGTTTGTGCATTTACAATATTCATTGATTTTTGCCATTGAAAAACCATGTTATTCATATACCAGAAATGTTTGAAGCTACTGACTGAATGAAAAGAGCTGGCATCTCACTCTCTTTGAATCTTCTTTATCATGCTAAGAGGAGCAGGAAAAAGCAAAAAATTTCAGAATTGCACCTTGCAATGTGGAGTTATTACTGTTTGTGCATTTACAATATTCATTGATTTTTGCCATTGAAAAATGTCCAGAAATGTTTGAAGCTACTGACTGAATGAAAGGAGCTGGCATCTCACTCTCTTTGAATCTTCTTTATCATGCTAGGATTAGCAGGAAAAAGCAAAAAATTTCAGAATTGCACCTTGCAATGTGGAGATATTACTGTTTGTGCATTTACAATATTCATTGATTTTTGCCATTGAAAAACATCATGTTATTCATATACCAGAAATGTTTGAAGCTACTGACTGAATGAAAAGAGCTGGCATCTCACTCTCTTTGAATCTTCTTTATCATGCTAGGATTAGCAGGAAAAAGCAAAAAATTTCAGAATTGCACCTTGCAATGCGGAGAAATTACTGTTTGTGCATTTACAATATTCATTGATTTTTGCCATTGAAAAACCATGTTATTCATATACCAGAAATGTTTGAAGCTACTGACTGAATGAAAAGAGCTGGCATCTCACTCTCTTTGAATCTTCTTTATCATGCTAGGATTAGCAGGAAAAAGCAAAAAATTTCAGAATTGCACCTTGCAATGCGGAGAAATTACTGTTTGTGCATTTACAATATTCATGGATTTTTGCCATTGAAAAACATCATGTTATTCATATACCAGAAATGTTTGAAGCTACTGACTGAATGAAAAGAGCTGGCATCTCACTCTCTTTGAATCTTCTTTATCATGCTAAGAGGAGCAGGAAAAAGCAAAAAATTTCAGAATTGCACCTTGCAATGTGGAGATATTACGGTTTGTGCATTTACAATATTCATTGATTTTTGCCATTGAAAAACGTCCAGAAATGTTTGAAGCTACTGACTGAATGAAAGGAGCTGGCATCTCACTCTCTTTGAATCTTCTTTATCATGCTAGGATTAGCAGGAAAAAGAAAAAATTTCAGAATTGCACCTTGCAATGTGGAGATATTACTGTTTGTGCATTTACAATATTCATTGATTTTTGCCATTGAAAAACGTCCAGAAATGTTTGAAGCTACTGACTGAATGAAAGGAGCTGGCATCTCACTCTCTTTGAATCTTCTTTATCATGCTAAGAGGAGCAGGAAAAAGCAAAAAATTTCAGAATTGCACCTTGCAATGTGGAGATATTACTGTTTGTGCATTTACAATATTCATTGATTTTTGCCATTGAAAAACGTCCAGAAATGTTTGAAGCTACTGACTGAATGAAAGGAGCTGGCATCTCACTCTCTTTGAATATTTATCATGCTAGGATTAGCAGGAAAAAGCAAAAAATTTCAGAATTGCACCTTGCAATGTGGAGATATTACTGTTTGTGCATTTACAATATTCATTGATTTTTGCCATTGAAAAACGTCCAGAAATGTTTGAAGCTACTGACTGAATGAAAGGAGCTGGCATCTCACTCTCTTTGAATCTTCTTTATCATGCTAGGATTAGCAGGAAAAAGCAAAAAATTTCAGAATTGCACCTTGCAATGCGGAGAAATTACTGTTTGTGCATTTACAATATTCATTGATTTTTGCCATTGAAAAACCATGTTATTCATATACCAGAAATGTTTGAAGCTACTGACTGAATGAAAAGAGCTGGCATCTCACTCTCTTTGAATCTTCTTTATCATGCTAGGATTAGCAGGAAAAAGCAAAAAATTTCAGAATTGCACCTTGCAATGCGGAGAAATTACTGTTTGTGCATTTACAATATTCATGGATTTTTGCCATTGAAAAACATCATGTTATTCATATACCAGAAATGTTTGAAGCTACTGACTGAATGAAAAGAGCTGGCATCTCACTCTCTTTGAATCTTCTTTATCATGCTAAGAGGAGCAGGAAAAAGCAAAAAATTTCAGAATTGCACCTTGCAATGTGGAGATATTACGGTTTGTGCATTTACAATATTCATTGATTTTTGCCATTGAAAAACGTCCAGAAATGTTTGAAGCTACTGACTGAATGAAAGGAGCTGGCATCTCACTCTCTTTGAATCTTCTTTATCATGCTAGGATTAGCAGGAAAAAGAAAAAATTTCAGAATTGCACCTTGCAATGTGGAGATATTACTGTTTGTGCATTTACAATATTCATTGATTTTTGCCATTGAAAAACGTCCAGAAATGTTTGAAGCTACTGACTGAATGAAAGGAGCTGGCATCTCACTCTCTTTGAATCTTCTTTATCATGCTAAGAGGAGCAGGAAAAAGCAAAAAATTTCAGAATTGCACCTTGCAATGTGGAGATATTACTGTTTGTGCATTTACAATATTCATTGATTTTTGCCATTGAAAAACGTCCAGAAATGTTTGAAGCTACTGACTGAATGAAAGGAGCTGGCATCTCACTCTCTTTGAATATTTATCATGCTAGGATTAGCAGGAAAAAGCAAAAAATTTCAGAATTGCACCTTGCAATGTGGAGATATTACTGTTTGTGCATTTACAATATTCATTGATTTTTGCCATTGAAAAACGTCCAGAAATGTTTGAAGCTACTGACTGAATGAAAGGAGCTGGCATCTCACTCTCTTTGAATCTTCTTTATCATGCTAGGATTAGCAGGAAAAAGCAAAAAATTTCAGAATTGCACCTTGCAATGTGGAGTTATTACTGTTTGTGCATTTACAATATTCATTGATTTTTGCCATTGAAAAATGTCCAGAAATGTTTGAAGCTACTGACTGAATGAAAGGAGCTGGCATCTCACTCTCTTTGAATCTTCTTTATCATGCTAGGATTAGCAGGAAAAAGCAAAAAATTTCAGAATTGCACCTTGCAATGTGGAGATATTACTGTTTGTGCATTTACAATATTCATTGATTTTTGCCATTGAAAAACCATGTTATTCATATACCAGAAATGTTTGAAGCTACTGACTGAATGAAAAGAGCTGGCATCTCACTCTCCTTGAATCTTCTTTATCATGCTAAGAGGAGCAGGAAAAAGCAAAAAATTTCAGAATTGCACCTTGCAATGTGGAGATATTACTGTTTGTGCATTTACAATATTCATTGATTTTTGCCATTGAAAAACGTCCAGAAATGTTTGAAGCTACTGACTGAATGAAAGGAGCTGGCATCTCACTCTCTTTGAATCTTCTTTATCATGCTAGGATTAGCAGGAAAAAGCAAAAAATTTCAGAATTGCACCTTGCAATGCGGAGAAATTACTGTTTGTGCATTTACAATATTCATTGATTTTTGCCATTGAAAAATATCATGTTATTCATATACCAGAAATGTTTGAAGCTACTGACTGAATGAAAAGAGCTGGCATCTCACTCTCTTTGAATCTTCTTTATCATGCCAGGATTAGCAGGAAAAAGCAAAAAATTTCAGAATTGCACCTTGCAATGTGGAGATATTACTGTTTGTGCATTTACAATATTCATTGATTTTTGCCATTGAAAAACGTCCAGAAATGTTTGAAGCTACTGACTGAATGAAAGGAGCTGGCATCTCACTCTCTTTGAATCTTCTTTATCATGCTAGGATTAGCAGGAAAAAGCA
Organism: Phyllobates terribilis; assembly: GCF_046119375.1. Classification (NCBI taxonomy): domain Eukaryota; kingdom Metazoa; phylum Chordata; class Amphibia; order Anura; family Dendrobatidae; genus Phyllobates; species Phyllobates terribilis. The sequence continues at coordinate 3,705,982 of NW_027362909.1, read as the reverse complement.
AAAAATTTCAGAATTGCACCTTGCAATGTGGAGTTATTACTGTTTGTGCATTTACAATATTCATTGATTTTTGCCATTGAAAAATGTCCAGAAATGTTTGAAGCTACTGACTGAATGAAAGGAGCTGGCATCTCACTCTCTTTGAATCTTCTTTATCATGCTAGGATTAGCAGGAAAAAGCAAAAAATTTCAGAATTGCACCTTGCAATGTGGAGATATTACTGTTTGTGCATTTACAATATTCATTGATTTTTGCCATTGAAAAACCATGTTATTCATATACCAGAAATGTTTGAAGCTACTGACTGAATGAAAAGAGCTGGCATCTCACTCTCTTTGAATCTTCTTTATCATGCTAAGAGGAGCAGGAAAAAGCAAAAAATTTCAGAATTGCACCTTGCTATGTGGAGATATTACTGTTTGTGCATTTACAATATTCATTGATTTTTGCCATTGAAAAACGTCCAGAAATGTTTGAAGCTACTGACTGAATGAAAGGAGCTGGCATCTCACTCTCTTTGAATCTTCTTTATCATGCTAGGATTAGCAGGAAAAAGCAAAAAATTTCAGAATTGCACCTTGCAATGCGGAGAAATTACTGTTTGTGCATTTACAATATTCATGGATTTTTGCCATTGAAAAACATCATGTTATTCATATACCAGAAATGTTTGAAGCTACTGACTGAATGAAAAGAGCTGGCATCTCACTCTCTTTGAATCTTCTTTATCATGCTAAGAGGAGCAGGAAAAAGCAAAAAATTTCAGAATTGCACCTTGCAATGTGGAGATATTACTGTTTGTGCATTTACAATATTCATTGATTTTTGCCATTGAAAAACGTCCAGAAATGTTTGAAGCTACTGACTGAATGAAAGGAGCTGGCATCTCACTCTCTTGGAATCTTCTTTATCATGCTAGGATTAGCAGGAAAAAGCAAAAAATTTCAGAATTGCACCTTGCAATGCGGAGAAATTACTGTTTGTGCATTTACAATATTCATTGATTTTTGCCATTGAAAAATATCATGTTATTCATATACCAGAAATGTTTGAAGCTACTGACTGAATGAAAAGAGCTGGCATCTCACTCTCTTTGAATCTTCTTTATCATGCCAGGATTAGCAGGAAAATGCAAAAAATTTCAGAATTGCACCTTGCAATGTGGAGATATTACTGTTTGTGCATTTACAATATTCATTGATTTTTGCCATTGAAAAACGTCCAGAAATGTTTGAAGCTACTGACTGAATGAAAGGAGCTGGCATCTCACTCTCTTTGAATCTTCTTTATCATGCTAGGATTAGCAGGAAAAAGCAAAAAATTTCAGAATTGCAACTTGCAATGTGGAGTTATTACTGTTTGTGCATTTACAATATTCATTGATTGTTGCCATTGAAAAATGTCCAGAAATGTTTGAAGCTACTGACTGAATGAAAGGAGCTGGCATCTCACTCTCTTTGAATCTTCTTTATCATGCTAGGATTAGCAGGAAAAAGCAAAAAATTTCAGAATTGCACCTTGCAATGTGGAGATATTACTGTTTGTGCATTTACAATATTCATTGATTTTTGCCATTGAAAAACCATGTTATTCATATACCAGAAATGTTTGAAGCTACTGACTGAATGAAAAGAGCTGGCATCTCACTCTCTTTGAATCTTCTTTATCATGCTAAGAGGAGCAGGAAAAAGCAAAAAATTTCAGAATTGCACCTTGCAATGTGGAGATATTACTGTTTGTGCATTTACAATATTCATTGATTTTTGCCATTGAAAAACGTCCAGAAATGTTTGAAGCTACTGACTGAATGAAAGGAGCTGGCATCTCACTCTCTTTGAATCTTCTTTATCATGCTAGGATTAGCAGGAAAAAGCAAAAAATTTCAGAATTGCACCTTGCAATGCGGAGAAATTACTGTTTGTGCATTTACAATATTCATTGATTTTTGCCATTGAAAAACATCATGTTATTCATATACCAGAAATGTTTGAAGCTACTGACTGAATGAAAAGAGCTGGCATCTCACTCTCTTTGAATCTTCTTTATCATGCTAAGAGGAGCAGGAAAAAGCAAAAAATTTCAGAATTGCACCTTGCAATGTGGAGATATTACTGTTTGTGCATTTACAATATTCATTGATTTTTGCCATTGAAAAACGTCCAGAAATGTTTGAAGCTACTGACTGAATGAAAGGAGCTGGCATCTCACTCTCTTTGAATCTTCTTTATCATGCTAGGATTAGCAGGAAAAAGCAAAAAATTTCAGAATTGCACCTTGCAATGCGGAGAAATTACTATTTGTGCATTTACAATATTCATTGATTTTTGCCATTGAAAAACATCATGTTATTCATATACCAGAAATGTTTGAAGCTACTGACTGAATGAAACGAGCTGGCATCTCACTCTCTTTGAATCTTATTTATCATGCTAAGAGGAGCAGGAAAAAGCAAAAAATTTCAGAATTGCACCTTGCAATGTGGAGATATTACTGTTTGTGCATTTACAATATTCATTGATTTTTGCCATTGAAAAACGTCCAGAAATGTTTGAAGCTACTGACTGAATGAAAGGAGCTGGCATCTCACTCTCTTTGAATCTTCTTTATCATGCTAGGATTAGCAGGAAAAAGCAAAAAATTTCAGAATTGCACCTTGTAATGCGGAGAAATTACTGTTTGTGCATTTACAATATTCATTGATTTTTGCCTTTGAAAAACATCATGTTATTCATATACCAGAAATGTTTGAAGCTACTGACTGAATGAAAAGAGCTGGCATCTCACTCTCTTTGAATCTTCATTATCATGCTAAGAGGAGCAGGAAAAAGCAAAAAATTTCAGAATTGCACGTTGCAATGTGGAGATATTACTGTTTGTGCATTTACAATATTCATTGATTTTTGCCATTGAAAAACGTCCAGAAATGTTTGAAGCTACTGACTGAATGAAAGGAGCTGGCATCTCACTCTCTTTGAATCTTCTTTATCATGCTAGGATTAGCAGGAAAAAGCAAAAAATTTCAGAATTGCACCTTGCAATGTGGAGATATTACTGTTTGTGCATTTACAATATTCATTGATTTTTGCCATTGAAAAACCATGTTATTCATATACCAGAAATGTTTGAAGCTACTGACTGAATGAAAAGAGCTGGCATCTCACTCTCTTTGAATCTTCTTTATCATGCTAAGAGGAGCAGGAAAAAGCAAAAAATTTCAGAATTGCACCTTGCAATGTGGAGATATTACTGTTTGTGCATTTACAATATTCATTGATTTTTGCCATTGAAAAACGTCCAGAAATGTTTGAAGCTACTGACTGAATGAAAAGAGCTGGCATCTCACTCTCTTTGAATCTTCTTTATCATGCTAGGATTAGCAGGAAAAAGCAAAAAATTTCAGAATTGCACCTTGCAATGCGGAGAAATTACTGTTTGTGCATTTACAATATTCATTGATTTTTGCCATTGAAAAACATCATGTTATTCATATACCAGAAATGTTTGAAGCTACTGACTGAATGAAAAGAGCTGGCATCTCACTCTCTTTGAATCTTCATTATCATGCTAAGAGGAGCAGGAAAAAGCAAAAAATTTCAGAATTGCACGTTGCAATGTGGAGATATTACTGTTTGTGCATTTACAATATTCATTGATTTTTGCCATTGAAAAACGTCCAGAAATGTTTGAAGCTACTGACTGAATGAAAGGAGCTGGCATCTCACTCTCTTTGAATCTTCTTTATCATGCTAGGATTAGCAGGAAAAAGCAAAAAATTTCAGAATTGCACCTTGCAATGTGGAGATATTACTGTTTGTGCATTTACAATATTCATTGATTTTTGCCATTGAAAAACCATGTTATTCATATACCAGAAATGTTTGAAGCTACTGACTGAATGAAAAGAGCTGGCATCTCACTCTCTTTGAATCTTCTTTATCATGCTAAGAGGAGCAGGAAAAAGCAAAAAATTTCAGAATTGCACCTTGCAATGTGGAGATATTACTGTTTGTGCATTTACAATATTCATTGATTTTTGCCATTGAAAAACGTCCATAAATGTTTGAAGCTACTGACTGAATGAAAAGAGCTGGCATCTCACTCTCTTTGAATCTTCTTTATCATGCTAGGATTAGCAGGAAAAAGCAAAAAATTTCAGAATTGCACCTTGCAATGCGGAGAAATTACTGTTTGTGCATTTACAATATTCATTGATTTTTGCCATTGAAAAACATCATGTTATTCATATACCAGAAATGTTTGAAGCTACTGACTGAATGAAAAGAGCTGGCATCTCACTCTCTTTGAATCTTCTTTATCATGCTAAGAGGAGCAGGAAAAAGCAAAAAATTTCAGAATTGCACCTTGCAATGTGGAGATATTACTGTTTGTGTATTTACAATATTCATTGATTTTTGCCATTGAAAAACGTCCAGAAATGTTTGAAGCTACTGACTGAATGAAAGGAGCTGGCATCTCACTCTCTTTGAATCTTCTTTATCATGCTAGGATTAGCAGGAAAAAGCAAAAAATTTCAGAATTGCACCTTGCAATGCGGAGAAATTACTGTTTGTGCATTTACAATATTCATTGATTTTTGCCATTGAAAAACATCATGTTATTCATATACCAGAAATGTTTGAAGCTACTGACTGAATGAAAAGAGCTGGCATCTCACTCTCTTTGAATCTTCTTTATCATGCTAAGAGGAGCAGGAAAAAGCAAAAAATTTCAGAATTGCACCTTGCAATGTGGAGATATTACTGTTTGTGCATTTACAATATTCATTGATTTTTGCCATTGAAAAATGTCCAGAAATGTTTGAAGCTACTGACTGAATGAAAGGAGCTGGCATCTCACTCTCTTTGAATCTTCTTTATCATGCTAGGATTAGCAGGAAAAAGCAAAAAATTTCAGAATTGCACCTTGTAATGCGGAGAAATTACTGTTTGTGCATTTACAATATTCATTGATTTTTGCCATTGAAAAACATCATGTTATTCATATACCAGAAATGTTTGAAGCTACTGACTGAATGAAAAGAGCTGGCATCTCACTCTCTTTGAATCTTCTTTATCATGCTAAGAGGAGCAGGAAAAAGCAAAAAATTTCAGAATTGCACGTTGCAATGTGGAGATATTACTGTTTGTGCATTTACAATATTCATTGATTTTTGCCATTGAAAAACGTCCAGAAATGTTTGAAGCTACTGACTGAATGAAAGGAGCTGGCATCTCACTCTCTTTGAATCTTCTTTATCATGCTAGAATTAGCAGGAAAAAGCAAAAAATTTCAGAATTGCACCTTGCAATGTGGAGAAATTACTGTTTGTGCATTTACAATATTCATTGATTTTTGCCATTGAAAAACATCATGTTATTCATATACCAGAAATGTTTGAAGCTACTGACTGAATGAAAAGAGCTGGCATCTCACTCTCTTTGAATCTTCTTTATCATGCTAAGAGGAGCAGGAAAAAGAAAAAAAATTCAGAATTGCACCTTACAATGTGGAGATATTACTGTTTGTGCATTTACAATATTCATTGATTTTTGCCATTGAAAAACGTCCAGAAATGTTTGAAGCTACTGACTGAATGAAAGGAGCTGGCATCTCACTCTCTTTGAATCTTCTTTATCATGCTAGGATTAGCAGGAAAAAGCAAAAAATTTCAGAATTGCACCTTGCAATGCGGAGAAATTACTGTTTGTGCATTTACAATATTCATTGATTTTTGCCATTGAAAAACATCATGTTATTCATATACCAGAAATGTTTGAAGCTACTGACTGAATGAAAAGAGCTGGCATCTCACTCTCTTTGAATCTTCTTTATCATGCTAGGATTAGCAGGAAAAAGCAAAAAATTTCAGAATTGCACCTTGCAATGTGGAGATATTACTGTTTGTGCATTTACAATATTCATTGATTTTTGCCATTGAAAAACGTCCAGAAATGTTTGAAGCTACTGACTGAATGAAAGGAGCTGGCATCTCACTCTCTTTGAATCTTCTTTATCATGCTAGGATTAGCAGGAAAAAGCAAAAAAATTCAGAATTGCACCTTGCAATGTGGAGTTATTACTGTTTGTGCATTTACAATATTCATTGATTTTTGCCATTGAAAAATGTCCAGAAATGTTTGAAGCTACTGACTGAATGAAAGGAGCTGGCATCTCACTCTCTTTGAATCTTCTTTATCATGCTAGGATTAGCAGGAAAAAGCAAAAAATTTCAGAATTGCACCTTGCAATGTGGAGATATTACTGTTTGTGCATTTACAATATTCATTGATTTTTGCCATTGAAAAACATCATGTTATTCATATACCAGAAATGTTTGAAGCTACTGACTGAATGAAAAGAGCTGGCATCTCACTCTCTTTGAATCTTCTTTATCATGCTAGGATTAGCAGGAAAAAGCAAAAAATTTCAGAATTGCACCTTGCAATGCGGAGAAATTACTGTTTGTGCATTTACAATATTCATTGATTTTTGCCATTGAAAAACCATGTTATTCATATACCAGAAATGTTTGAAGCTACTGACTGAATGAAAAGAGCTGGCATCTCAATCTCTTTGAATCTTTTTTATCATGCTAAGAGGAGCAGGAAAAAGCAAAAAATTTCAGAATTGCACGTTGCAATGTGGAGATATTACTGTTTGTGCATTTACAATATTCATTGATTTTTGCCATTGAAAAACGTCCAGAAATGTTTGAAGCTACTGACTGAATGAAAGGAGCTGGCATCTCACTCTCTTTGAATCTTCTTTATCATGCTAGGATTAGCAGGAAAAATCAAAAAATTTCAGAATTGCACCTTGCAATGCGGAGAAATTACTGTTTGTGCATTTACAATATTCATTGATTTTTGCCATTGAAAAACATCATGTTATTCATATACCAGAAATGTTTGAAGCTACTGACTGAATGAAAAGAGCTGGCATCTCACTCTCTTTGAATCTTCTTTATCATGCTAAGAGGAGCAGGAAAAAGCAAAAAATTTCAGAATTGCACCTTGCAATGTGGAGATATTACTGTTTGTGCATTTACAATATTCATTGATTTTTGCCATTGAAAAACGTCCAGAAATGTTTGAAGCTACTGACTGAATGAAAGGAGCTGGCATCTCACTCTCTTTGAATCTTCTTTATCATGCTAGGATTAGCAGGAAAAAGCAAAAAATTTCAGAATTGCACCTTGCAATGCGGAGAAATTACTGTTTGTGCATTTACAATATTCATTGATTTTTGCCATTGAAAAACATCATGTTATTCATATACCAGAAATGTTTGAAGCTACTGACTGAATGAAAAGAGCTGGCATCTCACTCTCTTTGAATCTTCTTTATCATGCTAAGAGGAGCAGGAAAAAGCAAAAAAATTTCAGAATTGCACCTTGCAATGTGGAGATATTACTGTTTGTGCATTTACAATATTCATTGATTTTTGCCATTGAAAAACGTCCAGAAATGTTTGAAGCTACTGACTGAATGAAAGGAGCTGGCATCTCACTCTCTTTAAATATTCTTTATCATGCTAGGATTAGCAGGAAAAAGCAAAAAATTTCAGAATTGCACCTTGCAATGCGGAGAAATTACTGTTTGTGCATTTACAATATTCATTGATTTTTGCCATTGAAAAACATCATGTTATTCATATACCAGAAATGTTTGAAGCTACTGACTGAATGAAAAGAGCTGGCATCTCACTCTCTTTGAATCTTCTTTATCATGCCAGGATTAGCAGGAAAAAGCAAAAAATTTCAGAATTGCACCTTGCAATGTGGAGATATTACTGTTTCTGCATTTACAATATTCATTGATTTTTGCCATTGAAAAACGTCCAGAAATGTTTGAAGCTACTGACTGAATGAAAGGAGCTGGCATCTCACTCTCTTTGAATCTTCTTTATCATGCTAGGATTAGCAGGAAAAAGCAAAAAATTTCAGAATTGCACATTGCAATGCGGAGAAATTACTGTTTGTGCATTTACAATATTCATTGATTTTTGCCATTGAAAAACATCATGTTATTCATATACCAGAAATGTTTGAAGCTACTGACTGAATGAAAAGAGCTGGCATCTCACTCTCTTTGAATCTTCTTTATCATGCTAGGATTAGCAGGAAAAAGCATAAAATTTCAGAATTGCACCTTGCAATGTGGAGATATTACTGTTTGTGCATTTACAATATTCATTGATTTTTGTCATTGAAAAACGTCCAGAAATGTTTGAAGCTACTGACTGAATGAAAGGAGCTGGCATCTCACTCTCTTTGAATCTTCTTTATCATGCTAGGATTAGCAGGAAAAAGCAAAAAATTTCAGAATTGCACCTTGCAATGTGGAGTTATTACTGTTTGTGCATTTACAATATTCATTGATTTTTGCCATTGAAAAACGTCCAGAAATGTTTGAAGCTACTGACTGAATGAAAGGAGCTGGCATCTCACTCTCTTTGAATCTTCTTTATCATGCTAGGATTAGCAGGAAAAAGCAAAAAATTTCAGAATTGCACCTTGCAATGCGGAGAAATTACTGTTTGTGCATTTACAATATTCATTGATTTTTGCCATTGAAAAACATCATGTTATTCATATACCAGAAATGTTTGAAGCTACTGACTGAATGAAAAGAGCTGGCATCTCACTCTCTTTGAATCTTCTTTATCATGCTAAGAGGAGCAGGAAAAAGCAAAAAATTTCAGAATTGCACCTTGCAATGTGGAGATATTACTGTTTGTGCATTTACAATATTCATTGATTTTTGCCATTGAAAAACGTCCAGAAATGTTTGAAGCTACTGACTGAATGAAAGGAGCTGGCATCTCACTCTCTTTGAATCTTCTTTATCATGCTAGGATTAGCAGGAAAAAGCAAAAAATTTCAGAATTGCACCTTGCAATGCGGAGAAATTACTGTTTGTGCATTTACAATATTCATTGATTTTTGCCATTGAAAAACATCATGTTATTCATATACCAGAAATGTTTGAAGCTACTGACTGAATGAAAAGAGCTGGCATCTCACTCTCTTTGAATCTTCTTTATCATGCTAAGAGGAGCAGGAAAAAGCAAAAAATTTCAGAATTGCACCTTGCAATGTGGAGATATTACTGTTTGTGCATTTACAATATTCATTGATTTTTGCCATTGAAAAACGTCCAGAAATGTTTGAAGCTACTGACTGAATAAAAGGAGCTGGCATCTCACTCTCTTTGAATCTTCTTTATCATGCTAGGATTAGCAGGAAAAAGCAAAAAATTTCAGAATTGCACCTTGCAATGCGGAGAAATTACTGTTTGTGCATTTACAATATTCATTGATTTTTGCCATTGAAAAACATCATGTTATTCATATACCAGAAATGTTTGAAGCTACTGACTGAATGAAAAGAGCTGGCATCTCACTCTCTTTGAATCTTCTTTATCATGCCAGGATTAGCAGGAAAAAGCAAAAAATTTCAGAATTGCACCTTGCAATGTGGAGATATTGCTGTTTGTGCATTTACAATATTCATTGATTTTTGCCATTGAAAAACGTCCTGAAATGTTTGAAGCTACTGACTGAATGAAAGGAGCTGGCATCTCACTCTCTTTGAATCTTCTTTATCATGCTAGGATTAGCAGGAAAAAGCAAAAAATTTCAGAATTGCACCTTGCAATGCGGAGAAATTACTGTTTGTGCATTTACAATATTCATTGATTTTTGCCATTGAAAAACATCATGTTATTCATATACCAGAAATGTTTGAAGCTACTGACTGAATGAAAAGAGCTGGCATCTCACTCTCTTTGAATCTTCTTTATCATGCTAGGATTATCAGGAAAAAGCATAAAATTTCAGAATTGCACCTTGCAATGTGGAGATATTACTGTTTGTGCATTTACAATATTCATTGATTTTTGTCATTGAAAAACGTCCAGAAATGTTTGAAGCTACTGACTGAATGAAAGGAGCTGGCATCTCACTCTCTTTGAATCTTCTTTATCATGCTAGGATTAGCAGGAAAAAGCAAAAAATTTCAGAATTGCACCTTGCAATGTGGAGTTATTACTGTTTGTGCATTTACAATATTCATTGATTTTTGCCATTGAAAAATGTCCAGAAATGTTTGAAGCTACTGACTGAATGAAAGGAGCTGGCATCTCACTCTCTTTGAATCTTCTTTATCATGCTAGGATTAGCAGGAAAAAGCAAAAAATTTCAGAATTGCACCTTGCAATGTGGAGATATTACTGTTTGTGCATTTACAATATTCATTGATTTTTGCCATTGAAAAACCATGTTATTCATATACCAGAAATGTTTGAAGCTACTGACTGAATGAAAAGAGCTGGCATCTCACTCTCTTTGAATCTTCTTTATCATGCTAAGAGGAGCAGGAAAAAGCAAAAAATTTCAGAATTGCACCTTGCAATGTGGAGATATTACTGTTTGTGCATTTACAATATTCATTGATTTTTGCCATTGAAAAACGTCCAGAAATGTTTGAAGCTACTGACTGAATGAAAGGAGCTGGCATCTCACTCTCTTTGAATCTTCTTTATCATGCTAGGATTAGCAGGAAAAAGCAAAAAATTTCAGAATTGCACCTTGCAATGCGGAGAAATTACTGTTTGTGCATTTACAATATTCATTGATTTTTGCCATTGAAAAACATCATGTTATTCATATACCAGAAATGTTTGAAGCTACTGACTGAATGAAAAGAGCTGGCATCTCACTCTCTTTGAATCTTCTTTATCATGCTAAGAGGAGCAGGAAAAAGCAAAAAATTTCAGAATTGCACATTGCAATGTGGAGATATTACTGTTTGTGCATTTACAATATTCATTGATTTTTGCCATTGAAAAACGTCCAGAAATATTTGAAGCTACTGACTGAATGAAAGGAGCTGGCATCTCACTCTCTTTGAATCTTCTTTATCATGCTAGGATTAGCAGGAAAAAGCAAAAAATTTCAGAATTGCACCTTGCAATGCGGAGAAATTACTGTTTGTGCATTTACAATATTCATTGATTTTTGCCATTGAAAAACATCATGTTATTCATATACCAGAAATGTTTGAAGCTACTGACTGAATGAAAAGAGCTGGCATCTCACTCTCTTTGAATCTTCTTTATCATGCTAAGAGGAGCAGGAAAAAGCAAAAAATTTCAGAATTGCACCTTGCAATGTGGAGATATTACTGTTTGTGCATTTACAATATTCATTGATTTTTGCCATTGAAAAACGTCCAGAAATGTTTGAAGCTACTGACTGAATGAAAGGAGCTGGCACCTCACTCTCTTTGAATCTTCTTTATCATGCTAGGATTAGCAGGAAAAAGCAAAAAATTTCAGAATTGCACCTTGCAATGCGGAGAAATTACTGTTTGTGCATTTACAATATTCATTGATTTTTGCCATTGAAAAACATCATGTTATTCATATACCAGAAATGTTTGAAGCTACTGACTGAATGAAAAGAGCTGGCATCTCACTCTCTTTGAATCTTCTTTATCATGCTAAGAGGAGCAGGAAAAAGCAAAAAATTTCAGAATTGCACCTTGCAATGTGGAGATATTACTGTTTGTGCATTTACAATATTCATTGATTTTTGCTATTGAAAAACGTCCAGAAATGTTTGAAGCTACTGACTGAATGAAAGGAGCTGGCATCTCACTCTCTTTGAATCTTCTTTATCATGCTAGGATTAGCAGGAAAAAGCAAAAAATTTCAGAATTGCACCTTGCAATGCGGAGAAATTACTGTTTGTGCATTTACAATATTCATTGATTTTTGCAATTGAAAAACATCATGTTATTCATATACCAGAAATGTTTGAAGCTACTGACTGAATGAAAAGAGCTGGCATCTCATTCTCTTAGAATCTTCTTTATCATGCTAGGATTAGCAGGAAAAAGCAAAAAATTTCAGAATTGCACCTTGCAATGTGGAGATATTACTGTTTGTGCATTTACAATATTCATTGATTTTTGCCATTGAAAAACGTCCAGAAATGTTTGAAGCTACTGACTGAATGAAAGGAGCTGGCATCTCACTCTCTTTGAATCTTCTTTATCATGCTAGGATTAGCAGGAAAAAGCAAAAAATTTCAGAATTGCACCTTGCAATGCGGAGAAATTACTGTTTGTGCATTTACAATATTCATTGATTTTTGCAATTGAAAAACATCATGTTATTCATATACCAGAAATGTTTGAAGCTACTGACTGAATGAAAAGAGCTGGCATCTCATTCTCTTAGAATCTTCTTTATCATGCTAGGATTAGCAGGAAAAAGCAAAAAATTTCAGAATTGCACCTTGCAATGTGGAGATATTACTGTTTGTGCATTTACAATATTCATTGATTTTTGCCATTGAAAAACGTCCAGAAATGTTTGAAGCTACTGACTGAATGAAAGGAGCTGGCACCTCACTCTCTTTGAATCTTCTTTATCATGCTAGGATTAGCAGGAAAAAGCAAAAAATTTCAGAATTGCACCTTGCAATGCGGAGAAATTACTGTTTGTGCATTTACAATATTCATTGATTTTTGCCATTGAAAAACATCATGTTATTCATATACCAGAAATGTTTGAAGCTACTGACTGAATGAAAAGAGCTGGCATCTCACTCTCTTTGAATCTTCTTTATCATGCTAAGAGGAGCAGGAAAAAGCAAAAAATTTCAGAATTGCACCTTGCAATGTGGAGATATTACTGTTTGTGCATTTACAATATTCATTGATTTTTGCTATTGAAAAACGTCCAGAAATGTTTGAAGCTACTGACTGAATGAAAGGAGCTGGCATCTCACTCTCTTTGAATCTTCTTTATCATGCTAGGATTAGCAGGAAAAAGCAAAAAATTTCAGAATTGCACCTTGCAATGCGGAGAAATTACTGTTTGTGCATTTACAATATTCATTGATTTTTGCAATTGAAAAACATCATGTTATTCATATACCAGAAATGTTTGAAGCTACTGACTGAATGAAAAGAGCTGGCATCTCATTCTCTTAGAATCTTCTTTATCATGCTAGGATTAGCAGGAAAAAGCAAAAAATTTCAGAATTGCACCTTGCAATGTGGAGATATTACTGTTTGTGCATTTACAATATTCATTGATTTTTGCCATTGAAAAACGTCCAGAAATGTTTGAAGCTACTGACTGAATGAAAGGAGCTGGCATCTCACTCTCTTTGAATCTTCTTTATCATGCTAGGATTAGCAGGAAAAAGCATAAAATTTCAGAATTGCACCTTGCAATGTGGAGTTATTACTGTTTGTGCATTTACAATATTCATTGATTTTTGCCATTGAAAAATGTCAAGAAATGTTTGAAGCTACTGACTGAATGAAAGGAGCTGGCATCTCACTCTCTTTGAATCTTCTTTATCATGCTAGGATTAGCAGGAAAAAGCAAAAAATTTCAGAATTGCACCTTGCAATGTGGAGATATTACTGTTTGTGCATTTACAATATTCATTGATTTTTGCCATTGAAAAACATCATGTTATTCATATACCAGAAATGTTTGAAGCTACTGACTGAATGAAAAGAGCTGGCATCTCACTCTCTTTGAATCTTCTTTATCATGATAAGAGGAGCAGGAAAAAGCAAAAAATTTCAGAATTGCACCTTGCAATGTGGAGATATTACTGTTTGTGCATTTACAATATTCATTGATTTTTGCCATTGAAAAACGTCCAGAAATGTTTGAAGCTACTGACTGAATGAAAGGAGCTGGCATCTCACTCTCTTTGAATCTTCTTTATCATGCTAGGATTAGCAGGAAAAAGCAAAAAATTTCAGAATTGCACCTTGCAATGCGGAGAAATTACTGTTTGTGCATTTACAATATTCATTGATTTTTGCCATTGAAAAACATCATGTTATTCATATACCAGAAATGTTTGAAGCTACTGACTGAATGAAAAGAGCTGGCATCTCACTCTCTTTGAATCTTCTTTATCATGCTAAGAGGAGCAGGAAAAAGCAAAAAATTTCAGAATTGCACCTTGCAATGTGGAGATATTACTGTTTGTGCATTTACAATATTCATTGATTTTTGCCATTGAAAAACGTCCAGAAATGTTTGAAGCTACTGACTGAATGAAAGGAGCTGGCATCTCACTCTCTTTAAATCTTCTTTATCATGCTAGGATTAGCAGGAAAAAGCAAAAAATTTCAGAATTGCACCTTGCAATGCGGAGAAATTACTGTTTGTGCATTTACAATATTCATTGATTTTTGCCATTGAAAAACATCATGTTATTCATATACCAGAAATGTTTGAAGCTACTGACTGAATGAAAAGAGCTGGCATCTCACTCTCTTTGAATCTTCTTTATCATGCTAAGAGGAGCAGGAAAAAGCAAAAAATTTCAGAATTGCACCTTGCAATGTGGAGATATTACTGTTTGTGCATTTACAATATTCATTGATTTTTGCCATTGAAAAACGTCCAGAAATGTTTGAAGCTACTGACTGAATGAAAGGAGCTGGCATCTCACTCTCTTTGAATCTTCTTTATCATGCTAGGATTAGCAGGAAAAAGCAAAAAATTTCAGAATTGCACCTTGCAATGCGGAGAAATTACTGTTTGTGCATTTACAATATTCATTGATTTTTGCCATTGAAAAACATCATGTTATTCATATACCAGAAATGTTTGAAGCTACTGACTGAATGAAAAGAGCTGGCATCTCACTCTCTTTGAGTCTTCTTTATCATGCTAAGAGGAGCAGGAAAAAGCAAAAAATTTCAGAATTGCACGTTGCAATGTGGAGATATTACTGTTTGTGCATTTACAATATTCATTGATTTTTGCCATTGAAAAACGTCCAGAAATGTTTGAAGCTACTGACTGAATGAAAGGAGCTGGCATCTCACTCTCTTTGAATCTTCTTTATCATGCTAGGATTAGCAGGAAAAAGCAAAAAATTTCAGAATTGCACCTTGCAATGCGGAGAAATTACTGTTTGTGCATTTACAATATTCATTGATTTTTGCCATTGAAAAACATCATGTTATTCATATACCAGAAATGTTTGAAGCTACTGACTGAATGAAAAGAGCTGGCATCTCACTCTCTTTGAATCTTCTTTATCATGCTAAGAGGAGCAGGAAAAAGCAAAAAATTTCAGAATTGCACGTTGCAATGTGGAGATATTACTGTTTGTGCATTTACAATATTCATTGATTTTTGCCATTGAAAAACGTCCAGAAATGTTTGAAGCTACTGACTGAATGAAAGGAGCTGGCATCTCACTCTCTTTGAATCTTCTTTATCATGCTAGGATTAGCAGGAAAAAGCAAAAAATTTCAGAATTGCACCTTGCAATGCGGAGAAATTACTGTTTGTGCATTTACAATATTCATTGATTTTTGCCATTGAAAAACATCATGTTATTCATATACCAGAAATGTTTGAAGCTACTGACTGAATGAAAAGAGCTGGCATCTCACTCTCTTTGAATCTTCTTTATCATGCTATGATTAGCAGGAAAAAGCAAAAAATTTCAGAATTGCACCTTGCAATGTGGAGATATTACTGTTTGTGCATTTACAATATTCATTGATTTTTGCCATTGAAAAACGTCCAGAAATGTTTGAAGCTACTGACTGAATGAAAAGAGCTGGCATCTCACTCTCTTTGAATCTTCTTTATCATGCTAGGATTAGCAGGAAAAAGCAAAAAATTTCAGAATTGCACCTTGCAATGTGGAGTTATTACTGTTTGTGCATTTACAATATTGATTGATTTTTGCCATTGAAAAATGTCCAGAAATGTTTGAAGCTACTGACTGAATGAAAGGAGCTGGCATCTCACTCTCTTTGAATCTTCTTTATCATGCTAGGATTAGCAGGAAAAAGCAAAAAATGTCAGAATTGCACCTTGCAATGTGGAGATATTACTGTTTGTGCATTTACAATATTCATTGTTTTTTGCCATTGAAAAACCATGTTATTCATATACCAGAAATGTTTGAAGCTACTGACTGAATGAAAAGAGCTGGCATCTCACTCTCTTTGAATCTTCTTTATCATGCTAAGAGGAGCAGGAAAAAGCAAAAAATTTCAGAATTGCACCTTGCAATGTGGAGATATTACTGTTTGTGCATTTACAATATTCATTGATTTTTGCCATTGAAAAACATCATGTTATTCATATACCAGAAATGTTTGAAGCTACTGACTGAATGAAAAGAGCTGGCATCTCACTCTCTTTGAATCTTCTTTATCATGCTAGGATTAGCAGGAAAAAGCAAAAAATTTCAGAATTGCACCTTGCAATGTGGAGATATTACTGTTTGTGCATTTACAATATTCATTGATTTTTGCCATTGAAAAACGTCCAGAAATGTTTGAAGCTACTGACTGAATGAAAGGAGCTGGCATCTCACTCTCTTTGAATCTTCTTTATCATGCTAGGATTAGCAGGAAAAAGCAAAAAATTTCAGAATTGCACCTTGCAATGCGGAGAAATTACTGTTTGTGCATTTACAATATTCATTGATTTTTGCCATTGAAAAACATCATGTTATTCATATACCAGAAATGTTTGAAGCTACTGACTGAAAGAAAAGAGCTGGCATCTCACTCTCTTTGAATCTTCTTTATCATGCTAAGAGGAGCAGGAAAAAGCGAAAAATTTCAGAATTGCACCTTGCAATGTGGAGATATTACTGTTTGTGCATTTACAATATTCATTGATTTTTGCCATTGAAAAACGTCCAGAAATGTTTGAAGCTACTGACTGAATGAAAGGAGCTGGCATCTCACTCTCTTTGAATCTTCTTTATCATGCTAGGATTAGCAGGAAAATGCAAAAAATTTCAGAATTGCACCTTGCAATGCGGAGAAATTACTGTTTGTGCATTTACAATATTCATCGATTTTTGCCATTGAAAAACATCATGTTATTCATATACCAGAAATGTTTGAAGCTACTGACTGAATGAAAAGAGCTGGCATCTCACTCTCTTTGAATCTTCTTTATCATGCTAAGAGGAGCAGGAAAAAGCAAAAAATTTCAGAATTGCACCTTGCAATGTGGAGATATTACTGTTTGTGCATTTACAATATTCATTGATTTTTGCCATTGAAAAACATCCAGAAATGTTTGAAGCTACTGACTGAATGAAAGGAGCTGGCATCTCACTCTCTTTGAATCTTCTTTATCATGCTAGGATTAGCAGGAAAAAGCAAAAAATTTCAGAATTGCACCTTGCAATGCGGAGAAATTACTGTTTGTGCATTTACAATATTCATTGATTTTTGCCATTGAAAAACATCATGTTATTCATATACCAGAAATGTTTGAAGCTACTGACTGAATGAAAAGAGCTGGCATCTCACTCTCTTTGAATCTTCTTTATCATGCTAAGAGGAGCAGGAAAAAGCAAAAAATTTCAGAATTGCACCTTGCAATGTGGAGATATTACTGTTTGTGCATTTACAATATTCATTGATTTTTGCTATTGAAAAACGTCCAGAAATGTTTGAAGCTACTGACTGAATGAAAGGAGCTGGCATCTCACTCTCTTTGAATCTTCTTTATCATGCTAGGATTAGCAGGAAAAAGCAAAAAATTTCAGAATTGCACCTTGCAATGCGGAGAAATTACTGATTGTGCATTTACAATATTCATTGATTTTTGCCATTGAAAAACATCATGTTATTCATATACCAGAAATGTTTGAAGCTACTGACTGAATGAAAAGAGCTGGCATCTCATTCTCTTAGAATCTTCTTTATCATGCTAGGATTAGCAGGAAAAAGCAAAAAATTTCAGAATTGCACCTTGCAATGTGGAGATATTACTGTTTGTGCATTTACAATATTCATTGATTTTTGCCATTGAAAAACGTCCAGAAATGTTTGAAGCTACTGACTGAATGAAAGGAGCTGGCATCTCACTCTCTTTGAATCTTCTTTATCATGCTAGGATTAGCAGGAAAAAGCATAAAATTTCAGAATTGCACCTTGCAATGTGGAGTTATTACTGTTTGTGCATTTATAATATTCATTGATTTTTGCCATTGAAAAATGTCCAGAAATGTTTGAAGCTACTGACTGAATGAAAGGAGGTGGCATCTCACTCTCTTTGAATCTTCTTTATCATGCTAGGATTAGCAGGAAAAAGCAAAAAATTTCAGAATTGCACCTTGCAATGTGGAGATATTACTGTTTGTGCATTTACAATATTCATTGATTTTTGCCATTGAAAAACATCATGTTATTCATATACCAGAAATGTTTGAAGCTACTGACTGAATGAAAAGAGCTGGCATCTCACTCTCTTTGAATCTTCTTTATCATGCTAAGAGGAGCAGGAAAAAGCAAAAAATTTCAGAATTGCACCTTGCAATGTGGAGATATTACTGTTTGTGCATTTACAATATTCATTGATTTTTGCCATTGAAAAACGTCCAGAAATGTTTGAAGCTACTGACTGAATGAAAGGAGCTGGCATCTCACTCTCTTTGAATCTTCTTTATCATGCTAGGATTAGCAGGAAAAAGCAAAAAATTTCAGAATTGCACCTTGCAATGCGGAGAAATTACTGTTTGTGCATTTACAATATTCATTGATTTTTGCCATTGAAAAACATCATGTTATTCATATACCAGAAATGTTTGAAGCTACTGACTGAATGAAAAGAGCTAGCATCTCACTCTCTTTGAATCTTCTTTATCATGCTAAGAGGAGCAGGAAAAAGCAAAAAATTTCAGAATTGCACCTTGCAATGTGGAGATATTACTGTTTGTGCATTTACAATATTCATTGATTTTTGCCATTGAAAAACGTCCAGAAATGTTTGAAGCTACTGACTGAATGAAAGGAGCTGGCATCTCACTCTCTTTGAATCTTCTTTATCATGCTAGGATTAGCAGGAAAAAGCAAAAAATTTCAGAATTGCACCTTGCAATGCGGAGAAATTACTGTTTGTGCATTTACAATATTCATTGATTTTTGCCATTGAAAAACATCATGTTATTCATATACCAGAAATGTTTGAAGCTACTGACTGAATGAAAAGAGCTGGCATCTCACTCTCTTTGAATCTTCTTTATCATGCTAAGAGGAACAGGAAATAGCAAAAAATTTCAGAATTGCACCTTGCAATGTGGAGATATTACTGTTTGTGCATTTACAATATTCATTGATTTTTGCCATTGAAAAACGTCCAGAAATGTTTGAAGCTACTGACTGAATGAAAAGAGCTGGCATCTCACTCTCTTTGAATCTTCTTTATCATGCTAGGATTAGCAGGAAAAAGCAAAAAATTTCAGAATTGCACCTTGCAATGCGGAGAAATTACTGTTTGTGCATTTACAATATTCATTGATTTTTGCCATTGAAAAACGTCCAGAAATGTTTGAAGCTACTCACTGAATGAAAGGAGCTGGCATCTCACTCTCTTTGAATCTTCTTTATCATGCTAGGATTAGCAGGAAAAAGCAAAAAATTTCAGAATTGCACCTTGCAATGTGCAGTTATTACTGTTTGTGCATTTACAATATTCATTGATTTTTGCCATTGAAAAATGTCCAGAAATGTTTGAAGCTACTGACTGAATGAAAGGAGCTGGCATCTCACTCTCTTTGAATCTTCTTTATCATGCTAGGATTAGCAGGAAAAAGCAAAAAATTTCAGAATTGCACCTTGCAATGTGGAGATATTATTGTTTGTGCATTTACAATATTCATTGATTTTTGCCATTGAAAAACCATGTTATTCATATACCAGAAATGTTTGAAGCTACTGACTGAATGAAAAGAGCTGGCATCTCACTCTCTTTGAATCTTCTTTATCATGCTAAGAGGAGCAGGAAAAAGCAAAAAATTTCAGAATTGCACCTTGCAATGTGGAGATATTACTGTTTGTGCATTTACAATATTCATTGATTTTTGCCATTGAAAAACGTCCAGAAATGTTTGTAGCTACTGACTGAATGAAAGGAGCTGGCATCTCACTCTCTTTGAATCTTCTTTAACATGCTAGGATTAGCAGGAAAAAGCAAAAAATTTCAGAATTGCACCTTGCAATGCGGAGAAATTACTGTTTGTGCATTTACAATATTCATTGATTTTTGCCATTGAAAAACATCATGTTATTCATATACCAGAAATGTTTGAAGCTACTGACTGAATGAAAAGAGCTGGCATCTCACTCTCTTTGAATCTTCTTTATCATGCTAGGATTAGCAGGAAAAAGCAAAAAATTTCAGAATTGCACCTTGCAATGTGGAGATATTACTGTTTGTGCATTTACAATATTCATTGATTTTTGCCATTGAAAAACGTCCAGAAATGTTTGAAGCTACTGACTGAATGAAAAGAGCTGGCATCTCACTCTCTTTGAATCTTCTTTATCATGCTAGGATTAGCAGGAAAAAGCAAAAAATTTCAGAATTGCACCTTGCAATGTGGAGTTATTACTGTTTGTGCATTTACAATATTCATTGATTTTTGCCATTGAAAAATGTCCAGAAATGTTTGAAGCTACTGACTGAAAGAAAGGAGCTGGCATCTCACTCTCTTTGAATCTTCTTTATCATGCTAGGATTAGCAGGAAAAAGCAAAAAATTTCAGAATTGCACCTTGCAATGTGGAGATATTACTGTTTGTGCATTTACAATATTCATTGATTTTTGCCATTGAAAAACCATGTTATTCATATACCAGAAATGTTTGAAGCTACTGACTGAAAGAAAAGAGGTGGCATCTCACTCTCTTTGAATCTTCTTTATCATGCTAAGAGGAGCAGGAAAAAGCAAAAAATTTCAGAATTGCACCTTGCAATGTGGAGATATTACTGTTTGTGCATTTACAATATTCATTGATTTTTGCCATTGAAAAACATCCAGAAATGTTTGAAGCTACTGACTGAATGAAAGGAGCTGGCATCTCACTCTCTTTGAATCTTCTTTATCATGCTAGGATTAGCAGGAAAAAGCAAAAAATTTCAGAATTGCACCTTGCAATGCGGAGAAATTACTGTTTGTGCATTTACAATATTCATTGATTTTTGCCATTGAAAAACATCATGTTATTCATATACCAGAAATGTTTGAAGCTACTGACTGAATGAAAAGAGCTGGCATCTCACTCTCTTTGAATCTTCTTTATCATGCTAAGAGGAGCAGGAAAAAGCAAAAAATTTCAGAATTGCACCTTGCAATGTGGAGATATTACTGTTTGTGCATTTACAATATTCATTGATTTTTGCTATTGAAAAACGTCCAGAAATGTTTGAAGCTACTGACTGAATGAAAGGAGCTGGCATCTCACTCTCTTTGAATCTTCTTTATCATGCTAGGATTAGCAGGAAAAAGCAAAAAATTTCAGAATTGCACCTTGCAATGCGGAGAAATTACTGATTGTGCATTTACAATATTCATTGATTTTTGCCATTGAAAAACATCATGTTATTCATATACCAGAAATGTTTGAAGCTACTGACTGAATGAAAAGAGCTGGCATCTCATTCTCTTAGAATCTTCTTTATCATGCTAGGATTAGCAGCAAAAAGCAAAAAATTTCAGAATTGCACCTTGCAATGTGGAGATATTACTGTTTGTGCATTTACAATATTCATTGATTTTTGCCATTGAAAAACGTCCAGAAATGTTTGAAGCTACTGACTGAATGAAAGGAGCTGGCATCTCACTCTCTTTGAATCTTCTTTATCATGCTAGGATTAGCAGGAAAAAGCATAAAATTTCAGAATTGCACCTTGCAATGTGGAGTTATTACTGTTTGTGCATTTATAATATTCATTGATTTTTGCCATTGAAAAATGTCCAGAAATGTTTGAAGCTACTGACTGAATGAAAGGAGGTGGCATCTCACTCTCTTTGAATCTTCTTTATCATGCTAGGATTAGCAGGAAAAAGCAAAAAATTTCAGAATTGCACCTTGCAATGTGGAGATATTACTGTTTGTGCATTTACAATATTCATTGATTTTTGCCATTGAAAAACATCATGTTATTCATATACCAGAAATGTTTGAAGCTACTGACTGAATGAAAAGAGCTGGCATCTCACTCTCTTTGAATCTTCTTTATCATGCTAAGAGGAGCAGGAAAAAGCAAAAAATTTCAGAATTGCACCTTGCAATGTGGAGATATTACTGTTTGTGCATTTACAATATTCATTGATTTTTGCCATTGAAAAACGTCCAGAAATGTTTGAAGCTACTGACTGAATGAAAGGAGCTGGCATCTCACTCTCTTTGAATCTTCTTTATCATGCTAGGATTAGCAGGAAAAAGCAAAAAATTTCAGAATTGCACCTTGCAATGCGGAGAAATTACTGTTTGTGCATTTACAATATTCATTGATTTTTGCCATTGAAAAACATCATGTTATTCATATACCAGAAATGTTTGAAGCTACTGACTGAATGAAAAGAGCTAGCATCTCACTCTCTTTGAATCTTCTTTATCATGCTAAGAGGAGCAGGAAAAAGCAAAAAATTTCAGAATTGCACCTTGCAATGTGGAGATATTACTGTTTGTGCATTTACAATATTCATTGATTTTTGCCATTGAAAAACGTCCAGAAATGTTTGAAGCTACTGACTGAATGAAAGGAGCTGGCATCTCACTCTCTTTGAATCTTCTTTATCATGCTAGGATTAGCAGGAAAAAGCAAAAAATTTCAGAATTGCACCTTGCAATGCGGAGAAATTACTGTTTGTGCATTTACAATATTCATTGATTTTTGCCATTGAAAAACATCATGTTATTCATATACCAGAAATGTTTGAAGCTACTGACTGAATGAAAAGAGCTGGCATCTCACTCTCTTTGAATCTTCTTTATCATGCTAAGAGGAACAGGAAATAGCAAAAAATTTCAGAATTGCACCTTGCAATGTGGAGATATTACTGTTTGTGCATTTACAATATTCATTGATTTTTGCCATTGAAAAACGTCCAGAAATGTTTGAAGCTACTGACTGAATGAAAAGAGCTGGCATCTCACTCTCTTTGAATCTTCTTTATCATGCTAGGATTAGCAGGAAAAAGCAAAAAATTTCAGAATTGCACCTTGCAATGCGGAGAAATTACTGTTTGTGCATTTACAATATTCATTGATTTTTGCCATTGAAAAACGTCCAGAAATGTTTGAAGCTACTCACTGAATGAAAGGAGCTGGCATCTCACTCTCTTTGAATCTTCTTTATCATGCTAGGATTAGCAGGAAAAAGCAAAAAATTTCAGAATTGCACCTTGCAATGTGCAGTTATTACTGTTTGTGCATTTACAATATTCATTGATTTTTGCCATTGAAAAATGTCCAGAAATGTTTGAAGCTACTGACTGAATGAAAGGAGCTGGCATCTCACTCTCTTTGAATCTTCTTTATCATGCTAGGATTAGCAGGAAAAAGCAAAAAATTTCAGAATTGCACCTTGCAATGTGGAGATATTATTGTTTGTGCATTTACAATATTCATTGATTTTTGCCATTGAAAAACCATGTTATTCATATACCAGAAATGTTTGAAGCTACTGACTGAATGAAAAGAGCTGGCATCTCACTCTCTTTGAATCTTCTTTATCATGCTAAGAGGAGCAGGAAAAAGCAAAAAATTTCAGAATTGCACCTTGCAATGTGGAGATATTACTGTTTGTGCATTTACAATATTCATTGATTTTTGCCATTGAAAAACGTCCAGAAATGTTTGTAGCTACTGACTGAATGAAAGGAGCTGGCATCTCACTCTCTTTGAATCTTCTTTAACATGCTAGGATTAGCAGGAAAAAGCAAAAAATTTCAGAATTGCACCTTGCAATGCGGAGAAATTACTGTTTGTGCATTTACAATATTCATTGATTTTTGCCATTGAAAAACATCATGTTATTCATATACCAGAAATGTTTGAAGCTACTGACTGAATGAAAAGAGCTGGCATCTCACTCTCTTTGAATCTTCTTTATCATGCTAGGATTAGCAGGAAAAAGCAAAAAATTTCAGAATTGCACCTTGCAATGTGGAGATATTACTGTTTGTGCATTTACAATATTCATTGATTTTTGCCATTGAAAAACGTCCAGAAATGTTTGAAGCTACTGACTGAATGAAAAGAGCTGGCATCTCACTCTCTTTGAATCTTCTTTATCATGCTAGGATTAGCAGGAAAAAGCAAAAAATTTCAGAATTGCACCTTGCAATGTGGAGTTATTACTGTTTGTGCATTTACAATATTCATTGATTTTTGCCATTGAAAAATGTCCAGAAATGTTTGAAGCTACTGACTGAAAGAAAGGAGCTGGCATCTCACTCTCTTTGAATCTTCTTTATCATGCTAGGATTAGCAGGAAAAAGCAAAAAATTTCAGAATTGCACCTTGCAATGTGGAGATATTACTGTTTGTGCATTTACAATATTCATTGATTTTTGCCATTGAAAAACCATGTTATTCATATACCAGAAATGTTTGAAGCTACTGACTGAAAGAAAAGAGGTGGCATCTCACTCTCTTTGAATCTTCTTTATCATGCTAAGAGGAGCAGGAAAAAGCAAAAAATTTCAGAATTGCACCTTGCAATGTGGAGATATTACTGTTTGTGCATTTACAATATTCATTGATTTTTGCCATTGAAAAACATCCAGAAATGTTTGAAGCTACTGACTGAATGAAAGGAGCTGGCATCTCACTCTCTTTGAATCTTCTTTATCATGCTAGGATTAGCAGGAAAAAGCAAAAAATTTCAGAATTGCACCTTGCAATGCGGAGAAATTACTGTTTGTGCATTTACAATATTCATTGATTTTTGCCATTGAAAAACATCATGTTATTCATATACCAGAAATGTTTGAAGCTACTGACTGAATGAAAAGAGCTGGCATCTCACTCTCTTTGAATCTTCTTTATCATGCTAAGAGGAGCAGGAAAAAGCAAAAAATTTCAGAATTGCACCTTGCAATGTGGAGATATTACTGTTTGTGCATTTACAATATTCATTGATTTTTGCTATTGAAAAACGTCCAGAAATGTTTGAAGCTACTGACTGAATGAAAGGAGCTGGCATCTCACTCTCTTTGAATCTTCTTTATCATGCTAGGATTAGCAGGAAAAAGCAAAAAATTTCAGAATTGCACCTTGCAATGCGGAGAAATTACTGATTGTGCATTTACAATATTCATTGATTTTTGCCATTGAAAAACATCATGTTATTCATATACCAGAAATGTTTGAAGCTACTGACTGAATGAAAAGAGCTGGCATCTCATTCTCTTAGAATCTTCTTTATCATGCTAGGATTAGCAGCAAAAAGCAAAAAATTTCAGAATTGCACCTTGCAATGTGGAGATATTACTGTTTGTGCATTTACAATATTCATTGATTTTTGCCATTGAAAAACGTCCAGAAATGTTTGAAGCTACTGACTGAATGAAAGGAGCTGGCATCTCACTCTCTTTGAATCTTCTTTATCATGCTAGGATTAGCAGGAAAAAGCATAAAATTTCAGAATTGCACCTTGCAATGTGGAGTTATTACTGTTTGTGCATTTATAATATTCATTGATTTTTGCCATTGAAAAATGTCCAGAAATGTTTGAAGCTACTGACTGAATGAAAGGAGGTGGCATCTCACTCTCTTTGAATCTTCTTTATCATGCTAGGATTAGCAGGAAAAAGCAAAAAATTTCAGAATTGCACCTTGCAATGTGGAGATATTACTGTTTGTGCATTTACAATATTCATTGATTTTTGCCATTGAAAAACATCATGTTATTCATATACCAGAAATGTTTGAAGCTACTGACTGAATGAAAAGAGCTGGCATCTCACTCTCTTTGAATCTTCTTTATCATGCTAAGAGGAGCAGGAAAAAGCAAAAAATTTCAGAATTGCACCTTGCAATGTGGAGATATTACTGTTTGTGCATTTACAATATTCATTGATTTTTGCCATTGAAAAACGTCCAGAAATGTTTGAAGCTACTGACTGAATGAAAGGAGCTGGCATCTCACTCTCTTTGAATCTTCTTTATCATGCTAGGATTAGCAGGAAAAAGCAAAAAATTTCAGAATTGCACCTTGCAATGCGGAGAAATTACTGTTTGTGCATTTACAATATTCATTGATTTTTGCCATTGAAAAACATCATGTTATTCATATACCAGAAATGTTTGAAGCTACTGACTGAATGAAAAGAGCTAGCATCTCACTCTCTTTGAATCTTCTTTATCATGCTAAGAGGAGCAGGAAAAAGCAAAAAATTTCAGAATTGCACCTTGCAATGTGGAGATATTACTGTTTGTGCATTTACAATATTCATTGATTTTTGCCATTGAAAAACGTCCAGAAATGTTTGAAGCTACTGACTGAATGAAAGGAGCTGGCATCTCACTCTCTTTGAATCTTCTTTATCATGCTAGGATTAGCAGGAAAAAGCAAAAAATTTCAGAATTGCACCTTGCAATGCGGAGAAATTACTGTTTGTGCATTTACAATATTCATTGATTTTTGCCATTGAAAAACATCATGTTATTCATATACCAGAAATGTTTGAAGCTACTGACTGAATGAAAAGAGCTGGCATCTCACTCTCTTTGAATCTTCTTTATCATGCTAAGAGGAACAGGAAATAGCAAAAAATTTCAGAATTGCACCTTGCAATGTGGAGATATTACTGTTTGTGCATTTACAATATTCATTGATTTTTGCCATTGAAAAACGTCCAGAAATGTTTGAAGCTACTGACTGAATGAAAAGAGCTGGCATCTCACTCTCTTTGAATCTTCTTTATCATGCTAGGATTAGCAGGAAAAAGCAAAAAATTTCAGAATTGCACCTTGCAATGCGGAGAAATTACTGTTTGTGCATTTACAATATTCATTGATTTTTGCCATTGAAAAACGTCCAGAAATGTTTGAAGCTACTCACTGAATGAAAGGAGCTGGCATCTCACTCTCTTTGAATCTTCTTTATCATGCTAGGATTAGCAGGAAAAAGCAAAAAATTTCAGAATTGCACCTTGCAATGTGCAGTTATTACTGTTTGTGCATTTACAATATTCATTGATTTTTGCCATTGAAAAATGTCCAGAAATGTTTGAAGCTACTGACTGAATGAAAGGAGCTGGCATCTCACTCTCTTTGAATCTTCTTTATCATGCTAGGATTAGCAGGAAAAAGCAAAAAATTTCAGAATTGCACCTTGCAATGTGGAGATATTATTGTTTGTGCATTTACAATATTCATTGATTTTTGCCATTGAAAAACCATGTTATTCATATACCAGAAATGTTTGAAGCTACTGACTGAATGAAAAGAGCTGGCATCTCACTCTCTTTGAATCTTCTTTATCATGCTAAGAGGAGCAGGAAAAAGCAAAAAATTTCAGAATTGCACCTTGCAATGTGGAGATATTACTGTTTGTGCATTTACAATATTCATTGATTTTTGCCATTGAAAAACGTCCAGAAATGTTTGTAGCTACTGACTGAATGAAAGGAGCTGGCATCTCACTCTCTTTGAATCTTCTTTAACATGCTAGGATTAGCAGGAAAAAGCAAAAAATTTCAGAATTGCACCTTGCAATGCGGAGAAATTACTGTTTGTGCATTTACAATATTCATTGATTTTTGCCATTGAAAAACATCATGTTATTCATATACCAGAAATGTTTGAAGCTACTGACTGAATGAAAAGAGCTGGCATCTCACTCTCTTTGAATCTTCTTTATCATGCTAGGATTAGCAGGAAAAAGCAAAAAATTTCAGAATTGCACCTTGCAATGTGGAGATATTACTGTTTGTGCATTTACAATATTCATTGATTTTTGCCATTGAAAAACGTCCAGAAATGTTTGAAGCTACTGACTGAATGAAAAGAGCTGGCATCTCACTCTCTTTGAATCTTCTTTATCATGCTAGGATTAGCAGGAAAAAGCAAAAAATTTCAGAATTGCACCTTGCAATGTGGAGTTATTACTGTTTGTGCATTTACAATATTCATTGATTTTTGCCATTGAAAAATGTCCAGAAATGTTTGAAGCTACTGACTGAAAGAAAGGAGCTGGCATCTCACTCTCTTTGAATCTTCTTTATCATGCTAGGATTAGCAGGAAAAAGCAAAAAATTTCAGAATTGCACCTTGCAATGTGGAGATATTACTGTTTGTGCATTTACAATATTCATTGATTTTTGCCATTGAAAAACCATGTTATTCATATACCAGAAATGTTTGAAGCTACTGACTGAAAGAAAAGAGGTGGCATCTCACTCTCTTTGAATCTTCTTTATCATGCTAAGAGGAGCAGGAAAAAGCAAAAAATTTCAGAATTGCACCTTGCAATGTGGAGATATTACTGTTTGTGCATTTACAATATTCATTGATTTTTGCCATTGAAAAACATCATGTTATTCATATACCAGAAATGTTTGAAGCTACTGACTGAATGAAAAGAGCTGGCATCTCACTCTCTTTGAATCTTCTTTATCATGCTAGGATTAGCAGGAAAAAGCAAAAAATTTCAGAATTGCACCTTGCAATGTGGAGATATTACTGTTTGTGCATTTACAATATTCATTGATTTTTGCCATTGAAAAACGTCCAGAAATGTTTGAAGCTACTGACTGAATGAAAGGAGCTGGCATCTCACTCTCTTTGAATCTTCTTTATCATGCTAGGATTAGCAGGAAAAAGCAAAAAATTTCAGAATTGCACCTTGCAATGCGGAGAAATTACTGTTTGTGCATTTACAATATTCATTGATTTTTGCCATTGAAAAACATCATGTTATTCATATACCAGAAATGTTTGAAGCTACTGACTGAATGAAAAGAGCTGGCATCTCACTCTCTTTGAATATTCTTTATCATGCTAAGAGGAGCAGGAAAAAGCAAAAAATTTCAGAATTGCACCTTGCAATGTGGAGATATTACTGTTTGTGCATTTACAATATTCATTGATTTTTGCCATTGAAAAACGTCCAGAAATGTTTGAAGCTACTGACTGAATGAAAGGAGCTGGCATCTCACTCTCTTTGAATCTTCTTTATCATGCTAGGATTAGCAGGAAAAAGCAAAAAATTTCAGAATTGCACCTTGCAATGCGGAGAAATTACTGTTTGTGCATTTACAATATTCATTGATTTTTGCCATTGAAAAACATCATGTTATTCATATACCAGAAATGTTTGAAGCTACTGACTGAATGAAAAGAACTGGCATCTCACTCTCTTTGAATCTTCTTTATCATGCTAAGAGGAGCAGGAAAAAGCAAAAAATTTCAGAATTGCACCTTGCAATGTGGAGATATTACTGTTTGTGCATTTACAATATTCATTGATTTTTGCCATTGAAAAACATCCAGAAATGTTTGAAGCTACTGACTGAATGAAAGGAGCTGGCATCTCACTCTCTTTGAATCTTCTTTATCATGCTAGGATTAGCAGGAAAAAGCAAAAAATTTCAGAATTGCACCTTGCAATGCGGAGAAATTACTGTTTGTGCATTTACAATATTCATTGATTTTTGCCATTGAAAAACATCATGTTATTCATATACCAGAAATGTTTGAAGCTACTGACTGAATGAAAAGAGCTGGCATCTCACTCTCTTTGAATCTTCTTTATCATGCTAAGAGGAGCAGGAAAAAGCAAAAAATTTCAGAATTGCACCTTGCAATGTGGAGATATTACTGTTTGTGCATTTACAATATTCATTGATTTTTGCTATTGAAAAACGTCCAGAAATGTTTGAAGCTACTGACTGAATGAAAGGAGCTGGCATCTCACTCTCTTTGAATCTTCTTTATCATGCTAGGATTAGCAGGAAAAAGCAAAAAATTTCAGAATTGCACCTTGCATTGCGGAGAAATTACTGTTTGTGCATTTACAATATTCATTGATTTTTGCCATTGAAAAACATCATGTTATTCATATACCAGAAATGTTTGAAGCTACTGACTGAATGAAAAGAGCTGGCATCTCACTCTCTTTGAATCTTCTTTATCATGCTAGGATTAGCAGGAAAAAGCAAAAAATTTCAGAATTGCACCTTGCAATGTGGAGATATTACTGTTTGTGCATTTACATTATTCATTGATTTTTGCCATTGAAAAACGTCCAGAAATGTTTGAAGCTACTGACTGAATGAAAGGAGCTGGCATCTCACTCTCTTTGAATCTTCTTTATCATGCTAGGATTAGCAGGAAAAAGCAAAAAATTTCAGAATTGCACCTTGCAATGTGGAGTTATTACTGTTTGTGCATTTACAATATTCATTGATTTTTGCCATTGAAAAATGTCCAGAAATGTTTGAAGCTACTGACTGAATGAAAGGAGCTGGCATCTCACTCTCTTTGAATCTTCTTTATCATGCTAAGAGGAGCAGGAAAAAGCAAAAAATTTCAGAATTGCACCTTGCAATGTGGAGATATTACTGTTTGTGCATTTACAATATTCATTGATTTTTGCCATTGAAAAACGTCCAGAAATGTTTGAAGCTACTGACTGAATGAAAGGAGCTGGCATCTCACTCTCTTTGAATCTTCTTTATCATGCTAGGATTAGCAGGAAAAAGCAAAAAATTTCAGAATTGCACCTTGCAATGCGGAGAAATTACTGTTTGTGCATTTACAATATTCATTGATTTTTGCCATTGAAAAACATCATGTTATTCATATACCAGAAATGTTTGAAGCTACTGACTGAATGAAAAGAGCTGGCATCTCACTCTCTTTGAATCTTCTTTATCATGCCAGGATTAGCAGGAAAAAGCAAAAAATTTCAGAATTGCACCTTGCAATGTGGAGATATTACTGTTTGTGCATTTACAATATTCATTGATTTTTGCCATTGAAAAACGTCCAGAAATGTTTGAAGCTACTGACTGAATGAAAGGAGCTGGCATCTCACTCTCTTTGAATCTTCTTTATCATGCTAGGATTAGCAGGAAAAAGCAAAAAATTTCAGAATTGCACCTTGCAATGCGGAGAAATTACTGTTTGTGCATTTACAATATTCATTGATTTTTGCCATTGAAAAACATCATGTTATTCATATACCAGAAATGTTTGAAGCTACTGACTGAATGAAAAGAGCTGGCATCTCACTCTCTTTGAATCTTCTTTATCATGCTAAGAGGAGCAGGAAAAAGCAAAAAATTTCAGAATTGCACCTTGCAATGTGGAGATATTACTGTTTGTGCATTTACAATATTCATTGATTTTTGCCATTGAAAAACGTCCAGAAATGTTTGAAGCTACTGACTGAATGAAAGGAGCTGGCATCTCACTCTCTTTGAATCTTCTTTATCATGCTAGGATTAGCAGGAAAAAGCAAAACATTTCAGAATTTCACCTTGCAATGCGGAGAAATTACTGTTTGTGCATTTACAATATTCATTGATTTTTGCCATTGAAAAACATCATGTTATTCATATACCAGAAATGTTTGAAGCTACTGACTGAATGAAAGGAGCTGGCATCTCACTCTCTTTGAATCTTCTTTATCATGCTAAGAGGAGCAGGAAAAAGCAAAAAATTTCAGAATTGCACCTTGCAATGTGGAGATATTACTGTTTGTGCATTTACAATATTCATTTATTTTTGCCATTGAAAAACGTCCAGAAATGTTTGAAGCTACTGACTGAATGAAAGGAGCTGGCATCTCACTCTCTTTGAATCTTCTTTATCATGCTAGGATTAGCAGGAAAAAGCAAAAAATTTCAGAATTGCACCTTGCAATGCGGAGAAATTACTGTTTGTGCATTTACAATATTCATTGATTTTTGCCTTTGAAAAACATCAGGTTATTCATATACCAGAAATGTTTGAAGCTACTGACTGAATGAAAAGAGCTGGCATCTCACTCTCTTTGAATCTTCTTTATCATGCTAAGAGGAGCAGGAAAAAGCAAAAAATTTCAGAATTGCACCTTGCAATGTGGAGATATTACTGTTTGTGCATTTACAATATTCATTGATTTTTGCCATTGAAAAACGTCCAGAAATGTTTTAAGCTACTGACTGAATGAAAGGAGCTGGCATCTCACTCTCTTTGAATCTTCTTTATCATGCTAGGATTAGCAGGAAAAAGCAAAAAATTTCAGAATTGCACCTTGCAATGCGGAGAAATTACTGTTTGTGCATTTACAATATTCATTGATTTTTGCCATTGAAAAACATCATGTTATTCATATACCAGAAATGTTTGAAGCTACTGACTGAATGAAAAGAGCTGGCATCTCACTCTCTTTGAATCTTCTTTATCATGCCAGGATTAGCAGGAAAAAGCAAAAAATTTCAGAATTGCACCTTGCAATGTGGAGATATTACTGTTTGTGCATTTACAATATTCATTGATTTTTGCCATTGAAAAACGTCCAGAAATGTTTGAAGCTACTGACTGAATGAAAGGAGCTGGCATCTCACTCTCTTTGAATCTTCTTTATCATGCTAGGATTAGCAGGAAAAAGCAAAAAATTTCAGAATTGCACCTTGCAATGCGGAGAAATTATTGTTTGTGCATTTACAATATTCATTGATTTTTGCCATTGAAAAACATCATGTTATTCATATACCAGAAATATTTGAAGCTACTGACTGAATGAAAAGAGCTGGCATCTCACTCTCTTTGAATCTTTATTATGCTAAGAGGAGCAGGAAAAAGCAAAAAATTTCAGAATTGCACCTTGCAATGTGGAGATATTACTGTTTGTGCTTTTACAATATTCATTGATTTTTGCATTGAAAAACGTCCAGAAATGTTTGAAGCTACTGACTGAATGAAAGGAGCTGGCATCTCACTCTCTTTGAATCTTCTTTATCATGCTAGGATTAGCAGGAAAAAGCAAAAAAATTCAGAATTGCACCTTGCAATGCGGAGAAATTACTGTTTGTGCATTTACAATATTCATTGATTTTTGCCATTGAAAAACATCATGTTATTCATATACCAGAAATGTTTGAAGCTACTGACTGAATGAAAAGAGCTGGCATCTCACTCTCTTTGAATCTTCTTTATCATGCTAAGAGGAGCAGGAAAAAGCAAAAAATTTCAGAATTGCACCTTGCAATGTGGAGATATTACTGTTTGTGCATTTACAATATTCATTGATTTTTGCCATTGAAAAACGTCCAGAAATGTTTGAAGCTACTGACTGAATGAAAGGAGCTGGCATCTCACTCTCTTTGAATCTTCTTTATCATGCTAGGATTAGCAGGAAAAAGCAAAAAATTTCAGAATTGCACCTTGCAATGCGGAGAAATTACTGTTTGTGCATTTACAATATTCATTGATTTTTGCCATTGAAAAACATCATGTTATTCATATACCAGAAATGTTTGAAGCTACTGACTGAATGAAAAGAGCTGGCATCTCACTCTCTTTGAATCTTCTTTATCATGCTAAGAGGAGCAGGAAAAAGCAAAAAATTTCAGAATTGCACCTTGCAATGTGGAGATATTACTGTTTGTGCATTTACAATATTCATTGATTTTTGCCATTGAAAAACGTCCAGAAATGTTTGAAGCTACTGACTGAATGAAAGGAGCTGGCATCTCACTCTCTTTGAATCTTCTTTATAATGCTAGGATTAGCAGGAAAAAGCAAAAAATTTCAGAATTGCACCTTGCAATGCGGAGAAATTACTGTTTGTGCATTTACAATATTCATTGATTTTTGCCATTGAAAAACATCGTTATTCATATACCAGAAATGTTTGAAGCTACTGACTGAATGAAAAGAGCTGGCATCTCACTCTCTTTGAATCTTCTTTATCATGCTAAGAGGAGCAGGAAAAAACAAAAAATTTCAGAATTGCACCTTGCAATGTGGAGATATTACTGTTTGTGCATTTACAATATTCATTGATTTTTGCCATTGAAAAACGTCCAGAAATGTTTGAAGCTACTGACTGAATGAAAGGAGCTGGCATCTCACTCTCTTTGAATCTTCTTTATCATGCTAGGATTAGCAGGAAAAAGCAAAAAATTTCAGAATTGCACCTTGCAATGTGGAGTTATTACTGTTTGTGCATTTACAATATTCATTGATTTTTGCCATTGAAAAATGTCCAGAAATGTTTGAAGCTACTGACTGAATGAAAGGAGCTGGCATCTCACTCTCTTTGAATCTTCTTTATCATGCTAGGATTAGCAGGAAAAAGCAAAAAATTTCAGAATTGCACCTTGCAATGTGGAGATATTACTGTTTGTGCATTTACAATATTCATTGATTTTTGCCATTGAAAAACCATGTTATTCATATACCAGAAATGTTTGAAGCTACTGACTGAATGAAAAGAGCTGGCATCTCACTCTCTTTGAATCTTCTTTATCATGCTAAGAGGAGCAGGAAAAAGCAAAAAATTTCAGAATTGCACCTTGCAATGTGGAGATATTACTGTTTGTGCATTTACAATATTCATTGATTTTTGCCATTGAAAAACGTCCAGAAATGTTTGAAGCTACTGACTGAATGAAAGGAGCTGGCATCTCACTCTCTTTGAATCTTCTTTATCATGCTAGGATTAGCAGGAAAAAGCAAAAAATTTCAGAATTGCACCTTGCAATGCGGAGAAATTACTGTTTGTGCATTTACAATATTCATTGATTTTTGCCATTGAAAAACAACATGTTATTCAAATACCAGAAATGTTTGAAGCTACTGACTGAATGAAAAGAGCTGGCATCTCACTCTCTTTGAATCTTCTTTATCATGCTAAGAGGAGCAGGAAAAAGCAAAAAATTTCAGAATTGCACCTTGCAATGTGGAGATATTACTGTTTGTGCATTTACAATATTCATTAATTTTTGCCATTGAAAAACGTCCAGAAATGTTTGAAGCTACTGACTGAATGAAAGGAGCTGGCATCTCACTCTCTTTGAATCTTCTTTATCATGCTAGGATTAGCAGGAAAAAGCAAAAAATTTCAGAATTGCACCTTGCAATGCGGAGAAATTACTGTTTGTGCATTTACAATATTCATTGATTTTTGCCATTGAAAAACATCATGTTATTCATATAACAGAAATGTTTGAAGCTACTGACTGAATGAAAAGAGCTGGCATCTCACTCTCTTTGAATCTTCTTTATCATGCTAGGATTAGCAGGAAAAAGCAAAAAATTTCAGAATTGCACCTTGCAATGTGGAGATATTACTGTTTGTGCATTTACAATATTCATTGATTTTTGCCATTGAAAAACGTCCAGAAATGTTTGAAGCTACTGACTGAATGAAAGGAGCTGGCATCTCACTCTCTTTGAATCTTCTTTATCATGCTAGGATTAGCAGGAAAAAGCAAAAAATTTCAGAATTGCACCTTGCAATGTGGAGTTATTACTGTTTGTGCATTTACAATATTCATTGATTTTTGCCATTGAAAAATGTCCAGAAATGTTTGAAGCTACTGACTGAATGAAAGGAGCTGGCATCTCACTCTCTTTGAATCTTCTTTATCATGCTAGGATTAGCAGGAAAAAGCAAAAAATTTCAGAATTGCACCTTGCAATGTGGAGATATTACTGTTTGTGAATTTACAATATTCATTGATTTTTGCCATTGAAAAACCATGTTATTCATATACCAGAAATGTTTGAAGCTACTGACTGATTGAAAAGAGCTGGCATCTCACTCTCTTTGAATCTTCTTTATCATGCTAAGAGGAGCAGGAAAAAGCAAAAAATTTCAGAATTGCACCTTGCAATGTGGAGATATTACTGTTTGTGCATTTACAATATTCATTGATTTTTGCCATTGAAAAACGTCCAGAAATGTTTGAAGCTACTGACTGAATGAAAGGAGCTGGCATCTCACTCTCTTTGAATCTTCTTTATCATGCTAGGATTAGCAGGAAAAAGCAAAAAATTTCAGAATTGCACCTTGCAATGCGGAGAAATTACTGTTTGTGCATTTACAATATTCATTGATTTTTGCCATTGAAAAACAACATGTTATTCAAATACCAGAAATGTTTGAAGCTACTGACTGAATGAAAAGAGCTGGCATCTCCCTCTCTTTGAATCTTCATTATCATGCTAAGAGGAGCAGGAAAAAGCAAAAAATTTCAGAATTGCACCTTGCAATGTGGAGATATTACTGTTTGTGCATTTACAATATTCATTGATTTTTGCCATTGAAAAACGTCCAGAAATGTTTGAAGCTACTGACTGAATGAAAGGAGCTGGCATCTCACTCTCTTTGAATCTTCTTTATCATGCTAGGATTAGCAGGAAAAAGCAAAAAATTTCAGAATTGCACCTTGCAATGCGGAGAAATTACTGTTTGTGCATTTACAATATTCATTGATTTTTGCCATTGAAAAACATCATGTTATTCATATAACAGAAATGTTTGAAGCTACTGACTGAATGAAAAGAGCTGGCATCTCACTCTCTTTGAATCTTCTTTATCATGCTAGGATTAGCAGGAAAAAGCAAAAAATTTCAGAATTGCACCTTGCAATGTGGAGATATTACTGTTTGTGCATTTACAATATTCATTGATTTTTGCCATTGAAAAACGTCCAGAAATGTTTGAAGCTACTGACTGAATGAAAGGAGCTGGCATCTCACTCTCTTTGAATCTTCTTTATCATGCTAGGATTAGCAGGAAAAAGCAAAAAATTTCAGAATTCCACCTTGCAATGTGGAGTTATTACTGTTTGTGCATTTACAATATTCATTGATTTTTGCCATTGAAAAATGTCCAGAAATGTTTGAAGCTACTGACTGAATGAAAGGAGCTGGCATCTCACTCTCTTTGAATCTTCTTTATCATGCTAGGATTAGCAGGAAAAAGCAAAAAATTTCAGAATTGCACCTTGCAATGTGGAGATATTACTGTTTGTGCATTTACAATATTCATTGATTTTTGCCATTGAAAAACCATGTTATTCATATACCAGAAATGTTTGAAGCTACTGACTGAATGAAAAGAGCTGGCATCTCACTCTCTTTGAATCTTCTTTATCATGCTAAGAGGAGCAGGAAAAAGCAAAAAATTTCAGAATTGCACCTTGCAATGTGGAGATATTACTGTTTGTGCATTTACAATATTCATTGATTTTTGCCATTGAAAAACGTCCAGAAATGTTTGAAGCTACTGACTGAATGAAAGGAGCTGGCATCTCACTCTCTTTGAATCTTCTTTATCATGCTAGGATTAGCAGGAAAAAGCAAAAAATTTCAGAATTGCACCTTGCAATGCGGAGAAATTACTGTTTGTGCATTTACAATATTCATTGATTTTTGCAATTGAAAAACATCATGTTTTTCATATACCAGAAATGTTTGAAGCTACTGACTGAATGAAAAGAGCTGGCATCTCACTCTCTTTGAATCTTCTTTATCATACTAAGAGGAGCAGGAAAAAGCAAAAAATTTCAGAATTGCACCTTGCAATGTGGAGATATTACTGTTTGTGCATTTACAATATTCATTGATTTTTGCCATTGAAAAACGTCCAGAAATGTTTGAAGCTACTGACTGAATGAAAGGAGCTGGCATCTCACTCTCTTTGAATCTTCTTTATCATGCTAGGATTAGCAGGAAAAAGCAAAAAATTTCAGAATTGCACCTTGCAATGCGGAGAAATTAGTTTGTGCATTTACAATATTCATTGATTTTTGCCATTGAAAAACATCGTTATTCATATACCAGAAATGTTTGAAGCTACTGACTGAATGAAAAGAGCTGGCATCTCACTCTCTTTGAATCTTCTTTATCATGCCAGGATTAGCAGGAAAAAGCAAAAAATTTCAGAATTGCACCTTGCAATGTGGAGATATTACTGTTTGTGCATTTACAATATTCATTGATTTTTGCCATTGAAAAACGTCCAGAAATGTTTGAAGCTACTGACTGAATGAAAGGAGCTGGCATCTCACTCTCTTTGAAACTTCTTTATCATGCTAGGATTAGCAGGAAAAAGCAAAAAATTTCAGAATTGCACCTTGCAATGCGGAGAAATTACTGTTTGTGCATTTACAATATTCATTGATTTTTGCCATTGAAAAACATCATGTTATTCATATACCAGAAATGTTTGAAGCTACTGACTGAATGAAAAGAGCTGGCATCTCACTCTCTTTGAATCTTCTTTATCATGCTAAGAGGAGCAGGAAAAAGCAAAAAATTTCAGAATTGCACCTTGCAATGTGGAGATATTACTGTTTGTGCATTTACAATATTCATTGATTTTTGCCATTGAAAAACGTCCAGAAATGTTTGAAGCTACTGACTGAATGAAAGGAGCTGGCATCTCACTCTCTTTGAATCTTCTTTATCATGCTAGGATTAGCAGGAAAAAGCAAAAAATTTCAGAATTGCACCTTGCAATGCGGAGAAATTACTGTTTGTGCATTTACAATATTCATTGATTTTTGCCATTGAAAAACAACATGTTATTCAAATACCAGAAATGTTTGAAGCTACTGACTGAATGAAAAGAGCTGGCATCTCACTCTCTTTGAATCTTCATTATCATGCTAAGAGGAGCAGGAAAAAGCAAAAAATTTCAGAATTGCACCTTGCAATGTGGAGATATTACTGTTTGTGCATTTACAATATTCATTGATTTTTGCCATTGAAAAACGTCCAGAAATGTTTGAAGCTACTGACTGAATGAAAGGAGCTGGCATCTCACTCTCTTTGAATCTTCTTTATCATGCTAGGATTAGCAGGAAAAAGCAAAAAATTTCAGAATTGCACCTTGCAATGCGGAGAAATTACTGTTTGTGCATTTACAATATTCATTGATTTTTGCCATTGAAAAACATCATGTTATTCATATAACAGAAATGTTTGAAGCTACTGACTGAATGAAAAGAGCTGGCATCTCACTCTCTTTGAATCTTCTTTATCATGCTAGGATTAGCAGGAAAAAGCAAAAAATTTCAGAATTGCACCTTGCAATGTGGAGATATTACTGTTTGTGCATTTACAATATTCATTGATTTTTGCCATTGAAAAACGTCCAGAAATGTTTGAAGCTACTGACTGAATGAAAGGAGCTGGCATCTCACTCTCTTTGAATCTTCTTTATCATGCTAGGATTAGCAGGAAAAAGCAAAAAATTTCAGAATTGCACCTTGCAATGCGGAGAAATTAGTTTGTGCATTTACAATATTCATTGATTTTTGCCATTGAAAAACATCGTTATTCATATACCAGAAATGTTTGAAGCTACTGACTGAATGAAAAGAGCTGGCATCTCACTCTCTTTGAATCTTCTTTATCATGCCAGGATTAGCAGGAAAAAGCAAAAAATTTCAGAATTGCACCTTGCAATGTGGAGATATTACTGTTTGTGCATTTACAATATTCATTGATTTTTGCCATTGAAAAACGTCCAGAAATGTTTGAAGCTACTGACTGAATGAAAGGAGCTGGCATCTCACTCTCTTTGAAACTTCTTTATCATGCTAGGATTAGCAGGAAAAAGCAAAAAATTTCAGAATTGCACCTTGCAATGCGGAGAAATTACTGTTTGTGCATTTACAATATTCATTGATTTTTGCCATTGAAAAACATCATGTTATTCATATACCAGAAATGTTTGAAGCTACTGACTGAATGAAAAGAGCTGGCATCTCACTCTCTTTGAATCTTCTTTATCATGCTAAGAGGAGCAGGAAAAAGCAAAAAATTTCAGAATTGCACCTTGCAATGTGGAGATATTACTGTTTGTGCATTTACAATATTCATTGATTTTTGCCATTGAAAAACGTCCAGAAATGTTTGAAGCTACTGACTGAATGAAAGGAGCTGGCATCTCACTCTCTTTGAATCTTCTTTATCATGCTAGGATTAGCAGGAAAAAGCAAAAAATTTCAGAATTGCACCTTGCAATGCGGAGAAATTACTGTTTGTGCATTTACAATATTCATTGATTTTTGCCATTGAAAAACAACATGTTATTCAAATACCAGAAATGTTTGAAGTTACTGACTGAATGAAAAGAGCTGGCATCTCACTCTCTTTGAATCTTCATTATCATGCTAAGAGGAGCAGGAAAAAGCAAAAAATTTCAGAATTGCACCTTGCAATGTGGAGATATTACTGTTTGTGCATTTACAATATTCATTGATTTTTGCCATTGAAAAACGTCCAGAAATGTTTGAAGCTACTGACTGAATGAAAGGAGCTGGCATCTCACTCTCTTTGAATCTTCTTTATCATGCTAGGATTAGCAGGAAAAAGCAAAAAATTTCAGAATTGCACCTTGCAATGCGGAGAAATTACTGTTTGTGCATTTACAATATTCATTGATTTTTGCCATTGAAAAACATCATGTTATTCATATAACAGAAATGTTTGAAGCTACTGACTGAATGAAAAGAGCTGGCATCTCACTCTCTTTGAATCTTCTTTATCATGCTAGGATTAGCAGGAAAAAGCAAAAAATTTCAGAATTGCACCTTGCAATGTGGAGATATTACTGTTTGTGCATTTACAATATTCATTGATTTTTGCCATTGAAAAACGTCCAGAAATGTTTGAAGCTACTGACTGAATGAAAGGAGCTGGCATCTCACTCTCTTTGAATCTTCTTTATCATGCTAGGATTAGCAGGAAAAAGCAAAAAATTTCAGAATTGCACCTTGCAATGTGGAGTTATTACTGTTTGTGCATTTACAATATTCATTGATTTTTGCCATTGAAAAATGTCCAGAAATGTTTGAAACTACTGACTGAATGAAAGGAGCTGGCATCTCACTCTCTTTGAATCTTCTTTATCATGCTAGGATTAGCAGGAAAAAGCAAAAAATTTCAGAATTGCACCTTGCAATGTGGAGATATTACTGTTTGTGCATTTACAATATTCATTGATTTTTGCCATTGAAAAACCATGTTATTCATATACCAGAAATGTTTGAAGCTACTGACTGAATGAAAAGAGCTGGCATCTCACTCTCTTTGAATCTTCTTTATCATGCTAAGAGGAGCAGGAAAAAGCAAAAAATTTCAGAATTGCCCCTTGCAATGTGGAGATATTACTGTTTGTGCATTTACAATATTCATTGATTTTTGCCATTGAAAAACGTCCAGAAATGTTTGAAGCTACTGACTGAATGAAAGGAGCTGGCATCTCACTCTCTTTGAATCTTCTTTATCATGCTAGGATTAGCAGGAAAAAGCAAAAAATTTCAGAATTGCACCTTGCAATGCGGAGAAATTACTGTTTGTGCATTTACAATATTCATTGATTTTTGCCATTGAAAAACATCATGTTATTCATATACCAGAAATGTTTGAAGCTACTGACTGAATGAAAAGAGCTGGCATCTCACTCTCTTTGAATCTTCTTTATCATGCTAAGAGGAGCAGGAAAAAGCAAAAAATTTCAGAATTGCACCTTGCAATGTGGAGATATTACTGTTTGTGCAATTACAATATTCATTGATTTTTGCCATTGAAAAACGTCCAGAAATGTTTGAAGCTACTGACTGAATGAAAGGAGCTGGCATCTCACTCTCTTTGAATCTTCTTTATCATGCTAGGATTAGCAGGAAAAAGCAAAAAATTTCAGAATTGCACCTTGCAATGCGGAGAAATTACTGTTTGTGCATTTACAATATTCATTGATTTTTGCAATTGAAAAACATCATGTTTTTCATATACCAGAAATGTTTGAAGCTACTGACTGAATGAAAAGAGCTGGCATCTCACTCTCTTTGAATCTTCTTTATCATACTAAGAGGAGCAGGAAAAAGCAAAAAATTTCAGAATTGCACCTTGCAATGTGGAGATATTACTGTTTGTGCATTTACAATATTCATTGATTTTTGCCATTGAAAAACGTCCAGAAATGTTTGAAGCTACTGACTGAATGAAAGGAGCTGGCATCTCACTCTCTTTGAATCTTCTTTATCATGCTAGGATTAGCAGGAAAAAGCAAAAAATTTCAGAATTGCACCTTGCAATGCGGAGAAATTAGTTTGTGCATTTACAATATTCATTGATTTTTGCCATTGAAAAACATCGTTATTCATATACCAGAAATGTTTGAAGCTACTGACTGAATGAAAAGAGCTGGCATCTCACTCTCTTTGAATCTTCTTTATCATGCCAGGATTAGCAGGATAAAGCAAAAAATTTCAGAATTGCACCTTGCAATGTGGAGATATTACTGTTTGTGCATTTACAATATTCATTGATTTTTGCGATTGAAAAACGTCCAGAAATGTTTGAAGCTACTGACTGAATGAAAGGAGCTGGCATCTCACTCTCTTTGAATCTTCTTTATCATGCTAGGATTAGCAGGAAAAAGCAAAAAATTTCAGAATTGCACCTTGCAATGCGGAGAAATTACTGTTTGTGCATTTACAATATTCATTGATTTTTGCCATTGAAAAACATCATGTTATTCATATACCAGAAATGTTTGAAGCTACTGACTGAATGAAAAGAGCTGGCATCTCACTCTCTTTGAATCTTCTTTATCATGCTAAGAGGAGCAGGAAAAAGCAAAAAATTTCAGAATTGCACCTTGCAATGTGGAGATATTACTGTTTGTGCATTTACAATATTCATTGATTTTTGCCATTGAAAAACGTCCAGAAATGTTTGATGCTACTGACTGAATGAAAGGAGCTGGCATCTCACTCTCTTTGAATCTTCTTTATCATGCTAGGATTAGCAGGAAAAAGCAAAAAATTTCAGAATTGCACCTTGCAATGCGGAGAAATTACTGTTTGTGCATTTACAATATTCATTGATTTTTGCCATTGAAAAACATCATGTTATTCATATACCAGAAATGTTTGAAGCTACTGACTGAATGAAAAGAGCTGGCATCTCACTCTCTTTGAATCTTCTTTATCATGCCAGGATTAGCAGGAAAAAGCAAAAAATTTCAGAATTGCACCTTGCAATGTGGAGATATTACTGTTTGTGCATTTACAATATTCATTGATTTTTGCCATTGTTGATTTTTGCCATTGAAAAACGTCCAGAAATGTTTGAAGCTACTGACTGAATGAAAGGAGCTGGCATCTCACTCTCTTTGAATCTTCTTTATCATGCTAGGATTAGCAGGAAAATGCAAAAAATTTCAGAATTGCACCTTGCAATGCGGAGAAATTACTGTTTGTGCATTTACAATATTCATTGATTTTTGCCATTGAAAAACATCATGTTATTCATATACCAGAAATGTTTGAAGCTACTGACTGAATGAAAAGAGCTGGCATCTCACTCTCTTTGAATCTTCTTTATCATGCTAAGAGGAGCAGGAAAAAGCAAAAAATTTCAGAATTGCACGTTGCAATGTGGAGATATTACTGTTTGTGCATTTACAATATTCATTGATTTTTGCCATTGAAAAACGTACAGAAATGTTTGAAGCTACTGACTGAATGAAAGGAGCTGGCATCTCACTCTCTTTGAATCTTCTTTATCATGCTAGGATTAGCAGGAAAAAGCAAAAAATTTCAGAATTGCACCTTGCAATGCGGAGAAATTACTGTTTGTGCATTTACAATATTCATTGATTTTTGCCATTGAAAAACATCATGTTATTCATATACCAGAAATGTTTGAAGCTACTGACTGAATGAAAAGAGCTGGCATCTCACTCTCTTTGAATCTTCTTTATCATGCCAGGATTAGCAGGAAAAAGCAAAAAATTTCAGAATTGCACCTTGCAATGTGGAGATATTACTGTTTGTGCATTTACAATATTCATTGATTTTTGCCATTGAAAAACGTCCAGAAATGTTTGAAGCTACTGACTGAATGAAAGGAGCTGGCATCTCACTCTCTTTGAATCTTCTTTATCATGCTAGGATTAGCAGGAAAAAGCAAAAAATTTCAGAATTGCACCTTGCAATGCGGAGAAATTAGTTTGTGCATTTACAATATTCATTGATTTTTGCCATTGAAAAACATCGTTATTCATATACCAGAAATGTTTGAAGCTACTGACTGAATGAAAAGAGCTGGCATCTCACTCTCTTTGAATCTTCTTTATCATGCCAGGATTAGCAGGAAAAAGCAAAAAATTTCAGAATTGCACCTTGCAATGTGGAGATATTAC
The DNA here is from genome assembly GCF_046119375.1 of Phyllobates terribilis. Lineage (NCBI taxonomy): Eukaryota > Metazoa > Chordata > Amphibia > Anura > Dendrobatidae > Phyllobates > Phyllobates terribilis. The sequence continues at coordinate 3,661,985 of NW_027362909.1, read as the reverse complement.
TGTTTGTGCATTTACAATATTCATTGATTTTTGCCATTGAAAAACGTCCAGAAATGTTTGAAGCTACTGACTGAATGAAAGGAGCTGGCATCTCACTCTCTTTGAAACTTCTTTATCATGCTAGGATTAGCAGGAAAAAGCAAAAAATTTCAGAATTGCACCTTGCAATGCGGAGAAATTACTGTTTGTGCATTTACAATATTCATTGATTTTTGCCATTGAAAAACATCATGTTATTCATATACCAGAAATGTTTGAAGCTACTGACTGAATGAAAAGAGCTGGCATCTCACTCTCTTTGAATCTTCTTTATCATGCTAAGAGGAGCAGGAAAAAGCAAAAAATTTCAGAATTGCACCTTGCAATGTGGAGATATTACTGTTTGTGCATTTACAATATTCATTGATTTTTGCCATTGAAAAACGTCCAGAAATGTTTGAAGCTACTGACTGAATGAAAGGAGCTGGCATCTCACTCTCTTTGAATCTTCTTTATCATGCTAGGATTAGCAGGAAAAAGCAAAAAATTTCAGAATTGCACCTTGCAATGCGGAGAAATTACTGTTTGTGCATTTACAATATTCATTGATTTTTGCCATTGAAAAACAACATGTTATTCAAATACCAGAAATGTTTGAAGCTACTGACTGAATGAAAAGAGCTGGCATCTCACTCTCTTTGAATCTTCATTATCATGCTAAGAGGAGCAGGAAAAAGCAAAAAATTTCAGAATTGCACCTTGCAATGTGGAGATATTACTGTTTGTGCATTTACAATATTCATTGATTTTTGCCATTGAAAAACGTCCAGAAATGTTTGAAGCTACTGACTGAATGAAAGGAGCTGGCATCTCACTCTCTTTGAATCTTCTTTATCATGCTAGGATTAGCAGGAAAAAGCAAAAAATTTCAGAATTGCACCTTGCAATGCGGAGAAATTACTGTTTGTGCATTTACAATATTCATTGATTTTTGCCATTGAAAAACATCATGTTATTCATATAACAGAAATGTTTGAAGCTACTGACTGAATGAAAAGAGCTGGCATCTCACTCTCTTTGAATCTTCTTTATCATGCTAGGATTAGCAGGAAAAAGCAAAAAATTTCAGAATTGCACCTTGCAATGTGGAGATATTACTGTTTGTGCATTTACAATATTCATTGATTTTTGCCATTGAAAAACGTCCAGAAATGTTTGAAGCTACTGACTCAATGAAAGGAGCTGGCATCTCACTCTCTTTGAATCTTCTTTATCATGCTAGGATTAGCAGGAAAAAGCAAAAAATTTCAGAATTGCACCTTGCAATGTGGAGTTATTACTGTTTGTGCATTTACAATATTCATTGATTTTTGCCATTGAAAAATGTCCAGAAATGTTTGAAACTACTGACTGAATGAAAGGAGCTGGCATCTCACTCTCTTTGAATCTTCTTTATCATGCTAGGATTAGCAGGAAAAAGCAAAAAATTTCAGAATTGCACCTTGCAATGTGGAGATATTACTGTTTGTGCATTTACAATATTCATTGATTTTTGCCATTGAAAAACCATGTTATTCATATACCAGAAATGTTTGAAGCTACTGACTGAATGAAAAGAGCTGGCATCTCACTCTCTTTGAATCTTCTTTATCATGCTAAGAGGAGCAGGAAAAAGCAAAAAATTTCAGAATTGCCCCTTGCAATGTGGAGATATTACTGTTTGTGCATTTACAATATTCATTGATTTTTGCCATTGAAAAACGTCCAGAAATGTTTGAAGCTACTGACTGAATGAAAGGAGCTGGCATCTCACTCTCTTTGAATCTTCTTTATCATGCTAGGATTAGCAGGAAAAAGCAAAAAATTTCAGAATTGCACCTTGCAATGCGGAGAAATTACTGTTTGTGCATTTACAATATTCATTGATTTTTGCCATTGAAAAACATCATGTTATTCATATACCAGAAATGTTTGAAGCTACTGACTGAATGAAAAGAGCTGGCATCTCACTCTCTTTGAATCTTCTTTATCATGCTAAGAGGAGCAGGAAAAAGCAAAAAATTTCAGAATTGCACCTTGCAATGTGGAGATATTACTGTTTGTGCAATTACAATATTCATTGATTTTTGCCATTGAAAAACGTCCAGAAATGTTTGAAGCTACTGACTGAATGAAAGGAGCTGGCATCTCACTCTCTTTGAATCTTCTTTATCATGCTAGGATTAGCAGGAAAAAGCAAAAAATTTCAGAATTGCACCTTGCAATGCGGAGAAATTACTGTTTGTGCATTTACAATATTCATTGAATTTTGCAATTGAAAAACATCATGTTTTTCATATACCAGAAATGTTTGAAGCTACTGACTGAATGAAAAGAGCTGGCATCTCACTCTCTTTGAATCTTCTTTATCATACTAAGAGGAGCAGGAAAAAGCAAAAAATTTCAGAATTGCACCTTGCAATGTGGAGATATTACTGTTTGTGCATTTACAATATTCATTGATTTTTGCCATTGAAAAACGTCCAGAAATGTTTGAAGCTACTGACTGAATGAAAGGAGCTGGCATCTCACTCTCTTTGAATCTTCTTTATCATGCTAGGATTAGCAGGAAAAAGCAAAAAATTTCAGAATTGCACCTTGCAATGCGGAGAAATTAGTTTGTGCATTTACAATATTCATTGATTTTTGCCATTGACAAACATCGTTATTCATATACCAGAAATGTTTGAAGCTACTGACTGAATGAAAAGAGCTGGCATCTCACTCTCTTTGAATCTTCTTTATCATGCCAGGATTAGCAGGATAAAGCAAAAAATTTCAGAATTGCACCTTGCAATGTGGAGATATTACTGTTTGTGCATTTACAATATTCATTGATTTTTGCGATTGAAAAACGTCCAGAAATGTTTGAAGCTACTGACTGAATGAAAGGAGCTGGCATCTCACTCTCTTTGAATCTTCTTTATCATGCTAGGATTAGCAGGAAAAAGCAAAAAATTTCAGAATTGCACCTTGCAATGCGGAGAAATTACTGTTTGTGCATTTACAATATTCATTGATTTTTGCCATTGAAAAACATCATGTTATTCATATACCAGAAATGTTTGAAGCTACTGACTGAATGAAAAGAGCTGGCATCTCACTCTCTTTGAATCTTCTTTATCATGCTAAGAGGAGCAGGAAAAAGCAAAAAATTTCAGAATTGCACCTTGCAATGTGGAGATATTACTGTTTGTGCATTTACAATATTCATTGATTTTTGCCATTGAAAAACGTCCAGAAATGTTTGATGCTACTGACTGAATGAAAGGAGCTGGCATCTCACTCTCTTTGAATCTTCTTTATCATGCTAGGATTAGCAGGAAAAAGCAAAAAATTTCAGAATTGCACCTTGCAATGCGGAGAAATTACTGTTTGTGCATTTACAATATTCATTGATTTTTGCCATTGAAAAACATCATGTTATTCATATACCAGAAATGTTTGAAGCTACTGACTGAATGAAAAGAGCTGGCATCTCACTCTCTTTGAATCTTCTTTATCATGCCAGGATTAGCAGGAAAAAGCAAAAAATTTCAGAATTGCACCTTGCAATGTGGAGATATTACTGTTTGTGCATTTACAATATTCATTGATTTTTGCCATTGTTGATTTTTGCCATTGAAAAACGTCCAGAAATGTTTGAAGCTACTGACTGAATGAAAGGAGCTGGCATCTCACTCTCTTTGAATCTTCTTTATCATGCTAGGATTAGCAGGAAAATGCAAAAAATTTCAGAATTGCACCTTGCAATGCGGAGAAATTACTGTTTGTGCATTTACAATATTCATTGATTTTTGCCATTGAAAAACATCATGTTATTCATATACCAGAAATGTTTGAAGCTACTGACTGAATGAAAAGAGCTGGCATCTCACTCTCTTTGAATCTTCTTTATCATGCTAAGAGGAGCAGGAAAAAGCAAAAAATTTCAGAATTGCACGTTGCAATGTGGAGATATTACTGTTTGTGCATTTACAATATTCATTGATTTTTGCCATTGAAAAACGTACAGAAATGTTTGAAGCTACTGACTGAATGAAAGGAGCTGGCATCTCACTCTCTTTGAATCTTCTTTATCATGCTAGGATTAGCAGGAAAAAGCAAAAAATTTCAGAATTGCACCTTGCAATGCGGAGAAATTACTGTTTGTGCATTTACAATATTCATTGATTTTTGCCATTGAAAAACATCATGTTATTCATATACCAGAAATGTTTGAAGCTACTGACTGAATGAAAAGAGCTGGCATCTCACTCTCTTTGAATCTTCTTTATCATGCCAGGATTAGCAGGAAAAAGCAAAAAATTTCAGAATTGCACCTTGCAATGTGGAGATATTACTGTTTGTGCATTTACAATATTCATTGATTTTTGCCATTGAAAAACGTCCAGAAATGTTTGAAGCTACTGACTGAATGAAAGGAGCTGGCATCTCACTCTCTTTGAATCTTCTTTATCATGCTAGGATTAGCAGGAAAAAGCAAAAAATTTCAGAATTGCACCTTGCAATGCGGAGAAATTACTGTTTGTGCATTTACAATATTCATTGATTTTTGCCATTGAAAAACATCATGTTATTCATATACCAGAAATGTTTGAAGCTACTGACTGAATGAAAAGAGCTGGCATCTCACTCTCTTTGAATGTTCTTTATCATGCCAGGATTAGCAGGATAAAGCAAAAAATTTCAGAATTGCACCTTGCAATGCGGAGAAATTACTGTTTGTGCATTTACAATATTCATTGATTTTTGCCATTGAAAAAAATCATGTTATTCATATACCAGAAATGTTTGAAGCTACTGACTGAATGAAAAGAGCTGGCATCTCACTCTCTTTGAATCTTCTTTATCATGCTAAGAGGAGCAGGAAAAAGCAAAAAATTTCAGAATTGCACCTTGCAATGTGGAGATATTACTGTTTGTGCATTTACAATATTCATTGATTTTTGCCATTGAAAAACGTCCAGAAATGTTTGAAGCTACTGACTGAATGAAAGGAGATGGCATCTCACTCTCTTTGAATCTTCTTTATCATGCTAGGATTAGCAGGAAAAAGCAAAAAATTTCAGAATTGCACCTTGCAATGCGGAGAAATTACTGTTTGTGCATTTACAATATTCATTGATTTTTGCCATTGAAAAACATCATGTTATTCATATACCAGAAAAGTTTGAAGCTACTGACTGAATGAAAAGAGCTGGCATCTCACTCTCTTTGAATCTTCTTTATCATGCTAGGATTAGCAGGAAAAAGCAAAAAATTTCAGAATTGCACCTTGCAATGTGGAGATATTACTGTTTGTGCATTTACAATATTCATTGATTTTTGCCATTGAAAAACGTCCAGAAATGTTTGAAGCTACTGACTGAATGAAAGGAGCTGGCATCTCACTCTCTTTGAATCTTCTTTATCATGCTAGGATTAGCAGGAAAAAGCAAAAAATTTCAGAATTGCACCTTGCAATGTGGAGTTATTACTGTTTGTGCATTTACAATATTCATTGATTTTTGCCATTGAAAAATGTCCAGAAATGTTTGAAGCTACTGACTGAATGAAAGGAGCTGGCATCTCACTCTCTTTGAATCTTCTTTATCATGCTAGGATTAGCAGGAAAAAGCAAAAAATTTCAGAATTGCACCTTGCAATGCGGAGAAATTACTGTTTGTGCATTTACAATATTCATTGATTTTTGCCATTGAAAAACAACATGTTATTCAAATACCAGAAATGTTTGAAGCTACTGACTGAATGAAAAGAGCTGGCATCTCACTCTCTTTGAATCTTCATTATCATGCTAAGAGGAGCAGGAAAAAGCAAAAAATTTCAGAATTGCACCTTGCAATGTGGAGATATTACTGTTTGTGCATTTACAATATTCATTGATTTTTGCCATTGAAAAACGTCCAGAAATGTTTGAAGCTACTGACTGAATGAAAGGAGCTGGCATCTCACTCTCTTTGAATCTTCTTTATCATGCTAGGATTAGCAGGAAAAAGCAAAAAATTTCAGAATTGCACCTTGCAATGCGGAGAAATTACTGTTTGTGCATTTACAATATTCATTGATTTTTGCCATTGAAAAACATCATGTTATTCATATAACAGAAATGTTTGAAGCTACTGACTGAATGAAAAGAGCTGGCATCTCACTCTCTTTGAATCTTCTTTATCATGCTAGGATTAGCAGGAAAAAGCAAAAAATTTCAGAATTGCACCTTGCAATGTGGAGATATTACTGTTTGTGCATTTACAATATTCATTGATTTTTGCCATTGAAAAACGTCCAGAAATGTTTGAAGCTACTGACTGAATGAAAGGAGCTGGCATCTCACTCTCTTTGAATCTTCTTTATCATGCTAGGATTAGCAGGAAAAAGCAAAAAATTTCAGAATTGCACCTTGCAATGTGGAGTTATTACTGTTTGTGCATTTACAATATTCATTGATTTTTGCCATTGAAAAATGTCCAGAAATGTTTGAAACTACTGACTGAATGAAAGGAGCTGGCATCTCACTCTCTTTGAATCTTCTTTATCATGCTAGGATTAGCAGGAAAAAGCAAAAAATTTCAGAATTGCACCTTGCAATGTGGAGATATTACTGTTTGTGCATTTACAATATTCATTGATTTTTGCCATTGAAAAACCATGTTATTCATATACCAGAAATGTTTGAAGCTACTGACTGAATGAAAAGAGCTGGCATCTCACTCTCTTTGAATCTTCTTTATCATGCTAAGAGGAGCAGGAAAAAGCAAAAAATTTCAGAATTGCCCCTTGCAATGTGGAGATATTACTGTTTGTGCATTTACAATATTCATTGATTTTTGCCATTGAAAAACGTCCAGAAATGTTTGAAGCTACTGACTGAATGAAAGGAGCTGGCATCTCACTCTCTTTGAATCTTCTTTATCATGCTAGGATTAGCAGGAAAAAGCAAAAAATTTCAGAATTGCACCTTGCAATGCGGAGAAATTACTGTTTGTGCATTTACAATATTCATTGATTTTTGCCATTGAAAAACATCATGTTATTCATATACCAGAAATGTTTGAAGCTACTGACTGAATGAAAAGAGCTGGCATCTCACTCTCTTTGAATCTTCTTTATCATGCTAAGAGGAGCAGGAAAAAGCAAAAAATTTCAGAATTGCACCTTGCAATGTGGAGATATTACTGTTTGTGCAATTACAATATTCATTGATTTTTGCCATTGAAAAACGTCCAGAAATGTTTGAAGCTACTGACTGAATGAAAGGAGCTGGCATCTCACTCTCTTTGAATCTTCTTTATCATGCTAGGATTAGCAGGAAAAAGCAAAAAATTTCAGAATTGCACCTTGCAATGCGGAGAAATTACTGTTTGTGCATTTACAATATTCATTGAATTTTGCAATTGAAAAACATCATGTTTTTCATATACCAGAAATGTTTGAAGCTACTGACTGAATGAAAAGAGCTGGCATCTCACTCTCTTTGAATCTTCTTTATCATACTAAGAGGAGCAGGAAAAAGCAAAAAATTTCAGAATTGCACCTTGCAATGTGGAGATATTACTGTTTGTGCATTTACAATATTCATTGATTTTTGCCATTGAAAAACGTCCAGAAATGTTTGAAGCTACTGACTGAATGAAAGGAGCTGGCATCTCACTCTCTTTGAATCTTCTTTATCATGCTAGGATTAGCAGGAAAAAGCAAAAAATTTCAGAATTGCACCTTGCAATGCGGAGAAATTAGTTTGTGCATTTACAATATTCATTGATTTTTGCCATTGACAAACATCGTTATTCATATACCAGAAATGTTTGAAGCTACTGACTGAATGAAAAGAGCTGGCATCTCACTCTCTTTGAATCTTCTTTATCATGCCAGGATTAGCAGGATAAAGCAAAAAATTTCAGAATTGCACCTTGCAATGTGGAGATATTACTGTTTGTGCATTTACAATATTCATTGATTTTTGCGATTGAAAAACGTCCAGAAATGTTTGAAGCTACTGACTGAATGAAAGGAGCTGGCATCTCACTCTCTTTGAATCTTCTTTATCATGCTAGGATTAGCAGGAAAAAGCAAAAAATTTCAGAATTGCACCTTGCAATGCGGAGAAATTACTGTTTGTGCATTTACAATATTCATTGATTTTTGCCATTGAAAAACATCATGTTATTCATATACCAGAAATGTTTGAAGCTACTGACTGAATGAAAAGAGCTGGCATCTCACTCTCTTTGAATCTTCTTTATCATGCTAAGAGGAGCAGGAAAAAGCAAAAAATTTCAGAATTGCACCTTGCAATGTGGAGATATTACTGTTTGTGCATTTACAATATTCATTGATTTTTGCCATTGAAAAACGTCCAGAAATGTTTGATGCTACTGACTGAATGAAAGGAGCTGGCATCTCACTCTCTTTGAATCTTCTTTATCATGCTAGGATTAGCAGGAAAAAGCAAAAAATTTCAGAATTGCACCTTGCAATGCGGAGAAATTACTGTTTGTGCATTTACAATATTCATTGATTTTTGCCATTGAAAAACATCATGTTATTCATATACCAGAAATGTTTGAAGCTACTGACTGAATGAAAAGAGCTGGCATCTCACTCTCTTTGAATCTTCTTTATCATGCCAGGATTAGCAGGAAAAAGCAAAAAATTTCAGAATTGCACCTTGCAATGTGGAGATATTACTGTTTGTGCATTTACAATATTCATTGATTTTTGCCATTGTTGATTTTTGCCATTGAAAAACGTCCAGAAATGTTTGAAGCTACTGACTGAATGAAAGGAGCTGGCATCTCACTCTCTTTGAATCTTCTTTATCATGCTAGGATTAGCAGGAAAATGCAAAAAATTTCAGAATTGCACCTTGCAATGCGGAGAAATTACTGTTTGTGCATTTACAATATTCATTGATTTTTGCCATTGAAAAACATCATGTTATTCATATACCAGAAATGTTTGAAGCTACTGACTGAATGAAAAGAGCTGGCATCTCACTCTCTTTGAATCTTCTTTATCATGCTAAGAGGAGCAGGAAAAAGCAAAAAATTTCAGAATTGCACGTTGCAATGTGGAGATATTACTGTTTGTGCATTTACAATATTCATTGATTTTTGCCATTGAAAAACGTACAGAAATGTTTGAAGCTACTGACTGAATGAAAGGAGCTGGCATCTCACTCTCTTTGAATCTTCTTTATCATGCTAGGATTAGCAGGAAAAAGCAAAAAATTTCAGAATTGCACCTTGCAATGCGGAGAAATTACTGTTTGTGCATTTACAATATTCATTGATTTTTGCCATTGAAAAACATCATGTTATTCATATACCAGAAATGTTTGAAGCTACTGACTGAATGAAAAGAGCTGGCATCTCACTCTCTTTGAATCTTCTTTATCATGCCAGGATTAGCAGGAAAAAGCAAAAAATTTCAGAATTGCACCTTGCAATGTGGAGATATTACTGTTTGTGCATTTACAATATTCATTGATTTTTGCCATTGAAAAACGTCCAGAAATGTTTGAAGCTACTGACTGAATGAAAGGAGCTGGCATCTCACTCTCTTTGAATCTTCTTTATCATGCTAGGATTAGCAGGAAAAAGCAAAAAATTTCAGAATTGCACCTTGCAATGCGGAGAAATTACTGTTTGTGCATTTACAATATTCATTGATTTTTGCCATTGAAAAACATCATGTTATTCATATACCAGAAATGTTTGAAGCTACTGACTGAATGAAAAGAGCTGGCATCTCACTCTCTTTGAATGTTCTTTATCATGCCAGGATTAGCAGGATAAAGCAAAAAATTTCAGAATTGCACCTTGCAATGCGGAGAAATTACTGTTTGTGCATTTACAATATTCATTGATTTTTGCCATTGAAAAAAATCATGTTATTCATATACCAGAAATGTTTGAAGCTACTGACTGAATGAAAAGAGCTGGCATCTCACTCTCTTTGAATCTTCTTTATCATGCTAAGAGGAGCAGGAAAAAGCAAAAAATTTCAGAATTGCACCTTGCAATGTGGAGATATTACTGTTTGTGCATTTACAATATTCATTGATTTTTGCCATTGAAAAACGTCCAGAAATGTTTGAAGCTACTGACTGAATGAAAGGAGATGGCATCTCACTCTCTTTGAATCTTCTTTATCATGCTAGGATTAGCAGGAAAAAGCAAAAAATTTCAGAATTGCACCTTGCAATGCGGAGAAATTACTGTTTGTGCATTTACAATATTCATTGATTTTTGCCATTGAAAAACATCATGTTATTCATATACCAGAAAAGTTTGAAGCTACTGACTGAATGAAAAGAGCTGGCATCTCACTCTCTTTGAATCTTCTTTATCATGCTAGGATTAGCAGGAAAAAGCAAAAAATTTCAGAATTGCACCTTGCAATGTGGAGATATTACTGTTTGTGCATTTACAATATTCATTGATTTTTGCCATTGAAAAACGTCCAGAAATGTTTGAAGCTACTGACTGAATGAAAGGAGCTGGCATCTCACTCTCTTTGAATCTTCTTTATCATGCTAGGATTAGCAGGAAAAAGCAAAAAATTTCAGAATTGCACCTTGCAATGTGGAGTTATTACTGTTTGTGCATTTACAATATTCATTGATTTTTGCCATTGAAAAATGTCCAGAAATGTTTGAAGCTACTGACTGAATGAAAGGAGCTGGCATCTCACTCTCTTTGAATCTTCTTTATCATGCTAGGATTAGCAGGAAAAAGCAAAAAATTTCAGAATTGCACCTTGCAATGTGGAGATATTACTGTTTGTGCATTTACAATATTCATTGATTTTTGCCATTGAAAAACCATGTTATTCATATACCAGAAATGTTTGAAGCTACTGACTGAATGAAAAGAGCTGGCATCTCACTCTCTTTGAATCTTCTTTATCATGCTAAGAGGAGCAGGAAAAAATAAAAAATTTCAGAATTGCACCTTGCAATGTGGAGATATTACTGTTTGTGCATTTACAATATTCATTGATTTTTGCCATTGAAAAACGTCCAGAAATGTTTGAAGCTACTGACTGAATGAAAGGAGCTGGCATCTCACTCTCTTTGAATCTTCTTTATCATGCTAGGATTAGCAGGAAAAAGCAAAAAATTTCAGAATTGCACCTTGCAATGCGGAGAAATTACTGTTTGTGCATTTACAATATTCATTGATTTTTGCCATTGAAAAACATCATGTTATTCATATATCAAAAATGCTTGAAGCTACTGACTGAATGAAAAGAGCTGGCATCTCACTCTCTTTGAATCTTCTTTATCATGCTAAGAGGAGCAGGAAAAAGCAAAAAATTTCAGAATTGCACCTTGCAATGTGGAGATATTACTGTTTGTGCATTTACAATATTCATTGATTTTTGCCATTGAAAAACGTCCAGAAATGTTTGAAGCTACTGACTGAATGAAAGGAGCTGGCATCTCACTCTCTTTGAATCTTCTTTATCATGCTAGGATTAGCAGGAAAAAGCAAAAAATTTCAGAATTGCACCTTGCAATGCGGAGAAATTACTGTTTGTGCATTTACAATATACATTGATTTTTGGCATTGAAAAACATCATGTTATTCATATACCAGAAATGTTTGAAGCTACTGACTGAATGAAAAGAGCTGGCATCTCACTCTCTTTGAATCTTATTTATCATACTAAGAGGAGCAGGAAAAAGCAAAAAATTTCAGAATTGCACCTTGCAATGTGGAGATATTACTGTTTGTGCATTTACAATATTCATTGATTTTTGCCATTGAAAAACGTCCAGAAATGTTTGAAGCTACTGACTGAATGAAAGGAGCTGGCATCTCACTCTCTTTGAATCTTCTTTATCATGCTAGGATTAGCAGGAAAAAGCAAAAAAATTCAGAATTGCACCTTGCAATGCGGAGAAATTAGTTTGTGCATTTACAATATTCATTGATTTTTGCCATTGAAAAACATCGTTATTCATATACCAGAAATGTTTGAAGCTACTGACTGAATGAAAAGAGCTGGCATCTCACTCTCTTTGAATCTTCTTTATCATGCTAGGATTAGCAGGAAAAAGCAAAAAAATTCAGAATTGCACCTTGCAATGTGGAGATATTACTGTTTGTGCATTTACAATATTCATTGATTTTTGCCATTGAAAAACATCATGTTATTCATATACCAGAAATGTTTGAAGCTACTGACTGAATGAAAAGAGCTGGCATCTCACTCTCTTTGAATCTTCTTTATCATGATAAGAGGAGCAGGAAAAAGCAAAACATTTCAGAATTGCACCTTGCAATGTGGAGATATTACTGTTTGTGCATTTACAATATTCATTGATTTTTGCCATTGAAAAACGTCCAGAAATGTTTGTAGCTACTGACTGAATGAAAGGAGCTGGCATCTCACTCTCTTTGAATCTTCTTTATCATGCTAGGATTAGCAGGAAAAAGCAAAAATTTCAGAATTGCACCTTGCAATGCGGAGAAATTACTGTTTGTGCATTTACAATATTCATTGATTTTTGCCATTGAAAAACATCATGTTATTCATATACCAGAAATGTTTGAAGCTACTGACTGAATGAAAAGAGCTGGCATCTCACTCTCTTTGAATCTTCTTTATCATGCTAAGAGGAGCAGGAAAAAGCAAAAAATTTCAGAATTGCACCTTGCAATGTGGAGATATTACTGTTTGTGCATTTACAATATTCATTGATTTTTGCCATTGAAAAACGTCCAGAAATGTTTGAAGCTACTGACTGAATGAAAGGAGCTGGCATCTCACTCTCTTTGAATCTTCTTTATCATGCTAGGATTAGCAGGAAAAAGCAAAAAATTTCAGAATTGCACCTTGCAATGCGGAGAAATTACTGTTTGTGCATTTACAATATTCATTGATTTTTGCCATTGAAAAACATCATGTTATTCATATACCAGAAATGTTTGAAGCTACTGACTGAATGAAAAGAGCTGGCATCTCACTCTCTTTGAATCTTCTTTATCATGCTAAGAGGAGCAGGAAAAAGCAAAAAATTTCAGAATTGCACCTTGCAATGTGGAGATATTACTGTTTGTGCATTTACAATATTCATTGATTTTTGCCATTGAAAAACATCCAGAAATGTTTGAAGTTACTGACTGAATGAAAGGAGCTGGCATCTCACTCTCTTTGAATCTTCTTTATCATGCTAGGATTAGCAGGAAAAAGCAAAAAATTTCAGAATTGCACCTTGCAATGCGGAGAAATTACTGTTTGTGCATTTACAATATTCATTGATTTTTGCCATTGAAAAACATCATGTTATTCATATACCAGAAATGTTTGAAGCTACTGACTGAATGAAAAGAGCTGGCATCTCACTCTCTTTGAATCTTCTTTATCATGCTAAGAGGAGCAGGAAAAAGCAAAAAATTTCAGAATTGCACCTTGCAATGTGGAGATATTACTGTTTGTGCATTTACAATATTCATTGATTTTTGCCATTGAAAAACGTCCAGAAATGTTTGAAGCTACTGACTGAATGAAAGGAGCTGGCATCTCATGCTCTTTGAATCTTCTTTATCATGCTAGGATTAGCAGGAAAAAGCAAAAAATTTCAGAATTGCACCTTGCAATGCGGAGAAATTACTGTTTGTGCATTTACAATATTCATTGATTTTTGCCAGTGAAAAACATCATGTTATTCATATACCAGAAATGTTTGAAGCTACTGACTGAATGAAAAGAGCTGGCATCTCACTCTCTTTGAATCTTCTTTATCATGCTAAGAGGAGCAGGAAAAAGCAAAAAATTTCAGAATTGCACCTTGCAATGTGGAGATATTACTGTTTGTGCATTTACAATATTCATTGATTTTTGCCATTGAAAAACGTCCAGAAATGTTTGAAGCTACTGACTGAATGAAAGGAGCTGGCATCTCACTCTCTTTGAATCTTCTTTATCATGCTAGGATTAGCAGGAAAAAGCAAAAAATTTCAGAATTGCACCTTGCAATGCGGAGAAATTACTGTTTGTGCATTTACAATATTCATTGATTTTTGCCATTGAAAAACATCATGTTATTCATATACCAGAAATGTTTGAAGCTACTGACTGAATGAAAAGAGCTGGCATCCCACTCTCTTTGAATCTTCTTTATCATGCTAGGATTAGCAGGAAAAAGCAAAAAATTTCAGAATTGCACCTTGCAATGTGGAGATATTACTGTTTGTGCATTTACAATATTCATTGATTTTTGCCATTGAAAAACGTCCAGAAATGTTTGAAGCTACTGACTGAATGAAAGGAGCTGGCATCTCACTCTCTTTGAATCTTCTTTATCATGCTAGGATTAGCAGGAAAAAGCAAAAAATTTCAGAATTGCACCTTGCAATGTGGAGTTATTACTGTTTGTGCATTTACAATATTCATTGATTTTTGCCATTGAAAAATGTCCAGAAATGTTTGAAGCTACTGACTGAATGAAAGGAGCTGGCATCTCAATCTCTTTGAATCTTCTTTATCATGCTAAGAGGAGCAGGAAAAAGCAAAAAATTTCAGAATTGCACCTTGCAATGTGGAGATATTACTGTTTGTGCATTTACAATATTCATTGATTTTTGCCATTGAAAAACGTCCAGAAATGTTTGAAGCTACTGACTGAATGAAAGGAGCTGGCATCTCACTCTCTTTGAATCTTCTTTATCATGCTAGGATTAGCAGGAAAAAGCAAAAAATTTCAGAATTGCACCTTGCAATGCGGAGAAATTACTGGTTGTGCATTTACAATATTCATTGATTTTTGCCATTGAAAAACATCATGTTATTCATATACCAGAAATGTTTGAAGCTACTGACTGAATGAAAAGAGCTGGCATCTCACTCTCTTTGAATCTTCTTTATCATGCCAGGATTAGCAGGAAAAAGCAAAAAATTTCAGAATTGCACCTTGCAATGTGGAGATATTACTGTTTGTGCATTTACAATATTCATTGATTTTTGCCATTGAAAAACGTCCAGAAATGTTTGAAGCTACTGACTGAATGAAAGGAGCTGGCATCTCACTCTCTTTGAATCTTCTTTATCATGCTAGGATTAGCAGGAAAAAGCAAAAAATTTCAGAATTGCACCTTGCAATGCGGAGAAATTACTGTTTGTGCATTTACAATATTCATTGATTTTTGCCATTGAAAAACATCATGTTATTCATATACCAGAAATGTTTGAAGCTACTGACTGAATGAAAAGAGCTGGCATCTCACTCTCTTTGAATCTTCTTTATCATGCTAAGAGGAGCAGGAAAAAGCAAAAAATTTCAGAATTGCACCTTGCAATGTGGAGATATTACTGTTTGTGCATTTACAATATTCATTGATTTTTGCCATTGAAAAACGTCCAGAAATGTTTGAAGCTACTGACTGAATGAAAGGAGCTGGCATCTCACTCTCTTTGAATCTTCTTTATCATGCTAGGATTAGCAGGAAAAAGCAAAAAATTTCAGAATTGCACCTTGCAATGCGGAGAAATTACTGTTTGTGCATTTACAATATTCATTGATTTTTGCCATTGAAAAACATCATGTTATTCATATACCAGAAATGTTTGAAGCTACTGACTGAATGAAAAGAGCTGGCATCTCACTCTCTTTGAATCTTCTTTATCATGCTAAGAGGAGCAGGAAAAAGCAAAAAATTTCAGAATTGCACCTTGCAATGTGGAGATATTACTGTTTGTGCATTTACAATATTCATTGATTTTTGCCATTGAAAAACGTCCAGAAATGTTTGAAGCTACTGACTGAATGAAAGGAGCTGGCATCTCACTCTCTTTGAATCTTCTTTATCATGCTAGGATTAGCAGGAAAAAGCAAAAAATTTCAGAATTGCACCTTGCAATGCGGAGAAATTACTGTTTGTGCATTTACAATATTCATTGATTTTTGCCATTGAAAAACATCATGTTATTCATATACCAGAAATGTTTGAAGCTACTGACTGAATGAAAAGAGCTGGCATCTCACTCTCTTTGAATCTTCTTTATCATGCTAAGAGGAGCAGGAAAAAGCAAAAAATTTCAGAATTGCACCTTGCAATGTGGAGATATTACTGTTTGTGCATTTACAATATTCATTGATTTTTGCCATTGAAAAACGTCCAGAAATGTTTGAAGCTACTGACTGAATGAAAGGAGCTGGCATCTCACTCTCTTTGAATCTTCTTTATCATGCTAGGATTAGCAGGAAAAAGCAAAAAATTTCAGAATTGCACCTTGCAATGCGGAGAAATTACTGTTTGTGCATTTACAATATTCATTGATTTTTGCCATTGAAAAACATCATGTTATTCATATACCAGAAATGTTTGAAGCTACTGACTGAATGAAAAGAGCTGGCATCTCACTCTCTTTGAATCTTCTTTATCATGCTAAGAGGAGCAGGAAAAAGCAAAAAAATTCAGAATTGCACCTTGCAATGTGGAGATATTACTGTTTGTGCATTTACAATATTCATTGATTTTTGCCATTGAAAAACGTCCAGAAATGTTTGAAGCTACTGACTGAATGAAAGGAGCTGGCATCTCACTCTCTTTGAATCTTCTTTATCATGCTAGGATTAGCAGGAAAAAGCAAAAAATTTCAGAATTGCACCTTGCAATGCGGAGAAATTACTGTTTGTGCATTTACAATATTCATTGATTTTTGCCATTGAAAAACATCATGTTATTCATATACCAGAAATGTTTGAAGCTACTGACTGAATGAAAAGAGCTGGCATCTCACTCTCTTTGAATCTTCTTTATCATGCTAAGAGGAGCAGGAAAAAGCAAAAAATTTCAGAATTGCACCTTGCAATGTGGAGATATTACTGTTTGTGCATTTACAATATTCATTGATTTTTGCCAATGAAAAACGTCCAGAAATGTTTGAAGCTACTGGCTGAATGAAAGGAGCTGGCATCTCACTCTCTTTGAATCTTCTTTATCATGCTAGGATTAGCAGGAAAAAGCAAAAAATTTCAGAATTGCACCTTGCAATGCGGAGAAATTACTGTTTGTGCATTTACAATATTCATTGATTTTTGCCATTGAAAAACATCATGTTATTCATATACCAGAAATGTTTGAAGCTACTGACTGAATGAAAAGAGCTGGCATCTCACTCTCTTTGAATCTTCTTTATCATGCTAAGAGGAGCAGGAAAAAGCAAAAAATTTCAGAATTGCACCTTGCAATGTGGAGATATTACTGTTTGTGCATTTACAATATTCATTGATTTTTGCCATTGAAAAACGTCCAGAAATGTTTGAAGCTACTGACTGAATGAAAGGAGCTGGCATCTCACTCTCTTTGAATCTTCTTTATCATGCTAGGATTAGCAGGAAAAAGCAAAAAATTTCAGAATTGCACCTTGCAATGCGGAGAAATTACTGTTTGTGCATTTACAATATTCATTGATTTTTGCCATTGAAAAACATCATGTTATTCATATACCAGAAATGTTTGAAGCTACTGACTGAATGAAAAGAGCTGGCATCTCACTCTCTTTGAATCTTCTTTATCATGCTAAGAGGAGCAGGAAAAAGCAAAAAATTTCAGAATTGCACCTTGCAATGTGGAGATATTACTGTTTGTGCATTTACAATATTCATTGATTTTTGCCATTGAAAAACGTCCAGAAATGTTTGAAGCTATTGACTGAATGAAAGGAGCTGGCATCTCACTCTCTTTGAATCTTCTTTATCATGCTAGGATTAGCAGGAAAAAGCAAAAAATTTCAGAATTGCACCTTGCAATGCGGAGAAATTACTGTTTGTGCATTTACAATATTCATTGATTTTTGCCATTGAAAAACATCATGTTATTCATATACCAGAAATGTTTGAAGCTACTGACTGAATGAAAAGAGCTGGCATCTCACTCTCTTTGAATCTTCTTTATCATGCTAAGAGGAGCAGGAAAAAGCAAAAAATTTCAGAATTGCACCTTGCAATGTGGAGATATTTCTGTTTGTGCACTTACAATATTCATTGATTTTTGCCATTGAAAAACGTCCAGAAATGTTTGAAGCTACTGACTGAATGAAAGGAGCTGGCATCTCACTCTCTTTGAATCTTCTTTATCATGCTAGGATTAGCAGGAAAAAGCAAAAAATTTCAGAATTGCACCTTGCAATGCGGAGAAATTACTGTTTGTGCATTTACAATATTCATTGATTTTTGCCATTGAAAAACATCATGTTATTCATATACCAGAAATGTTTGAAGCTACTGACTGAATGAAAAGAGCTGGCATCTCACTCTCTTTGAATCTTCTTTATCATGCTAAGAGGAGCAGGAAAAAGCAAAAAATTTCAGAATTGCACCTTGCAATGTGGAGATATTACTGTTTGTGCATTTACAATATTCATTGATTTTTGCCATTGAAAAACGTCCAGAAATGTTTGAAGCTACTGACTGAATGAAAGGAGCTGGCATCTCACTCTCTTTGAATCTTCTTTATCATGCTAGGATTAGCAGGAAAAAGCAAAAAATTTCAGAATTGCACCTTGCAATGCGGAGAAATTACTGTTTGTGCATTTACAATATTCATTGATTTTTGCCATTGAAAAACATCATGTTATTCATATACCAGAAATGTTTGAAGCTACTGACTGAATGAAAAGAGCTGGCATCTCACTCTCTTTGAATCTTCTTTATCATGCTAAGAGGAGCAGGAAAAAGCAAAAAATTTCAGAATTGCACCTTGCAATGTGGAGATATTACTGTTTGTGCATTTACAATATTCATTGATTTTTGCCATTGAAAAACGTCCAGAAATGTTTGAAGCTACTGACTGAATGAAAGGAGCTGGCATCTCACTCTCTTTGAATCTTCTTTATCATGCTAGGATTAGCAGGAAAAAGCAAAAAATTTCAGAATTGCACCTTGCAATGCGGAGAAATTACTGTTTGTGCATTTACAATATTCATTGATTTTTGCCATTGAAAAACATCATGTTATTCATATACCAGAAATGTTTGAAGCTACTGACTGAATGAAAAGAGCTGGCATCTCACTCTCTTTGAATCTTCTTTATCATGCTAAGAGGAGCAGGAAAAAGCAAAAAATTTCAGAATTGCACCTTGCAATGTGGAGATATTACTGTTTGTGCATTTACAATATTCATTGATTTTTGCCATTGAAAAACGTCCAGAAATGTTTGAAGCTACTGACTGAATGAAAGGAGCTGGCATCTCACTCTCTTTGAATCTTCTTTATCATGCTAGGATTAGCAGGAAAAAGCAAAAAATTTCAGAATTGCACCTTGCAATGCGGAGAAATTACTGTTTGTGCATTTACAATATTCATTGATTTTTGCCATTGAAAAACATCATGTTATTCATATACCAGAAATGTTTGAAGCTACTGACTGAATGAAAAGAGCTGGCATCTCACTCTCTTTGAATCTTCTTTATCATGCCAGGATTAGCAGGAAAAAGCAAAAAATTTCAGAATTGCACCTTGCAATGTGGAGATATTACTGTTTGTGCATTTACAATATTCATTGATTTTTGCCATTGAAAAACGTCCAGAAATGTTTGAAGCTACTGACTGAATGAAAGGAGCTGGCATCTCAGTCTCTTTGAATCTTCTTTATCATGCTAGGATTAGCAGGAAAAAGCAAAAAATTTCAGAATGGCACCTTGCAATGCGGAGAAATTACTGTTTGTGCATTTACAATATTCATTGATTTTTGCCATTGAAAAACATCATGTTATTCATATACCAGAAATATTTGAAGCTACTGACTGAATGAAAAGAGCTGGCATCTCACTCTCTTTGAATCTTTATTATGCTAAGAGGAGCAGGAAAAAGCAAAAAATTTCAGAATTGCACCTTGCAATGTGGAGATATTACTGTTTGTGCTTTTACAATATTCATTGATTTTTGCCATTGAAAAACGTCCAGAAATGTTTGAAGCTACTGACTGAATGAAAGGAGCTGGCATCTCACTCACTTTGAATCTTCTTTATCATGCTAGGATTAGCAGGAAAAAGCAAAAAATTTCAGAATTGCACCTTGCAATGCGGAGAAATTACTGTTTGTGCATTTACAATATTCATTGATTTTTGCCATTGAAAAACATCATGTTATTCATATACCAGAAATGTTTGAAGCTACTGACTGAATGAAAAGAGCTGGCATCTCACTCTCTTTGAATCTTCTTTATCATGCTAAGAGGAGCAGGAAAAAGCAAAAAATTTCAGAATTGCACCTTGCAATGTGGAGATATTACTGTTTGTGCATTTACAATATTCATTGATTTTTGCCATTGAAAAACGTCCAGAAATGTTTGAAGCTACTGACTGAATGAAAGGAGCTGGCATCTCACTCTCTTTGAATCTTCTTTATCATGCTAGGATTAGCAGGAAAAAGCAAAAAATTTCAGAATTGCACCTTGCAATGCGGAGAAATTACTGTTTGTGCATTTACAATATTCATTGATTTTTGCCATTGAAAAACATCATGTTATTCATATACCAGAAATGTTTGAAGCTACTGACTGAATGAAAAGAGCTGGCATCTCACTCTCTTTGAATCTTCTTTATCATGCTAAGAGGAGCAGGAAAAAGCAAAAAATTTCAGAATTGCACCTTGCAATGTGGAGATATTATTGTTTGTGCATTTACAATATTCATTGATTTTTGCCATTGAAAAACGTCCAGAAATGTTTGAAGCTACTGACTGAATGAAAGGAGCTGGCATCTCACTCTCTTTGAATCTTCTTTATAATGCTAGGATTAGCAGGAAAAAGCAAAAAATTTCAGAATTGCACCTTGCAATGCGGAGAAATTACTGTTTGTGCATTTACAATATTCATTGATTTTTGCCATTGAAAAACATCGTTATTCATATACCAGAAATGTTTGAAGCTACTGACTGAATGAAAAGAGCTGGCATCTCACTCTCTTTGAATCTTCTTTATCATGCTAAGAGGAGCAGGAAAAAGCAAAAAATTTCAGAATTGCACCTTGCAATGTGGAGATATTACTGTTTGTGCATTTACAATATTCATTGATTTTTGCCATTGAAAAACGTCCAGAAATGTTTGAAGCTACTGACTGAATGAAAAGAGCTGGCATCTCACTCTCTTTGAATCTTCTTTATCATGCTAGGATTAGCAGGAAAAAGCAAAAAATTTCAGAATTGCACCTTGCAATGTGGAGTTATTACTGTTTGTGCATTTACAATATTCATTGATTTTTGCCATTGAAAAACGTCCAGAAATGTTTGAAGCTACTGACTGAATGAAAGGAGCTGGCATCTCACTCTCTTTGAATCTTCTTTATCATGCTAGGATTAGCAGGAAAAAGCAAAAAATTTCAGAATTGCACCTTGCAATGTGGAGATATTACTGTTTGTGCATTTACAATATTCATTGATTTTTGCCATTGAAAAACCATGTTATTCATATACCAGAAATGTTTGAAGCTACTGACTGAATGAAAAGAGCTGGCATCTCACTCTCTTTGAATCTTCTTTATCATGCTAAGAGGAGCAGGAAAAAGCAAAAAATTTCAGAATTGCACCTTGCAATGTGGAGATATTACTGTTTGTGCATTTACAATATTCATTGATTTTTGCCATTGAAAAACGTCCAGAAATGTTTGAAGCTACTGACTGAATGAAAGGAGCTGGCATCTCACTCTCTTTGAATCTTCTTTATCATGCTAGGATTAGCAGGAAAAAGCAAAAAATTTCAGAATTGCACCTTGCAATGCGGAGAAATTACTGTTTGTGCATTTACAATATTCATTGATTTTTGCCATTGAAAAACAACATGTTATTCAAATTCCAGAAATGTTTGAAGCTACTGACTGAATGAAAAGAGCTGGCATCTCACTCTCTTTGAATCTTCATTATCATGCTAAGAGGAGCAGGAAAAAGCAAAAAATTTCAGAATTGCACCTTGCAATGTGGAGATATTACTGTTTGTGCATTTACAATATTCATTGATTTTTGCCATTGAAAAACGTCCAGAAATGTTTGAAGCTACTGACTGAATGAAAGGAGCTGGCATCTCACTCTCTTTGAATCTTCTTTATCATGCTAGGATTAGCAGGAAAAAGCAAAAAATTTCAGAATTGCACCTTGCAATGCGGAGAAATTACTGTTTGTGCATTTACAATATTCATTGATTTTTGCCATTGAAAAACATCATGTTATTCATATAACAGAAATGTTTGAAGCTACTGACTGAATGAAAAGAGCTGGCATCTCACTCTCTTTGAATCTTCTTTATCATGCTAGGATTAGCAGGAAAAAGCAAAAAATTTCAGAATTGCACCTTGCAATGTGGAGATATTACTGTTTGTGCATTTACAATATTCATTGATTTTTGCCATTGAAAAACGTCCAGAAATGTTTGAAGCTACTGACTGAATGAAAGGAGCTGGCATCTCACTCTCTTTGAATCTTCTTTATCATGCTAGGATTAGCAGGAAAAAGCAAAAAATTTCAGAATTGCACCTTGCAATGTGGAGTTATTACTGTTTGTGCATTTACAATATTCATTGATTTTTGCCATTGAAAAATGTCCAGAAATGTTTGAAGCTACTGACTGAATGAAAGGAGCTGGCATCTCACTCTCTTTGAATCTTCTTTATCATGCTAGGATTAGCAGGAAAAAGCAAAAAATTTCAGAATTGCACCTTGCAATGTGGAGATATTACTGTTTGTGCATTTACAATATTCATTGATTTTTGCCATTGAAAAACCATGTTATTCATATACCAGAAATGTTTGAAGCTACTGACTGAATGAAGAGAGCTGGCATCTCACTCTCTTTGAATCTTCTTTATCATGCTAAGAGGAGCAGGAAAAAGCAAAAAATTTCAGAATTGCACCTTGCAATGTGGAGATATTACTGTTTGTGCATTTACAATATTCATTGATTTTTGCCATTGAAAAACGTCCAGAAATGTTTGAAGCTACTGACTGAATGAAAGGAGCTGGCATCTCACTCTCTTTGAATCTTCTTTATCATGCTAGGATTAGCAGGAAAAAGCAAAAAATTTCAGAATTGCACCTTGCAATGCGGAGAAATTACTGTTTGTGCATTTACAATATTCATTGATTTTTGCCATTGAAAAACATCATGTTATTCATATACCAGAAATGTTTGAAGCTACTGACTGAATGAAAAGAGCTGGCATCTCACTCTCTTTGAATCTTCTTTATCATGCTAAGAGGAGCAGGAAAAAGCAAAAAATTTCAGAATTGCACCTTGCAATGTGGAGATATTACTGTTTGTGCATTTACAATATTCATTGATTTTTGCCATTGAAAAACGTCCAGAAATGTTTGAAGCTACTGACTGAATGAAAGGAGCTGGCATCTCACTCTCTTTGAATCTTCTTTATCATGCTAGGATTAGCAGGAAAAAGCAAAAAATTTCAGAATTGCACCTTGCAATGCGGAGAAATTACTGTTTGTGCATTTACAATATTCATTGATTTTTGCAATTGAAAAACATCATGTTTTTCATATACCAGAAATGTTTGAAGCTACTGACTGAATGAAAAGAGCTGGCATCTCACTCTCTTTGAATCTTCTTTATCATACTAAGAGGAGCAGGAAAAAGCAAAAAATTTCAGAATTGCACCTTGCAATGTGGAGATATTACTGTTTGTGCATTTACAATATTCATTGATTTTTGCCATTGAAAAACGTCCAGAAATGTTTGAAGCTACTGACTGAATGAAAGGAGCTGGCATCTCACTCTCTTTGAATCTTCTTTATCATGCTAGGATTAGCAGGAAAAAGCAAAAAATTTCAGAATTGCACCTTGCAATGCGGAGAAATTAGTTTGTGCATTTACAATATTCATTGATTTTTGCCATTGAAAAACATCGTTATTCATATACCAGAAATATTTGAAGCTACTGACTGAATGAAAAGAGCTGGCATCTCACTCTCTTTGAATCTTCTTTATCATGCCAGGATTAGCAGGATAAAGCAAAAAATTTCAGAATTGCAACTTGCAATGTGGAGATATTACTGTTTGTGCATTTACAATATTCATTGATTTTTGCCATTGAAAAACGTCCAGAAATGTTTGAAGCTACTGACTGAATGAAAGGAGCTGGCATCTCACTCTCTTTGAATCTTCTTTATCATGCTAGGATTAGCAGGAAAAAGCAAAAAATTTCAGAATTGCACCTTGCAATGCGGAGAAATTACTGTTTGTGCATTTACAATATTCATTGATTTTTGCCATTGAAAAACATCATGTTATTCATATACCAGAAATGTTTGAAGCTACTGACTGAATGAAAAGAGCTGGCATCTCACTCTCTTTGAATCTTCTTTATCATGCTAAGAGGAGCAGGAAAAAGCAAAAAATTTCAGAATTGCACCTTGCAATGTGGAGATATTACTGTTTGTGCATTTACAATATTCATTGATTTTTGCCATTGAAAAACGTCCAGAAATGTTTGAAGCTACTGACTGAATGAAAGGAGCTGGCATCTCACTCTCTTTGAATCTTCTTTATCATGCTAGGACTAGCAGGAAAAAGCAAAAAATTTCAGAATTGCACCTTGCAATGCGGAGAAATTACTGTTTGTGCATTTACAATATTCATTGATTTTTGCCATTGAAAAACATCATGTTATTCATATACCAGAAATGTTTGAAGCTACTGACTGAATGAAAAGAGCTGGCATCTCACTCTCTTTGAATCTTCTTTATCATGCCAGGATTAGCAGGAAAAAGCAAAAAATTTCAGAATTGCACCTTGCAATGTGGAGATATTACTGTTTGTGCATTTACAATATTCATTGATTTTTGCCATTGTTGATTTTTGCCATTGAAAAACGTCCAGAAATGTTTGAAGCTACTGACTGAATGAAAGGAGCTGGCATCTCACTCTCTTTGAATCTTCTTTATCATGCTAGGATTAGCAGGAAAATGCAAAAAATTTCAGAATTGCACCTTGCAATGCGGAGAAATTACTGTTTGTGCATTTACAATATTCATTGATTTTTGCCATTGAAAAACATCATGTTATTCATATACCAGAAATGTTTGAAGCTACTGACTGAATGAAAAGAGCTGGCATCTCACTCTCTTTGAATCTTCTTTATCATGCTAAGAGGAGCAGGAAAAAGCAAAAAATTTCAGAATTGCACCTTGCAATGTGGAGATATTACTGTTTGTGCATTTACAATATTCATTGATTTTTGCCATTGAAAAACGTACAGAAATGTTTGAAACTACTGACTGAATGAAAGGAGCTGGTATCTCACTCTCTTTGAATCTTCTTTATCATGCTAGGATTAGCAGGAAAAAGCAAAAAATTTCAGAATTGCACCTTGCAATGCGGAGAAATTACTGTTTGTGCATTTACAATATTCATTGATTTTTGCCATTGAAAAACATCATGTTATTCATATACCAGAAATGTTTGAAGCTACTGACTGAATGAAAAGAGCTGGCATCTCACTCTCTTTGAATCTTCTTTATCATGCCAGGATTAGCAGGAAAAAGCAAAAAATTTCAGAATTGCACCTTGCAATGTGGAGATATTACTGTTTGTGCATTTACAATATTCATTGATTTTTGCCATTGAAAAACGTCCAGAAATGTTTGAAGCTACTGACTGAATGAAAGGAGCTGGCATCTCACTCTCTTTGAAACTTCTTTATCATGCTAGGATTAGCAGGAAAAAGCAAAAAATTTCAGAATTGCACCTTGCAATGCGGAGAAATTACTGTTTGTGCATTTACAATATTCATTGATTTTTGCCATTGAAAAACATCATGTTATTCATATACCAGAAATGTTTGAAGCTACTGACTGAATGAAAAGAGCTGGCATCTCACTCTCTTTGAATCTTCTTTATCATGCTAAGAGGAGCAGGAAAAAGCAAAAAATTTCAGAATTGCACCTTGCAATGTGGAGATATTACTGTTTGTGCATTTACAATATTCATTGATTTTTGCCATTGAAAAACGTCCAGAAATGTTTGAAGCTACTGACTGAATGAAAGGAGCTGGCATCTCACTCTCTTTGAATCTTCTTTATCATGCTAGGATTAGCAGGAAAAAGCAAAAAATTTCAGAATTGCACCTTGCAATGCGGAGAAATTACTGTTTGTGCATTTACAATATTCATTGATTTTTGCCATTGAAAAACATCATGTTATTCATATACCAGAAATGTTTGAAGCTACTGACTGAATGAAAAGAGCTGGCATCTCACTCTCTTTGAATCTTCTTTATCATGCCAGGATTAGCAGGAAAAAGCAAAAAATTTCAGAATTGCACCTTGCAATGCAGAGAAATTACTGTTTGTGCATTTACAATATTCATTGATTTTTGCCATTGAAAAACATCATGTTATTCATATACCAGAAATGTTTGAAGCTACTGACTGAATGAAAAGAGCTGGCATCTCACTCTCTTTGAATCTTCTTTATCATGCCAGAATTAGCAGGATAAAGCAAAAAATTTCAGAATTGCACCTTGCAATGCGGAGAAATTACTGTTTGTGCATTTACAATATTCATTGATTTTTGCCATTGAAAAACATCATGTTATTCATATACCAGAAATGTTTGAAGCTACTGACTGAATGAAAAGAGCTGGCATCTCACTCTCTTTGAATCTTCTTTATCATGCTAAGAGGAGCAGGAAAAAGCAAAAAATTTCAGAATTGCACCTTGCAATGTGGAGATATTACTGTTTGTGCATTTACAATATTCATTGATTTTTGCCATTGAAAAACGTCCAGAAATGTTTGAAGCTACTGACTGAATGAAAGGAGCTGGCATCTCACTCTCTTTGAATCTTCTTTATCATGCTAGGATTAGCAGGAAAAAGCAAAAAATTTCAGAATTGCACCTTGCAATGCGGAGAAATTACTGTTTGTGCATTTACAATATTCATTGATTTTTGCCATTGAAAAACATCATGTTATTCATATACCAGAAATGTTTGAAGCTACTGACTGAATGAAAAGAGCTGGCATCTCACTCTCTTTGAATCTTCTTTATCATGCTAGGATTAGCAGGAAAAAGCAAAAAATTTCAGAATTGCACCTTGCAATGTGGAGATATTACTGTTTGTGCATTTACAATATTCATTGATTTTTGCCATTGAAAAACGTCCAGAAATGTTTGAAGCTACTGACTGAATGAAAGGAGCTGGCATCTCACTCTCTTTGAATCTTCTTTATCATGCTAGGATTAGCAGGAAAAAGCAAAAAATTTCAGAATTGCACCTTGCAATGTGGAGTTATTACTGTTTGTGCATTTACAATATTCATTGATTTTTGCCATTGAAAAATGTCCAGAAATGTTTGAAGCTACTGACTGAATGAAAGGAGCTGGCATCTCACTCTCTTTGAATCTTCTTTATCATGCTAGGATTAGCAGGAAAAAGCAAAAAATTTCAGAATTGCACCTTGCAATGTGGAGATATTACTGTTTGTGCATTTACAATATTCATTGATTTTTGCCATTGAAAAACCATGTTATTCATATACCAGAAATGTTTGAAGCTACTGACTGAATGAAAAGAGCTGGCATCTCACTCTCTTTGAATCTTCTTTATCATGCTAAGAGGAGCAGGAAAAAATAAAAAATTTCAGAATTGCACCTTGCAATGTGGAGATATTACTGTTTGTGCATTTACAATATTCATTGATTTTTGCCATTGAAAAACGTCCAGAAATGTTTGAAGCTACTGACTGAATGAAAGGAGCTGGCATCTCACTCTCTTTGCATCTTCTTTATCATGCTAGGATTAGCAGGAAAAAGCAAAAAATTTCAGAATTGCACCTTGCAATGCGGAGAAATTACTGTTTGTGCATTTACAATATTCATTGATTTTTGCCATTGAAAAACATCATGTTATTCATATATCAAAAATGCTTGAAGCTACTGACTGAATGAAAAGAGCTGGCATCTCACTCTCTTTGAATCTTCTTTATCATGCTAAGAGGAGCAGGAAAAAGCAAAAAATTTCAGAATTGCACCTTGCAATGTGGAGATATTACTGTTTGTGCATTTACAATATTCATTGATTTTTGCCATTGAAAAACGTCCAGAAATGTTTGAAGCTACTGACTGAATGAAAGGAGCTGGCATCTCACTCTCTTTGAATCTTCTTTATCATGCTAGGATTAGCAGGAAAAAGCAAAAAATTTCAGAATTGCACCTTGCAATGCGGAGAAATTACTGTTTGTGCATTTACAATATACATTGATTTTTGGCATTGAAAAACATCATGTTATTCATATACCAGAAATGTTTGAAGCTACTGACTGAATGAAAAAAGCTGGCATCTCACTCTCTTTGAATCTTATTTATCATACTAAGAGGAGCAGGAAAAAGCAAAAAATTTCAGAATTGCACCTTGCAATGTGGAGATATTACTGTTTGTGCATTTACAATATTCATTGATTTTTGCCATTGAAAAACGTCCAGAAATGTTTGAAGCTACTGACTGAATGAAAGGAGCTGGCATCTCACTCTCTTTGAATCTTCTTTATCATGCTAGGATTAGCAGGAAAAAGCAAAAATTTCAGAATTGCACCTTGCAATGCGGAGAAATTAGTTTGTGCATTTACAATATTCATTGATTTTTGCCATTGAAAAACATCGTTATTCATATACCAGAAATGTTTGAAGCTACTGACTGAATGAAAAGAGCTGGCATCTCACTCTCTTTGAATCTTCTTTATCATGCTAGGATTAGCAGGAAAAAGCAAAAAAATTCAGAATTGCACCTTGCAATGTGGAGATATTACTGTTTGTGCATTTACAATATTCATTGATTTTTGCCATTGAAAAACATCATGTTATTCATATACCAGAAATGTTTGAAGCTACTGACTGAATGAAAAGAGCTGGCATCTCACTCTCTTTGAATCTTCTTTATCATGATAAGAGGAGCAGGAAAAAGCAAAAAATTTCAGAATTGCACCTTGCAATGTGGAGATATTACTGTTTGTGCATTTACAATATTCATTGATTTTTGCCATTGAAAAACGTCCAGAAATGTTTGTAGCTACTGACTGAATGAAAGGAGCTGGCATCTCACTCTCTTTGAATCTTCTTTATCATGCTAGGATTAGCAGGAAAAAGCAAAAAATTTCAGAATTGCACCTTGCAATGCGGAGAAATTACTGTTTGTGCATTTACAATATTCATTGATTTTTGCCATTGAAAAACATCATGTTATTCATATACCAGAAATGTTTGAAGCTACTGACTGAATGAAAAGAGCTGGCATCTCACTCTCTTTGAATCTTCTTTATCATGCTAAGAGGAGCAGGAAAAAGCAAAAAATTTCAGAATTGCACCTTGCAATGTGGAGATATTACTGTTTGTGCATTTACAATTTTCATTGATTTTTGCCATTGAAAAACGTCCAGAAATGTTTGAAGCTACTGACTGAATGAAAGGAGCTGGCATCTCACTCTCTTTGAATCTTCTTTATCATGCTAGGATTAGCAGGAAAAAGCAAAAAATTTCAGAATTGCACCTTGCAATGCGGAGAAATTACTGTTTGTGCATTTACAATATTCATTGATTTTTGCCATTGAAAAACATCATGTTATTCATATACCAGAAATGTTTGAAGCTACTGACTGAATGAAAAGAGCTGGCATCTCACTCTCTTTGAATCTTCTTTATCATGCTAAGAGGAGCAGGAAAAAGCAAAAAATTTCAGAATTGCACCTTGCAATGTGGAGATATTACTGTTTGTGCATTTACAATATTCATTGATTTTTGCCATTGAAAAACATCCAGAAATGTTTGAAGTTACTGACTGAATGAAAGGAGCTGGCATCTCACTCTCTTTGAATCTTCTTTATCATGCTAGGATTAGCAGGAAAAAGCAAAAAATTTCAGAATTGCACCTTGCAATGCGGAGAAATTACTGTTTGTGCATTTACAATATTCATTGATTTTTGCCATTGAAAAACATCATGTTATTCATATACCAGAAATGTTTGAAGCTACTGACTGAATGAAAAGAGCTGGCATCTCACTCTCTTTGAATCTTCTTTATCATGCTAAGAGGAGCAGGAAAAAGCAAAAAATTTCAGAATTGCACCTTGCAATGTGGAGATATTACTGTTTGTGCATTTACAATATTCATTGATTTTTGCCATTGAAAAACGTCCAGAAATGTTTGAAGCTACTGACTGAATGAAAGGAGCTGGCATCTCATGCTCTTTGAATCTTCTTTATCATGCTAGGATTAGCAGGAAAAAGCAAAAAATTTCAGAATTGCACCTTGCAATGCGGAGAAATTACTGTTTGTGCATTTACAATATTCATTGATTTTTGCCATTGAAAAACATCATGTTATTCATATACCAGAAATGTTTGAAGCTACTGACTGAATGAAAAGAGCTGGCATCTCACTCTCTTTGAATCTTCTTTATCATGCTAAGAGGAGCAGGAAAAAGCAAAAAATTTCTGAATTGCACCTTGCAATGTGGAGATATTACTGTTTGTGCATTTACAATATTCATTGATTTTTGCCATTGAAAAACGTCCAGAAATGTTTGAAGCTACTGACTGAATGAAAGGAGCTGGCATCTCACTCTCTTTGAATCTTCTTTATCATGCTAGGATTAGCAGGAAAAAGCAAAAAATTTCAGAATTGCACCTTGCAATGCGGAGAAATTACTGTTTGTGCATTTACAATATTCATTGATTTTTGCCATTGAAAAACATCATGTTATTCATATACCAGAAATGTTTGAAGCTACTGACTGAATGAAAAGATCTGGCATCTCACTCTCTTTGAATCTTCTTTATCATGCTAGGATTAGCAGGAAAAAGCAAAAAATTTCAGAATTGCACCTTGCAATGTGGAGATATTACTGTTTGTGCATTTACAATATTCATTGATTTTTGCCATTGAAAAACGTCCAGAAATGTTTGAAGCTACTGACTGAATGAAAGGAGCTGGCATCTCACTCTCTTTGAATCTTCTTTATCATGCTAGGATTAGCAGGAAAAAGCAAAAAATTTCAGAATTGCACCTTGCAATGTGGAGTTATTACTGTTTGTGCATTTACAATATTCATTGATTTTTGCCATTGAAAAATGTCCAGAAATGTTTGAAGCTACTGACTGAATGAAAGGAGCTGGCATCTCACTCTCTTTGAATCTTCTTTATCATGCTAAGAGGAGCAGGAAAAAGCAAAAAATTTCAGAATTGCACCTTGCAATGTGGAGATATTACTGTTTGTGCATTTACAATATTCATTGATTTTTGCCATTGAAAAACGTCCAGAAATGTTTGAAGCTACTGACTGAATGAAAGGAGCTGGCATCTCACTCTCTTTGAATCTTCTTTATCATGCTAGGATTAGCAGGAAAAAGCAAAAAATTTCAGAATTGCACCTTGCAATGCGGAGAAATTACTGTTTGTGCATTTACAATATTCATTGATTTTTGCCATTGAAAAACATCATGTTATTCATATACCAGAAATGTTTGAAGCTACTGACTGAATGAAAAGAGCTGGCATCTCACTCTCTTTGAATCTTCTTTATCATGCCAGGATTAGCAGGAAAAAGCAAAAAATTTCAGAATTGCACCTTGCAATGTGGAGATATTACTGTTTGTGCATTTACAATATTCATTGATTTTTGCCATTGAAAAACGTCCAGAAATGTTTGAAGCTACTGACTGAATGAAAGGAGCTGGCATCTCACTCTCTTTGAATCTTCTTTATCATGCTAGGATTAGCAGGAAAAAGCAAAAAATTTCAGAATTGCACCTTGCAATGCGGAGAAATTACTGTTTGTGCATTTACAATATTCATTGATTTTTGCCATTGAAAAACATCATGTTATTCATATACCAGAAATGTTTGAAGCTACTGACTGAATGAAAAGAGCTGGCATCTCACTCTCTTTGAATCTTCTTTATCATGCTAAGAGGAGCAGGAAAAAGCAAAAAATTTCAGAATTGCACCTTGCAATGTGGAGATATTACTGTTTGT
This sequence comes from Phyllobates terribilis, assembly GCF_046119375.1. Classification (NCBI taxonomy): domain Eukaryota; kingdom Metazoa; phylum Chordata; class Amphibia; order Anura; family Dendrobatidae; genus Phyllobates; species Phyllobates terribilis. The sequence goes on along the minus strand of NW_027362909.1, from coordinate 3,629,981 downwards.
GCATTTACAATATTCATTGATTTTTGCCATTGAAAAACGTCCAGAAATGTTTGAAGCTACTGACTGAATGAAAGGAGCTGGCATCTCACTCTCTTTGAATCTTCTTTATCATGCTAGGATTAGCAGGAAAAAGCAAAAAATTTCAGAATTGCACCTTGCAATGCGGAGAAATTACTGTTTGTGCATTTACAATATTCATTGATTTTTGCCATTGAAAAACATCATGTTATTCATATACCAGAAATGTTTGAAGCTACTGACTGAATGAAAAGAGCTGGCATCTCACTCTCTTTGAATCTTCTTTATCATGCTAAGAGGAGCAGGAAAAAGCAAAAAATTTCAGAATTGCACCTTGCAATGTGGAGATATTACTGTTTGTGCATTTACAATATTCATTGATTTTTGCCATTGAAAAACGTCCAGAAATGTTTGAAGCTACTGACTGAATGAAAGGAGCTGGCATCTCACTCTCTTTGAATCTTCTTTATCATGCTAGGATTAGCAGGAAAAAGCAAAAAATTTCAGAATTGCACCTTGCAATGCGGAGAAATTACTGTTTGTGCATTTACAATATTCATTGATTTTTGCCATTGAAAAACATCATGTTATTCATATACCAGAAATGTTTGAAGCTACTGACTGAATGAAAAGAGCTGGCATCTCACTCTCTTTGAAACTTCTTTATCATGCTAAGAGGAGCAGGAAAAAGCAAAAAATTTCAGAATAGCACCTTGCAATGTGGAGATATTACTGTTTGTGCATTTAGAATATTCATTGATTTTTGCCATTGAAAAACGTACAGAAATGTTTGAAGCTACTGACTGAATGAAAGGAGCTGGCATCTCACTCTCTTTGAATCTTCTTTATCATGCTAGGATTAGCAGGAAAAAGCAAAAAATTTCAGAATTGCACCTTGCAATGCGGAGAAATTACTGTTTGTGCATTTACAATATTCATTGATTTTTGCCATTGAAAAACATCATGTTATTCATATACCAGAAATGTTTGAAGCTACTGACTGAATGAAAAGAGCTGGCATCTCACTCTCTTTGAATCTTCTTTATCATGCTAAGAGGAGCAGGAAAAAGCAAAAAATTTCAGAATTGCACCTTGCAATGTGGAGATATTACTGTTTGTGCATTTACAATATTCATTGATTTTTGCCATTGAAAAACGTCCAGAAATGTTTGAAGCTACTGACTGAATGAAAGGAGCTGGCATCTCACTCTCTTTGAATCTTCTTTATCATGCTAGGATTAGCAGGAAAAAGCAAAAAATTTCAGAATTGCACCTTGCAATGCGGAGAAATTACTGTTTGTGCATTTACAATATTCATTGATTTTTGCCATTGAAAAACATCATGTTATTCATATACCAGAAATGTTTGAAGCTACTGACTGAATGAAAAGAGCTGGCATCTCACTCTCTTTGAATCTTCTTTATCATGCTAAGAGGAGCAGGAAAAAGCAAAAAATTTCAGAATTGCACCTTGCAATGTGGAGATATTACTGTTTGTGCATTTACAATATTCATTGATTTTTGCCATTGAAAAACATCCAGAAATGTTTGAAGCTACTGACTGAATGAAAGGAGCTGGCATCTCACTCTCTTTGAATCTTCTTTATCATGCTAGGATTAGCAGGAAAAAGCAAAAAATTTCAGAATGGCACCTTGCAATGCGGAGAAATTACTGTTTGTGCATTTACAATATTCATTGATTTTTGCCATTGAAAAACATCATGTTATTCATATACCAGAAATATTTGAAGCTACTGACTGAATGAAAAGAGCTGGCATCTCACTCTCTTTGAATCTTTATTATGCTAAGAGGAGCAGGAAAAAGCAAAAAATTTCAGAATTGCACCTTGCAATGTGGAGATATTACTGTTTGTGCTTTTACAATATTCATTGATTTTTGCCATTGAAAAACGTCCAGAAATGTTTGAAGCTACTGACTGAATGAAAGGAGTTGGCATCTCACTCTCTTTGAATCTTCTTTATCATGCTAGGATTAGCAGGAAAAAGCAAAAAATTTCAGAATTGCACCTTGCAATGCGGAGAAATTACTGTTTGTGCATTTACAATATTCATTGATTTTTGCCATTGAAAAACATCATGTTATTCATATACCAGAAATGTTTGAAGCTACTGACTGAATGAAAAGAGCTGGCATCTCACTCTCTTTGAATCTTCTTTATCATGCTAAGAGGAGCAGGAAAAAGCAAAAAATTTCAGAATTGCACCTTGCAATGTGGAGATATTACTGTTTGTGCATTTACAATATTCATTGATTTTTGCCATTGAAAAACGTCCAGAAATGTTTGAAGCTACTGACTGAATGAAAGGAGCTGGCATCTCACTCTCTTTGAATCTTCTTTATCATGCTAGGATTAGCAGGAAAAAGCAAAAAATTTCAGAATTGCACCTTGCAATGCGGAGAAATTACTGTTTGTGCATTTACAATATTCATTGATTTTTGCCATTGAAAAACATCATGTTATTCATATACCAGAAATGTTTGAAGCTACTGACTGAATGAAAAGAGCTGGCATCTCACTCTCTTTGAATCTTCTTTATCATGCTAAGAGGAGCAGGAAAAAGAAAAAAATTTCAGAATTGCACCTTGCAATGTGGAGATATTACTGTTTGTGCATTTACAATATTCATTGATTTTTGCCATTGAAAAACGTCCAGAAATGTTTGAAGCTACTGACTGAATGAAAGGAGCTGGCATCTCACTCTCTTTGAATCTTCTTTATAATGCTAGGATTAGCAGGAAAAAGCAAAAAATTTCAGAATTGCACCTTGCAATGCGGAGAAATTACTGTTTGTGCATTTACAATATTCATTGATTTTTGCCATTGAAAAACATCATGTTATTCATATACCAGAAATGTTTGAAGCTACTGACTGAATGAAAAGAGCTGGCATCTCACTCTCTTTGAATCTTCTTTATCATGCTAAGAGGAGCAGGAAAAAGCAAAAAATTTCAGAATTGCACCTTGCAATGTGGAGATATTACTGTTTGTGCATTTACAATATTCATTGATTTTTGCCATTGAAAAACGTCCAGAAATGTTTGAAGCTACTGACTGAATGAAAGGAGATGGCATCTCACTCTCTTTGAATCTTCTTTATCATGCTAGGATTAGCAGGAAAAAGCAAAAAATTTCAGAATTGCACCTTGCAATGCGGAGAAATTACTGTTTGTGCATTTACAATATTCATTGATTTTTGCCATTGAAAAACATCATGTTATTCATATACCAGAAATGTTTGAAGCTACTGACTGAATGAAAAGAGCTGGCATCTCACTCTCTTTGAATCTTCTTTATCATGCTAAGAGGAGCAGGAAAAAGCAAAAAATTTCAGAATTGCACCTTGCAATGTGGAGATATTACTGTTTGTGCATTTACAATATTCATTGATTTTTGCCATTGAAAAACGTCCAGAAATGTTTGAAGCTACTGACTGAATGAAAGGAGCTGGCATCTCACTCTCTTTGAATCTTCTTTATCATGCTAGGATTAGCAGGAAAAAGCAAAAAATTTCAGAATTGCACCTTGCAATGCGGAGAAATTACTGTTTGTGCATTTACAATATTCATTGATTTTTGCCATTGAAAAACATCATGTTATTCATATACCAGAAATGTTTGAAGCTACTGACTGAATGAAAAGAGCTGGCATCTCACTCTCTTTGAATCTTCTTTATCATGCTAAGAGGAGCAGGAAAAAGCAAAAAATTTCAAAATTGCACCTTGCAATGTGGAGATATTACTGTTTGTGCATTTACAATATTCATTGATTTTTGCCATTGAAAAACGTCCAGAAATGTTTGAAGCTACTGACTGAATGAAAGGAGCTGGCATCTCACTCTCTTTGAATCTTCTTTATCATGCTAGGATTAGCAGGAAAAAGCAAAAAATTTCAGATTTGCACCTTGCAATGCGGAGAAATTACTGTTTGTGCATTTACAATATTCATTGATTTTTGCCATTGAAAAACATCATGTTATTCATATACCAGAAATGTTTGAAGCTACTGACTGAATGAAAAGAGCTGGCATCTCACTCTCTTTGAATGTTCTTTATCATGCTAAGAGGAGCAGGAAAAAGCAAAAAATTTCAGAATTGCACCTTGCAATGTGGAGATATTACTGTTTGTGCATTTACAATATTCATTGATTTTTGCCATTGAAAAACGTCCAGAAATGTTTGAAGCTACTGACTGAATGAAAGGAGCTGGCATCTCACTCTCTTTGAATCTTCTTTATCATGCTAGGATTAGCAGGAAAAAGCAAAAAATTTCAGAATTGCACCTTGCAATGCGGAGAAATTACTGTTTGTGCATTTACAATATTCATTGATTTTTGCCATTGAAAAACATCATGTTATTCATATACCAGAAATGTTTGAAGCTACTGACTGAATGAAAAGAGCTGGCATCTCACTCTCTTTGAATCTTCTTTATCATGCCAGGATTAGCAGGAAAAAGCAAAAAATTTCAGAATTGCACCTTGCAATGTGGAGATATTACTGTTTGTGCGTTTACAATATTCATTGATTTTTGCCATTGAAAAACGTCCAGAAATGTTTGAAGCTACTGACTGAATGAAAGGAGCTGGCATCTCACTCTCTTTGAATCTTCTTTATCATGCTAGGATTAGCAGGAAAAAGCAAAAAATTTCAGAATTGCACCTTGCAATGCGGAGAAATTACTGTTTGTGCATTTACAATATTCATTGATTTTTGCCATTGAAAAACATCATGTTATTCATATACCAGAAATGTTTGAAGCTACTGACTGAATGAAAAGAGCTGGCATCTCACTCTCTTTGAATCTTCTTTATCATGCTAAGAGGAGCAGGAAAAAGCAAAAAATTTCAGAATTGCACCTTGCAATGTGGAGATATTACTGTTTGTGCATTTACAATATTCATTGATTTTTGCCATTGAAAAACGTCCAGAAATGTTTGAAGCTACTGACTGAATGAAAGGAGCTGGCATCTCACTCTCTTTGAATCTTCTTTATCATGCTAGGATTAGCAGGAAAAAGCAAAAAATTTCAGAATTGCACCTTGCAATGCGGAGAAATTACTGTTTGTGCATTTACAATATTCATTGATTTTTGCCATTGAAAAACATCATGTTATTCATATACCAGAAATGTTTGAAGCTACTGACTGAATGAAAAGAGCTGGCATCTCACTCTCTTTGAATCTTCTTTATCATGCTAAGAGGAGCAGGAAAAAGCAAAAAATTTCAGAATTGCACCTTGCAATGTGGAGATATTACTGTTTGTGCATTTACAATATTCATTGATTTTTGCCATTGAAAAACATCCAGAAATGTTTGAAGCTACTGACTGAATGAAAGGAGCTGGCATCTCACTCTCTTTGAATCTTCTTTATCATGCTAGGATTAGCAGGAAAAAGCAAAAAATTTCAGAATGGCACCTTGCAATGCGGAGAAATTACTGTTTGTGCATTTACAATATTCATTGATTTTTGCCATTGAAAAACATCATGTTATTCATATACCAGAAATATTTGAAGCTACTGACTGAATGAAAAGAGCTGGCATCTCACTCTCTTTGAATCTTTATTATGCTAAGAGGAGCAGGAAAAAGCAAAAAATTTCAGAATTGCACCTTGCAATGTGGAGATATTACTGTTTGTGCTTTTACAATATTCATTGATTTTTGCCATTGAAAAACGTCCAGAAATGTTTGAAGCTACTGACTGAATGAAAGGAGCTGGCATCTCACTCTCTTTGAATCTTCTTTATCATGCTAGGATTAGCAGGAAAAAGCAAAAAATTTCAGAATTGCACCTTGCAATGCGGAGAAATTACTGTTTGTGCATTTACAATATTCATTGATTTTTGCCATTGAAAAACATCATGTTATTCATATACCAGAAATGTTTGAAGCTACTGACTGAATGAAAAGAGCTGGCATCTCACTCTCTTTGAATCTTCTTTATCATGCTAAGAGGAGCAGGAAAAAGCAAAAAATTTCAGAATTGCACCTTGCAATGTGGAGATATTACTGTTTGTGCATTTACAATATTCATTGATTTTTGCCATTGAAAAACGTCCAGAAATGTTTGAAGCTACTGACTGAATGAAAGGAGCTGGCATCTCACTCTCTTTGAATCTTCTTTATCATGCTAGGATTAGCAGGAAAAAGCAAAAAATTTCAGAATTGCACCTTGCAATGCGGAGAAATTACTGTTTGTGCATTTACAATATTCATTGATTTTTGCCATTGAAAAACATCATGTTATTCATATACCAGAAATGTTTGAAGCTACTGACTGAATGAAAAGAGCTGGCATCTCACTCTCTTTGAATCTTCTTTATCATGCTAAGAGGAGCAGGAAAAAGAAAAAAATTTCAGAATTGCACCTTGCAATGTGGAGATATTACTGTTTGTGCATTTACAATATTCATTGATTTTTGCCATTGAAAAACGTCCAGAAATGTTTGAAGCTACTGACTGAATGAAAGGAGCTGGCATCTCACTCTCTTTGAATCTTCTTTATAATGCTAGGATTAGCAGGAAAAAGCAAAAAATTTCAGAATTGCACCTTGCAATGCGGAGAAATTACTGTTTGTGCATTTACAATATTCATTGATTTTTGCCATTGAAAAACATCATGTTATTCATATACCAGAAATGTTTGAAGCTACTGACTGAATGAAAAGAGCTGGCATCTCACTCTCTTTGAATCTTCTTTATCATGCTAAGAGGAGCAGGAAAAAGCAAAAAATTTCAGAATTGCACCTTGCAATGTGGAGATATTACTGTTTGTGCATTTACAATATTCATTGATTTTTGCCATTGAAAAACGTCCAGAAATGTTTGAAGCTACTGACTGAATGAAAGGAGATGGCATCTCACTCTCTTTGAATCTTCTTTATCATGCTAGGATTAGCAGGAAAAAGCAAAAAATTTCAGAATTGCACCTTGCAATGCGGAGAAATTACTGTTTGTGCATTTACAATATTCATTGATTTTTGCCATTGAAAAACATCATGTTATTCATATACCAGAAATGTTTGAAGCTACTGACTGAATGAAAAGAGCTGGCATCTCACTCTCTTTGAATCTTCTTTATCATGCTAAGAGGAGCAGGAAAAAGCAAAAAATTTCAGAATTGCACCTTGCAATGTGGAGATATTACTGTTTGTGCATTTACAATATTCATTGATTTTTGCCATTGAAAAACGTCCAGAAATGTTTGAAGCTACTGACTGAATGAAAGGAGCTGGCATCTCACTCTCTTTGAATCTTCTTTATCATGCTAGGATTAGCAGGAAAAAGCAAAAAATTTCAGAATTGCACCTTGCAATGCGGAGAAATTACTGTTTGTGCATTTACAATATTCATTGATTTTTGCCATTGAAAAACATCATGTTATTCATATACCAGAAATGTTTGAAGCTACTGACTGAATGAAAAGAGCTGGCATCTCACTCTCTTTGAATCTTCTTTATCATGCTAAGAGGAGCAGGAAAAAGCAAAAAATTTCAAAATTGCACCTTGCAATGTGGAGATATTACTGTTTGTGCATTTACAATATTCATTGATTTTTGCCATTGAAAAACGTCCAGAAATGTTTGAAGCTACTGACTGAATGAAAGGAGCTGGCATCTCACTCTCTTTGAATCTTCTTTATCATGCTAGGATTAGCAGGAAAAAGCAAAAAATTTCAGATTTGCACCTTGCAATGCGGAGAAATTACTGTTTGTGCATTTACAATATTCATTGATTTTTGCCATTGAAAAACATCATGTTATTCATATACCAGAAATGTTTGAAGCTACTGACTGAATGAAAAGAGCTGGCATCTCACTCTCTTTGAATGTTCTTTATCATGCTAAGAGGAGCAGGAAAAAGCAAAAAATTTCAGAATTGCACCTTGCAATGTGGAGATATTACTGTTTGTGCTTTTACAATATTCATTGATTTTTGCCATTGAAAAACGTCCAGAAATGTTTGAAGCTACTGACTGAATGAAAGGAGCTGGCATCTCACTCTCTTTGAATCTTCTTTATCATGCTAGGATTAGCAGGAAAAAGCAAAAAATTTCAGAATTGCACCTTGCAATGCGGAGAAATTACTGTTTGTGCATTTACAATATTCATTGATTTTTGCCATTGAAAAACATCATGTTATTCATATACCAGAAATGTTTGAAGCTACTGACTGAATGAAAAGAGCTGGCATCTCACTCTCTTTGAATCTTCTTTATCATGCTAAGAGGAGCAGGAAAAAGCAAAAAATTTCAGAATTGCACCTTGCAATGTGGAGATATTACTGTTTGTGCATTTACAATATTCATTGATTTTTGCCATTGAAAAACGTCCAGAAATGTTTGAAGCTACTGACTGAATGAAAGGAGCTGGCATCTCACTCTCTTTGAATCTTCTTTATCATGCTAGGATTAGCAGGAAAAAGCAAAAAATTTCAGAATTGCACCTTGCAATGCGGAGAAATTACTGTTTGTGCATTTACAATATTCATTGATTTTTGCCATTGAAAAACATCATGTTATTCATATACCAGAAATGTTTGAAGCTACTGACTGAATGAAAAGAGCTGGCATCTCACTCTCTTTGAATCTTCTTTATCATGCTAAGAGGAGCAGGAAAAAGAAAAAAATTTCAGAATTGCACCTTGCAATGTGGAGATATTACTGTTTGTGCATTTACAATATTCATTGATTTTTGCCATTGAAAAACGTCCAGAAATGTTTGAAGCTACTGACTGAATGAAAGGAGCTGGCATCTCACTCTCTTTGAATCTTCTTTATAATGCTAGGATTAGCAGGAAAAAGCAAAAAATTTCAGAATTGCACCTTGCAATGCGGAGAAATTACTGTTTGTGCATTTACAATATTCATTGATTTTTGCCATTGAAAAACATCATGTTATTCATATACCAGAAATGTTTGAAGCTACTGACTGAATGAAAAGAGCTGGCATCTCACTCTCTTTGAATCTTCTTTATCATGCTAAGAGGAGCAGGAAAAAGCAAAAAATTTCAGAATTGCACCTTGCAATGTGGAGATATTACTGTTTGTGCATTTACAATATTCATTGATTTTTGCCATTGAAAAACGTCCAGATATGTTTGAAGCTACTGACTGAATGAAAGGAGATGGCATCTCACTCTCTTTGAATCTTCTTTATCATGCTAGGATTAGCAGGAAAAAGCAAAAAATTTCAGAATTGCACCTTGCAATGCGGAGAAATTACTGTTTGTGCATTTACAATATTCATTGATTTTTGCCATTGAAAAACATCATGTTATTCATATACCAGAAATGTTTGAAGCTACTGACTGAATGAAAAGAGCTGGCATCTCACTCTCTTTGAATCTTCTTTATCATGCTAAGAGGAGCAGGAAAAAGCAAAAAATTTCAGAATTGCACCTTGCAATGTGGAGATATTACTGTTTGTGCATTTACAATATTCATTGATTTTTGCCATTGAAAAACGTCCAGAAATGTTTGAAGCTACTGACTGAATGAAAGGAGCTGGCATCTCACTCTCTTTGAATCTTCTTTATCATGCTAGGATTAGCAGGAAAAAGCAAAAAATTTCAGAATTGCACCTTGCAATGCGGAGAAATTACTGTTTGTGCATTTACAATATTCATTGATTTTTGCCATTGAAAAACATCATGTTATTCATATACCAGAAATGTTTGAAGCTACTGACTGAATGAAAAGAGCTGGCATCTCACTCTCTTTGAATCTTCTTTATCATGCTAAGAGGAGCAGGAAAAAGCAAAAAATTTCAAAATTGCACCTTGCAATGTGGAGATATTACTGTTTGTGCATTTACAATATTCATTGATTTTTGCCATTGAAAAACGTCCAGAAATGTTTGAAGCTACTGACTGAATGAAAGGAGCTGGCATCTCACTCTCTTTGAATCTTCTTTATCATGCTAGGATTAGCAGGAAAAAGCAAAAAATTTCAGATTTGCACCTTGCAATGCGGAGAAATTACTGTTTGTGCATTTACAATATTCATTGATTTTTGCCATTGAAAAACATCATGTTATTCATATACCAGAAATGTTTGAAGCTACTGACTGAATGAAAAGAGCTGGCATCTCACTCTCTTTGAATGTTCTTTATCATGCTAAGAGGAGCAGGAAAAAGCAAAAAATTTCAGAATTGCACCTTGCAATGTGGAGATATTACTGTTTGTGCATTTACAATATTCATTGATTTTTGCCATTGAAAAACGTCCAGAAATGTTTGAAGCTACTGACTGAATGAAAGGAGCTGGCATCTCACTCTCTTTGAATCTTCTTTATCATGCTAGGATTAGCAGGAAAAAGCAAAAAAATTTCAGAATTGCACCTTGCAATGCGGAGAAATTACTGTTTGTGCATTTACAATATTCATTGATTTTTGCCATTGAAAAACATCATGTTATTCATATACCAGAAATGTTTGAAGCTACTGACTGAATGAAAAGAGCTGGCATCTCACTCTCTTTGAATCTTCTTTATCATGCCAGGATTAGCAGGAAAAAGCAAAAAATTTCAGAATTGCACCTTGCAATGTGGAGATATTACTGTTTGTGCGTTTACAATATTCATTGATTTTTGCCATTGAAAAACGTCCAGAAATGTTTGAAGCTACTGACTGAATGAAAGGAGCTGGCATCTCACTCTCTTTGAATCTTCTTTATCATGCTAGGATTAGCAGGAAAAAGCAAAAAATTTCAGAATGGCACCTTGCAATGCGGAGAAATTACTGTTTGTGCATTTACAATATTCATTGATTTTTGCCATTGAAAAACATCATGTTATTCATATACCAGAAATATTTGAAGCTACTGACTGAATGAAAAGAGCTGGCATCTCACTCTCTTTGAATCTTTATTATGCTAAGAGGAGCAGGAAAAAGCAAAAAATTTCAGAATTGCACCTTGCAATGTGGAGATATTACTGTTTGTGCTTTTACAATATTCATTGATTTTTGCCATTGAAAAACGTCCAGAAATGTTTGAAGCTACTGACTGAATGAAAGGAGCTGGCATCTCACTCTCTTTGAATCTTCTTTATCATGCTAGGATTAGCAGGAAAAAGCAAAAAATTTCAGAATTGCACCTTGCAATGCGGAGAAATTACTGTTTGTGCATTTACAATATTCATTGATTTTTGCCATTGAAAAACATCATGTTATTCATATACCAGAAATGTTTGAAGCTACTGACTGAATGAAAAGAGCTGGCATCTCACTCTCTTTGAATCTTCTTTATCATGCTAAGAGGAGCAGGAAAAAGCAAAAAATTTCAGAATTGCACCTTGCAATGTGGAGATATTACTGTTTGTGCATTTACAATATTCATTGATTTTTGCCATTGAAAAACGTCCAGAAATGTTTGAAGCTACTGACTGAATGAAAGGAGCTGGCATCTCACTCTCTTTGAATCTTCTTTATCATGCTAGGATTAGCAGGAAAAAGCAAAAAATTTCAGAATTGCACCTTGCAATGCGGAGAAATTACTGTTTGTGCATTTACAATATTCATTGATTTTTGCAATTGAAAAACATCATGTTATTCATATACCAGAAATGTTTGAAGCTACTGACTGAATGAAAAGGGCTGGCATCTCACTCTCTTTGAATCTTCTTTATCATGCTAAGAGGAGCAGGAAAAAGCAAAAAATTTCAGAATTGCACCTTGCAATGTGGAGATATTACTGTTTGTGCATTTACAATATTCATTGATTTTTGCCATTGAAAAACGTCCAGAAATGTTTGAAGCTACTGACTGAATGAAAGGAGCTGGCATCTCACTCTCTTTGAATCTTCTTTACAATGCTAGGATTAGCAGGAAAAAGCAAAAAATTTCAGAATTGCACCTTGCAATGCGGAGAAATTACTGTTTGTGCATTTACAATATTCATTGATTTTTGCCATTGAAAAACATCGTTATTCATATACCAGAAATGTTTGAAGCTACTGACTGAATGAAAAGAGCTGGCATCTCACTCTCTTTGAATCTTCTTTATCATGCTAAGAGGAGCAGGAAAAAGCAAAAAATTTCAGAATTGCACCTTGCAATGTGGAGATATTACTGTTTGTGCATTTACAATATTCATTGATTTTTGCCATTGAAAAACGTCCAGAAATGTTTGAAGCTACTGACTGAATGAAAGGAGCTGGCATCTCACTCTCTTTGAATCTTCTTTATCATGCTAGGATTAGCAGGAAAAAGGAAAAAATTTCAGAATTGCACCTTGCAATGTGGAGTTATTACTGTTTGTGCATTTACAATATTCATTGATTTTTGCCATTGAAAAATGTCCAGAAATGTTTGAAGCTACTGACTGAATGAAAGGAGCTGGCATCTCACTCTCTTTGAATCTTCTTTATCATGCTAGGATTAGCAGGAAAAAGCAAAAAATTTCAGAATTGCACCTTGCAATGTGGAGATATTACTGTTTGTGCATTTACAATATTCATTGATTTTTGCCATTGAAAAACCATGTTATTCACATACCAGAAATGTTTGAAGCTACTGACTGAATGAAAAGAGCTGGCATCTCACTCTCTTTGAATCTTCTTTATCATGCTAAGAGGAGCAGGAAAAAGCAAAAAATTTCAGAATTGCACCTTGCAATGTGGAGATATTACTGTTTGTGCATTTACAATATTCATTGATTTTTGCCATTGAAAAACGTCCAGAAATGTTTGAAGCTACTGACTGAATGAAAGGAGCTGGCATCTCACTCTCTTTGAATCTTCTTTATCATGCTAGGATTAGCAGGAAAAAGCAAAAAATTTCAGAATTGCACCTTGCAATGCGGAGAAATTACTGTTTGTGCATTTACAATATTCATTGATTTTTGCCATTGAAAAACATCATGTTATTCATATACCAGAAATGTTTGAAGCTACTGACTGAATGAAAAGAGCTGGCATCTCACTCTCTTTGAATCTTCATTATCATGCTAAGAGGAGCAGGAAAAAGCAAAAAATTTCAGAATTGCACCTTGCAATGTGGAGATATTACTGTTTGTGCATTTACAATATTCATTGATTTTTGCCATTGAAAAACGTCCAGAAATGTTTGAAGCTACTGACTGAATGAAAGGAGCTGGCATCTCACTCTCTTTGAATCTTCTTTATCATGCTAGGATTAGCAGGAAAAAGCAAAAAATTTCAGAATTGCACCTTGCAATGCGGAGAAATTACTGTTTGTGCATTTACAATATTCATTGATTTTTGCCATTGAAAAACATCATGTTATTCATATAACAGAAATGTTTGAAGCTACTGACTGAATGAAAAGAGCTGGCATCTCACTCTCTTTGAATCTTCTTTATCATGCTAGGATTAGCAGGAAAAAGCAAAAAATTTCAGAATTGCACCTTGCAATGTGGAGATATTACTGTTTGTGCATTTACAATATTCATTGATTTTTGCCATTGAAAAACGTCCAGAAATGTTTGAAGCTACTGACTGAATGAAAGGAGATGGCATCTCACTCTCTTTGAATCTTCTTTATCATGCTAGGATTAGCAGGAAAAAGCAAAAAATTTCAGAATTGCACCTTGCAATGTGGAGTTATTACTGTTTGTGCATTTACAATATTCATTGATTTTTGCCATTGAAAAATGTCCAGAAATGTTTGAAGCTACTGACTGAATGAAAGGAGCTGGCATCTCACTCTCTTTGAATCTTCTTTATCATGCTAGGATTAGCAGGAAAAAGCAAAAAATTTCAGAATTGCACCTTGCAATGTGGAGATATTACTGTTTGTGCATTTACAATATTCATTGATTTTTGCCATTGAAAAACCATGTTATTCATATACCAGAAATGTTTGAAGCTACTGACTGAATGAAAAGAGCTGGCATCTCACTCTTTTTGAATCTTCTTTATCATGCTAAGAGGAGCAGGAAAAAGCAAAAAATTTCAGAATTGCACCTTGCAATGTGGAGATATTACTGTTTGTGCATTTACAATATTCATTGATTTTTGCCATTGAAAAACGTCCAGAAATGTTTGAAGCTACTGACTGAATGAAAGGAGCTGGCATCTCACTCTCTTTGAATCTTCTTTATCATGCTAGGATTAGCAGGAAAAAGCAAAAAATTTCAGAATTGCACCTTGCAATGCGGAGAAATTACTGTTTGTGCATTTACAATATTCATTGATTTTTGCCATTGAAAAACATCATGTTATTCATATACCAGAAATGTTTGAAGCTACTGACTGAATGAAAAGAGCTGGCATCTCACTCTCTTTGAATCTTCATTATCATGCTAAGAGGAGCAGGAAAAAGCAAAAAATTTCAGAATTGCACCTTGCAATGTGGACATATTACTGTTTGTGCATTTACAATATTCATTGATTTTTGCCATTGAAAAACGTCCAGAAATGTTTGAAGCTACTGACTGAATGAAAGGAGCTGGCATCTCACTCTCTTTGAATCTTCTTTATCATGCTAGGATTAGCAGGAAAAAGCAAAAAATTTCAGAATTGCACCTTGCAATGCGGAGAAATTACTGTTTGTGCATTTACAATATTCATTGATTTTTGCCATTGAAAAACATCATGTTATTCATATAACAGAAATGTTTGAAGCTACTGACTGAATGAAAAGAGCTGGCATCTCACTCTCTTTGAATCTTCTTTATCATGCTAGGATTAGCAGGAAAAAGCAAAAAATTTCAGAATTGCACCTTGCAATGTGGAGATATTACTGTTTGTGCATTTACAATATTCATTGATTTTTGCCATTGAAAAACGTCCAGAAATGTTTGAAGCTACTGACTGAATGAAAGGAGCTGGCATCTCACTCTCTTTGAATCTTCTTTATCATGCTAGGATTAGCAGGAAAAAGCAAAAAATTTCATAATTGCACCTTGCAATGTGGAGTTATTACTGTTTGTGCATTTACAATATTCATTGATTTTTGCCATTGAAAAATGTCCAGAAATGTTTGAAGCTACTGACTGAATGAAAGGAGCTGGCATCTCACTCTCTTTGAATCTTCTTTATCATGCTAGGATTAGCAGGAAAAAGCAAAAAATTTCAGAATTGCACCTTGCAATGTGGAGATATTACTGATTGTGCATTTACAATATTCATTGATTTTTGCCATTGAAAAACCATGTTATTCATATACCAGAAATGTTTGAAGCTACTGACTGAATGAAAAGAGCTGGCATCTCACTCTCTTTGAATCTTTTTTATCATGCTAAGAGGAGCAGGAAAAAGCAAAAAATTTCAGAATTGCACCTTGCAATGTGGAGATATTACTGTTTGTGCATTTACAATATTCATTGATTTTTGCATTGAAAAACGTCCAGAAATGTTTGAAGCTACTGACTGAATGAAAGGAGCTGGCATCTCACTCTCTTTGAATCTTCTTTATCATGCTAGGATTAGCAGGAAAAAGCAAAAAATTTCAGAATTGCACCTTGCAATGCGGAGAAATTACTGTTTGTGCATTTACAATATTCATTGATTTTTGCCATTGAAAAACATCATGTTATTCATATACCAGAAATGTTTGAAGCTACTGACTGAATGAAAAGAGCTGGCATCTCACTCTCTTTGAATCTTCTTTATCATGCTAAGAGGAGCAGGAAAAAGCAAAAAATTTCAGAATTGCACCTTGCAATGTGGAGATATTACTGTTTGTGCATTTACAATATTCATTGATTTTTGCCATTGAAAAACGTCCAGAAATGTTTGAAGCTACTGACTGAATGAAAGGAGCTGGCATCTCACTCTCTTTGAATCTTCTTTATCATGCTAGGATTAGCAGGAAAAAGCAAAAAATTTCAGAATTGCACCTTGCAATGCGGAGAAATTACTGTTTGTGCATTTACAATATTCATTGATTTTTGCCATTGAAAAACATCATGTTTTTCATATACCAGAAATGTTTGAAGCTACTGACTGAATGAAAAGAGCTGGCATCTCACTCTCTTTGAATCT
The DNA here is from genome assembly GCF_046119375.1 of Phyllobates terribilis. NCBI lineage: Eukaryota > Metazoa > Chordata > Amphibia > Anura > Dendrobatidae > Phyllobates > Phyllobates terribilis. The sequence goes on along the minus strand of NW_027362909.1, from coordinate 3,613,993 downwards.
TCTTTATCATACTAAGAGGAGCAGGAAAAAGCAAAAAATTTCAGAATTGCACCTTGCAATGTGGAGATATTACTGTTTGTGCATTTACAATATTCATTGATTTTTGCCATTGAAAAACGTCCAGAAATGTTTGAAGCTACTGACTGAATGAAAGGAGCTGGCATCTCACTCTCTTTGAATCTTCTTTATCATGCTAGGATTAGCAGGAAAAAGCAAAAAATTTCAGAATTGCACCTTGCAATGCGGAGAAATTAGTTTGTGCATTTACAATATTCATTGATTTTTGCCATTGAAAAACATCGTTATTCATATACCAGAAATGTTTGAAGCTACTGACTGAATGAAAAGAGCTGGCATCTCACTCTCTTTGAATCTTCTTTATCATGCCAGGATTAGCAGGAAAAAGCAAAAAATTTCAGAATTGCACCTTGCAATGTGGAGATATTACTGTTTGTGCATTTACAATATTCATTGATTTTTGCCATTGAAAAACGTCCAGAAATGTTTGAAGCTACTGACTGAATGAAAGGAGCTGGCATCTCACTCTCTTTGAATCTTCTTTATCATGCTAGGATTAGCAGGAAAAAGCAAAAAATTTCAGAATTGCTCCTTGCAATGCGGAGAAATTACTGTTTGTGCATTTACAATATTCATTGATTTTTGCCATTGAAAAACATCATGTTATTCATATACCAGAAATGTTTGAAGCTACTGACTGAATGAAAAGAGCTGGCATCTCACTCTCTTTGAATCTTCTTTATCATGCCAGGATTAGCAGGAAAAAGCAAAAAATTTCAGAATTGCACCTTGCAATGTGGAGATATTACTGTTTGTGCATTTACAATATTCATTGATTTTTGCCATTGTTGATTTTTGCCATTGAAAAACGTCCAGAAATGTTTGAAGCTACTGACTGAATGAAAGGAGCTGGCATCTCACTCTCTTTGAATCTTCTTTATCATGCTAGGATTAGCAGGAAAATGCAAAAAATTTCAGAATTGCACCTTGCAATGCGGAGAAATTACTGTTTGTGCATTTACAATATTCATTGATTTTTGCCATTGAAAAACATCATGTTATTCATATACCAGAAATGTTTGAAGCTACTGACTGAATGAAAAGAGCTGGCATCTCACTCTCTTTGAATCTTCTTTATCATGCTAAGAGGAGCAGGAAAAAGCAAAAAATTTCAGAATTGCACCTTGCAATGTGGAGATATTACTGTTTGTGCATTTACAATATTCATTGATTTTTGCCATTGAAAAACGTCCAGAAATGTTTGAAGCTACTGACTGAATGAAAGGAGCTGGCATCTCACTCTCTTTGAATCTTCTTTATCATGCTAGGATTAGCAGGAAAAAGCAAAAAATTTCAGAATTGCACCTTGCAATGCGGAGAAATTACTGTTTGTGCATTTACAATATTCATTGATTTTTGCCATTGAAAAACATCATGTTATTCATATACCAGAAATGTTTGAAGCTACTGACTGAATGAAAAGAGCTGGCATCTCACTCTTTGAATCTTCTTTATCATGCCAGGATTAGCAGGAAAAAGCAAAAAATTTCAGAATTGCACCTTGCAATGTGGAGTTATTACTGTTTGTGCATTTACAATATTCATTGATTTTTGCCATTGAAAAATGTCCAGAAATGTTTGAAGCTACTGACTGAATGAAAGGAGCTGGCATCTCACTCTCTTTGAATCTTCTTTATCATGCTAGGATTAGCAGGAAAAAGCAAAAAATTTCAGAATTGCACCTTGCAATGTGGAGATATTACTGTTTGTGCATTTACAATATTCATTGATTTTTGCCATTGAAAAACCATGTTATTCATATACCAGAAATGTTTGAAGCTACTGACTGAATGAAAAGAGCTGGCATCTCACTCTCTTTGAATCTTCTTTATCATGCTAAGAGGAGCAGGAAAAAGCAAAAAATTTCAGAATTGCACCTTGCAATGTGGAGATATTACTGTTTGTGCATTTACAATATTCATTGATTTTTGCCATTGAAAAACGTCCAGAAATGTTTGAAGCTACTGACTGAATGAAAGGAGCTGGCATCTCACTCTCTTTGAATCTTCTTTATCATGCTAGGATTAGCAGGAAAAAGCAAAAAATTTCAGAATTGCACCTTGCAATGCGGAGAAATTACTGTTTGTGCATTTACAATATTCATTGATTTTTGCCATTGAAAAACATCATGTTATTCATATACCAGAAATGATTGAAGCTACTGACTGAATGAAAAGAGCTGGCATCTCACTCTCTTTGAATCTTCTTTATCATGCCAGGATTAGCAGGAAAAAGCAAAAAATTTCAGAATTGCACCTTGCAATGTGGAGATATTACTGTTTGTGCATTTACAATATTCATTGATTTTTGCCATTGAAAAACGTCCAGAAATGTTTGAAGCTACTGACTGAATGAAAGGAGCTGGCATCTCACTCTCTTTGAATCTTCTTTATCATGCTAGGATTAGCAGGAAAAAGCAAAAAATTTCAGAATTGCACCTTGCAATGCGGAGAAATTACTGTTTGTGCATTTACAATATTCATTGATTTTTGCCATTGAAAAACATCATGTTATTCATATACCAGAAATGTTTGAAGCTACTGACTGAATGAAAAGAGCTGGCATCTCACTCTCTTTGAATCTTCTTTATCATGCTAAGAGGAGCAGGAAAAAGCAAAAAATTTCAGAATTGCACCTTGCAATGTGGAGATATTACTGTTTGTGCATTTACAATATTCATTGATTTTTGCCATTGAAAAACGTCCAGAAATGTTTGAAGCTACTGACTGAATGAAAGGAGCTGGCATCTCACTCTCTTTGAATCTTCTTTATCATGCTAGGATTAGCAGGAAAAAGCAAAAAATTTCAGAATTGCACCTTGCAATGTGGAGTTATTACTGTTTGTGCATTTACAATATTCATTGATTTTTGCCTTTGAAAAATGTTCAGAAATGTTTGAAGCTACTGACTGAATGAAAGGAGCTGGCATCTCACTCTCTTTGAATCTTCTTTATCATGCTAGGATTAGCAGGAAAAAGCAAAAAATTTCAGAATTGCACCTTGCAATGTGGAGATATTACTGTTTGTGCATTTACAATATTCATTGATTTTTGCCATTGAAAAACCATGTTATTCATATACCAGAAATGTTTGAAGCTACTGACTGAATGAAAAGAGCTGGCATCTCACTCTCTTTGAATCTTCTTTATCATGCTAAGAGGAGCAGGAAAAAGCAAAAAATTTCAGAATTGCACCTTGCAATGTGGAGATATTACTGTTTGTGCATTTACAATATTCATTGATTTTTGCCATTGAAAAACGTCCAGAAATGTTTGAAGCTACTGACTGAATGAAAGGAGCTGGCATCTCACTCTCTTTGAATCTTCTTTATCATGCTAGGATTAGCAGGAAAAAGCAAAAAATTTCAGAATTGCACCTTGCAATGCGGAGAAATTACTGTTTGTGCATTTACAATATTCATTGATTTTTGCCATTGAAAAACATCATGTTATTCATATATCAAAAATGCTTGAAGCTACTGACTGAATGAAAAGAGCTGGCATCTCACTCTCTTTGAATCTTCTTTATCATGCTAAGAGGAGCAGGAAAAAGCAAAAAATTTCAGAATTGCACCTTGCAATGTGGAGATATTACTGTTTGTGCATTTACAATATTCATTGATTTTTGCCATTGAAAAACGTCCAGAAATGTTTGAAGCTACTGACTGAATGAAAGGAGCTGGCATCTCACTCTCTTTGAATCTTCTTTATCATGCTAGGATTAGCAGGAAAAAGCAAAAAATTTCAGAATTGCACCTTGCAATGCGGAGAAATTACTGTTTGTGCATTTACAATATTCATTGATTTTTGGCATTGAAAAACATCATGTTATTCATATACCAGAAATGTTTGAAGCTACTGACTGAATGAAAAGAGCTGGCATCTCACTCTCTTTGAATCTTATTTATCATACTAAGAGGAGCAGGAAAAAGCAAAAAATTTCAGAATTGCACCTTGCAATGTGGAGATATTACTGTTTGTGCATTTACAATATTCATTGATTTTTGCCATTGAAAAACGTCCAGAAATGTTTGAAGCTACTGACTGAATGAAAGGAGCTGGCATCTCACTCTCTTTGAATCTTCTTTATCATGCTAGGATTAGCAGGAAAAAGCAAAAAATTTCAGAATTGCACCTTGCAATGCGGAGAAATTACTGTTTGTGCATTTACAATATTCATTGATTTTTGGCATTGAAAAACATCATGTTATTCATATACCAGAAATGTTTGAAGCTACTGACTGAATGAAAAGAGCTGGCATCTCACTCTCTTTGAATCTTATTTATCATACTAAGAGGAGCAGGAAAAAGCAAAAAATTTCAGAATTGCACCTTGCAATGTGGAGATATTACTGTTTGTGCATTTACAATATTCATTGATTTTTGCCATTGAAAAACGTCCAGAAATGTTTGAAGCTACTGACTGAATGAAAGGAGCTGGCATCTCACTCTCTTTGAATCTTCTTTATCATGCTAGGATTAGCAGGAAAAAGCAAAAAATTTCAGAATTGCACCTTGCAATGCGGAGAAATTAGTTTGTGCATTTACAATATTCATTGATTTTTGCCATTGAAAAACATCATGTTATTCATATACCAGAAATGTTTGAAGCTACTGACTGAATGAAAAGAGCTGGCATCTCACTCTCTTTGAATCTTCTTTATCATGCTAAGAGGAGCAGGAAAAAGCAAAAAATTTCAGAATTGCACCTTGCAATGTGGAGATATTACTGTTTGTGCATTTACAATATTCATTGATTTTTGCCATTGAAAAACGTCCAGAAATGTTTGAAGCTACTCACTGAATGAAAGGAGCTGGCATCTCACTCTCTTTGAATCTTCTTTATCATGCTAGGATTAGCAGGAAAAAGCAAAAAATTTCAGAATTGCACCTTGCAATGCGGAGAAATTACTGTTTGTGCATTTACAATATTCATTGATTTTTGCCATTGAAAAACATCATGTTATTCATATACCAGAAATGTTTGAAGCTACTGACTGAATGAAAAGAGCTGGCATCTCACTCTCTTTGAATCTTCTTTATCATGCTAAGAGGAGCAGGAAAAAGCAAAAAATTTCAGAATTGCACCTTGCAATGTGGAGATATTACTGTTTGTGCATTTACAATATTCATTGATTTTTGCCATTGAAAAACGTCCAGAAATGTTTGAAGCTACTGACTGAATGAAAGGAGCTGGCATCTCACTCTCTTTGAATCTTCTTTATCATGCTAGGATTAGCAGGAAAAAGCAAAAAATTTCAGAATTGCACCTTGCAATGCGGAGAAATTACTGTTTGTGCATTTACAATATTCATTGATTTTTGCCATTGAAAAACATCATGTTATTCATATACCAGAAATGTTTGAAGCTACTGACTGAATGAAAAGAGCTGGCATCTCACTCTCTTTGAATCTTCTTTATCATGCTAAGAGGAGCAGGAAAAAGCAAAAAATTTCAGAATTGCACCTTGCAATGTGGAGATATTACTGTTTGTGCATTTACAATATTCATTGATTTTTGCCATTGAAAAACGTCCAGAAATGTTTGAAGCTACTGACTGAATGAAAGGAGCTGGCATCTCACTCTCTTTGAATCTTCTTTATCATGCTAGGATTAGCAGGAAAAAGCAAAAAATTTCAGAATTGCACCTTGCAATGCGGAGAAATTACTGTTTATGCATTTACAATATTCATTGATTTTTGCCATTGAAAAACATCATGTTATTCATATACCAGAAATGTTTGAAACTACTGACTGAATGAAAAGAGCTGGCATCTCACTCTCTTTGAATCTTCTTTATCATGCCAGGATTAGCAGGAAAAAGAAAAAAATTTCAGAATTGCACCTTGCAATGTGGAGATATTACTGTTTGTGCATTTACAATATTCATTGATTTTTGCCATTGAAAAACCATGTTATTCATATACCAGAAATGTTTGAAGCTACTGACTGAATGAAAAGAGCTGGCATCTCACTCTCTTTGAATCTTCTTTATCATGCTAAGAGGAGCAGGAAAAAGCAAAAAATTTCAGAATTGCACCTTGCAATGTGGAGATATTACTGTTTGTGCATTTACAATATTCATTGATTTTTGCCATTGAAAAACGTCCAGAAATGTTTGAAGCTACTGACTGAATGAAAGGAGCTGGCATCTCACTCTCTTTGAATCTTCTTTATCATGCTAGGATTAGCAGGAAAAAGCAAAAAATTTCAGAATTGCACCTTGCAATGCGGAGAAATTACTGTTTGTGCATTTACAATATTCATTGATTTTTGCCATTGAAAAACATCATGTTATTCATATACCAGAAATGTTTGAAGCTACTGACTGAATGAAAAGAGCTGGCATCTCACTCTCTTTGAATCTTTTTTATCATGCTAAGAGGAGCAGGAAAAAGCAAAAAATTTCAGAATTGCACCTTGCAATGTGGAGATATTACTGTTTGTGCATTTACAATATTCATTGATTTTTGCCATTGAAAAACGTCCAGAAATGTTTGAAGCTACTGACTGAATGAAAGGAGCTGGCATCTCACTCTCTTTGAATCTTCTTTATCATGCTAGGATTAGCAGGAAAAAGCAAAAAATTTCAGAATTGCACCTTGCAATGTGGAGTTATTACTGTTTGTGCATTTACAATATTCATTGATTTTTGCCATTGAAAAATGTCCAGAAATGTTTGAAGCTACTGACTGAATGAAAGGAGCTGGCATCTCACTCTCTTTGAATCTTCTTTATCATGCTAGGATTAGCAGGAAAAAGCAAAAAATTTCAGAATTGCACCTTGCAATGTGGAGATATTACTGTTTGTGCATTTACAATATTCATTGATTTTTGCCATTGAAAAACCATGTTATTCATATACCAGAAATGTTTGAAGCTACTGACTGAATGAAAAGAGCTGGCATCTCACTCTCTTTGAATCTTCTTTATCATGCTAAGAGGAGCAGGAAAAAGCAAAAAATTTCAGAATTGCACCTTGCAATGTGGAGATATTACTGTTTGTGCATTTACAATATTCATTGATTTTTGCCATTGAAAAACGTCCAGAAATGTTTGAAGCTACTGACTGAATGAAAGGAGCTGGCATCTCACTCTCTTTGAATCTTCTTTATCATGCTAGGATTAGCAGGAAAAAGCAAAAAATTTCAGAATTGCACCTTGCAATGCGGAGAAATTACTGTTTGTGCATTTACAATATTCATTGATTTTTGCCATTGAAAAACATCATGTTATTCATATATCAAAAATGCTTGAAGCTACTGACTGAATGAAAAGAGCTGGCATCTCACTCTCTTTGAATCTTCTTTATCATGCTAAGAGGAGCAGGAAAAAGCAAAAAATTTCAGAATTGCACCTTGCAATGTGGAGATATTACTGTTTGTGCATTTACAATATTCATTGATTTTTGCCATTGAAAAACGTCCAGAAATGTTTGAAGCTACTGACTGAATGAAAGGAGCTGGCATCTCACTCTCTTTGAATCTTCTTTATCATGCTAGGATTAGCAGGAAAAAGCAAAAAATTTCAGAATTGCACCTTGCAATGCGGAGAAATTACTGTTTGTGCATTTACAATATTCATTGATTTTTGCCATTGAAAAACATCATGTTATTCATATACCAGAAATGTTTGAAGCTACTGACTGAATGAAAAGAGCTGGCATCTCACTCTCTTTGAATCTTATTTATCATACTAAGAGGAGCAGGAAAAAGCAAAAAATTTCAGAATTGCACCTTGCAATGTGGAGATATTACTGTTTGTGCATTTACAATATTCATTGATTTTTGCCATTGAAAAACGTCCAGAAATGTTTGAAGCTACTGACTGAATGAAAGGAGCTGGCATCTCACTCTCTTTGAATCTTCTTTATCATGCTAGGATTAGCAGGAAAAAGCAAAAAATTTTAGATTTGCACCTTGCAATGCGGAGAAATTAGTTTGTGCATTTACAATATTCATTGATTTTTGCCATTGAAAAACATCGTTATTCATATACCAGAAATGTTTGAAGGTACTGACTGAATGAAAGGAGCTGGCATCTCACTCTCTTTGAATCTTCTTTATCATGCTAGGATTAGCAGGAAAAAACAAAAAATTTCAGAATTGCACCTTGCAATGCGGAGAAATTACTGTTTGTGCATTTACAATATTCATTGATTTTTGCCATTGAAAAACATCATGTTATTCATATACCAGAAATGTTTGAAGCTACTGACTGAATGAAAAGAGCTGGCATCTCACTCTCTTTGAATCTTCTTTATCATGCTAAGAGGAGCAGGAAAAAGCAAAAAATTTCAGAATTGCACCTTGCAATGTGGAGATATTACTGTTTGTGCATTTACAATATTCATTGATTTTTGCCATTGAAAAACGTCCAGAAATGTTTGAAGCTACTGACTGAATGAAAGGAGCTGGCATCTCACTCTCTTTGAATCTTCTTTATCATGCTAGGATTAGCAGGAAAAAGCAAAAAATTTCAGAATTTCACCTTGCAATGCGGAGAAATTACTGTTTGTGCATTTACAATATTCATTGATTTTTGCCATTGAAAAACATCATGTTATTCATATACCAGAAATGTTTGAAGCTACTGACTGAATGAAAAGAGCTGGCATCTCACTCTCTTTGAATCTTCTTTATCATGCTAAGAGGAGCAGGAAAAAGCAAAAAATTTCAGAATTGCACCTTGCAATGTGGAGATATCACTGTTTGTGCATTTACAATATTCATTGATTTTTGCCATTGAAAAACGTCCAGAAATGTTTGAAGCTACTGACTGAATGAAAGGAGCTGGCATCTCACTCTCTTTGAATCTTCTTTATCATGCTAGGATTAGCAGGAAAAAGCAAAAAATTTCAGAATTGCACCTTGCAATGCGGAGAAATTACTGTTTGTGCATTTACAATATTCATTGATTTTTGCCATTGAAAAACATCATGTTATTCATATATCAAAAATGCTTGAAGCTACTGACTGAATGAAAAGAGCTGGCATCTCACTCTCTTTGAATCTTCTTTATCATGCTAAGAGGAGCAGGAAAAAGCAAAAAATTTCAGAATTGCACCTTGCAATGTGGAGATATTACTGTTTGTGCATTTACAATATTCATTGATTTTTGCCATTGAAAAACGTCCAGAAATGTTTGAAGCTACTGACTGAATGAAAGGAGCTGGCATCTCACTCTCTTTGAATCTTCTTTATCATGCTAGGATTAGCAGGAAAAAGCAAAAAATTTCAGAATTGCACCTTGCAATGCGGAGAAATTACTGCTTGTGCATTTACAATATTCATTGATTTTTGGCATTGAAAAACATCATGTTATTCATATACCAGAAATGTTTGAAGCTACTGATGAATGAAAAGAGCTGGCATCTCACTCTCTTTGAATCTTATTTATCATACTAAGAGGAGCAGGAAAAAGCAAAAAATTTCAGAATTGCACCTTGCAATGTGGAGATATTACTGTTTGTGCATTTACAATATTCATTGATTTTTGCCATTGAAAAACGTCCAGAAATGTTTGAAGCTACTGACTGAATGAAAGGAGCTGGCATCTCACTCTCTTTGAATCTTCCTTATCATGCTAGGATTAGCAGGAAAAAGCAAAAAATTTCAGAATTGCACCTTGCAATGCGGAGAAATTAGTTTGTGCATTTACAATATTCATTGATTTTTGCCATTGAAAAACATCGTTATTCATATACCAGAAATGTTTGAAGCTACTGACTGAATGAAAAGAGCTGGCATCTCACTCTCTTTGAATCTTCTTTATCATGCCAGGATTAGCAGGAAAAAGCAAAAAATTTCAGAATTGCACCTTGCAATGTGGAGATATTACTGTTTGTGCATTTACAATATTCATTGATTTTTGCCATTGAAAAACGTCCAGAAATGTTTGAAGCTACTGACTGAATGAAAGGAGCTGGCATCTCACTCTCTTTGAATCTTCTTTATCATGCTAGGATTAGCAGGAAAAAACAAAAAATTTCAGAATTGCACCTTGCAATGCGGAGAAATTACTGTTTGTGCATTTACAATATTCATTGATTTTTGCCATTGAAAAACATCATGTTATTCATATACCAGAAATGTTTGAAGCTACTGACTGAATGAAAAGAGCTGGCATCTCACTCTCTTTGAATCTTCTTTATCATGCTAAGAGGAGCAGGAAAAAGCAAAAAATTTCAGAATTGCACCTTGCAATGTGGAGATATTACTGTTTGTGCATTTACAATATTCATTGATTTTTGCCATTGAAAAACGTCCAGAAATGTTTGAAGCTACTGACTGAATGAAAGGAGCTGGCATCTCACTCTCTTTGAATCTTCTTTATCATGCTAGGATTAGCAGGAAAAAGCAAAAAATTTCAGAATTGCACCTTGCAATGCGGAGAAATTACTGTTTGTGCATTTACAATATTCATTGATTTTTGGCATTGAAAAACATCATGTTATTCATATACCAGAAATGTTTGAAGCTACTGACTGAATGAAAAGAGCTGGCATCTCACTCTCTTTGAATCTTCTTTATCATGCTAAGAGGAGCAGGAAAAAGCAAAAAATTTCAGAATTGCACCTTGCAATGTGGAGATATCACTGTTTGTGCATTTACAATATTCATTGATTTTTGCCATTGAAAAACGTCCAGAAATGTTTGAAGCTACTGACTGAATGAAAGGAGCTGGCATCTCACTCTCTTTGAATCTTCTTTATCATGCTAGGATTAGCAGGAAAAAGCAAAAAATTTCAGAATTGCACCTTGCAATGCGGAGAAATTACTGTTTGTGCATTTACAATATTCATTGATTTTTGCCATTGAAAAACATCATGTTATTCATATACCAGAAATGTTTGAAGCTACTGACTGAATGAAAAGAGCTGGCATCTCACTCTCTTTGAATCTTCTTTATCATGCTAAGAGGAGCAGGAAAAAGCAAAAAATTTCAGAATTGCACCTTGCAATGTGGAGATATTACTGTTTGTGCATTTACAATATTCATTGATTTTTGCCATTGAAAAACGTCCAGAAATGTTTGAAGCTACTGACTGAATGAAAGGAGCTGGCATCTCACTCTCTTTGAATCTTCTTTATCATGCTAGGATTAGCAGGAAAAAGCAAAAAATTTCAGAATTGCACCTTGCAATGCGGAGAAATTACTGTTTGTGCATTTACAATATTCATTGATTTTTGCCATTGAAAAACATCATGTTATTCATATACCAGAAATGTTTGAAACTACTGACTGAATGAAAAGAGCTGGCATCTCACTCTCTTTGAATCTTCTTTATCATGCCAGGATTAGCAGGAAAAAGTAAAAAATTTCAGAATTGCACCTTGCAATGTGGAGATATTACTGTTTGTGCATTTACAATATTCATTGATTTTTGCCATTGAAAAACCATGTTATTCATATACCAGAAATGTTTGAAGCTACTGACTGAATGAAAAGAGCTGTCATCTCACTCTCTTTGAATCTTCTTTATCATGCTAAGAGGAGCAGGAAAAAGCATAAAATTTCAGAATTGCACCTTGCAATGTGGAGATATTACTGTTTGTGCATTTACAATATTCATTGATTTTTGCCTTTGAAAAACGTCCAGAAATGTTTGAAGCTACTGACTGAATGAAAGGAGCTGGCATCTCACTCTCTTTGAATCTTCTTTATCATGCTAGGATTAGCAGGAAAAAGCAAAAAATTTCAGAATTCCACCTTGCAATGCGGAGAAATTACTGTTTGTGCATTTACAATATTCATTGATTTTTGCCATTGAAAAACATCATGTTATTCATATATCAAAAATGCTTGAAGCTACTGACTGAATGAAAAGAGCTGGCATCTCACTCTCTTTGAATCTTCTTTATCATGCTAAGAGGAGCAGGAAAAAGCAAAAAATTTCAGAATTGCACCTTGCAATGTGGAGATATTACTGTTTGAGCATTTACAATATTCATTGATTTTTGCCATTGAAAAACGTCCAGAAATGTTTGAAGCTACTGACTGAATGAAAGGAGCTGGCATCTCACTCTCTTTGAATCTTCTTTATCATGCTAGGATTAGCAGGAAAAAGCAAAAAATTTCAGAATTGCACCTTGCAATGCGGAGAAATTACTGTTTGTGCATTTACAATATTCATTGATTTTTGGCATTGAAAAACATCATGTTATTCATATACCAGAAATGTTTGAAGCTACTGACTGAATGAAAAGAGCTGGCATCTCACTCTCTTTGAATCTTATTTATCATACTAAGAGGAGCAGGAAAAAGCAAAAAATTTCAGAATTGCACCTTGCAATGTGGAGATATTACTGTTTGTGCATTTACAATATTCATTGATTTTTGCCATTGAAAAACGTCCAGAAATGTTTGAAGCTACTGACTGAATGAAAGGAGCTGGCATCTCACTCTCTTTGAATCTTCTTTATCATGCTAGGATTAGCAGGAAAAAGCAAAAAATTTCAGAATTGCACCTTGCAATGCGGAGAAATTAGTTTGTGCATTTACAATATTCATTGATTTTTGCCATTGAAAAACATCGTTATTCATATACCAGAAATGTTTGAAGCTACTGACTGAATGAAAAGAGCTGGCATCTCACTCTCTTTGAATCTTCTTTATCATGCCAGGATTAGCAGGAAAAAGCAAAAAATTTCAGAATTGCACCTTGCAATGTGGAGATATTACTGTTTGTGCATTTACAATATTCATTGATTTTTGCCATTGAAAAACGTCCAGAAATGTTTGAAGCTACTGACTGAATGAAAGGAGCTGGCATCTCACTCTCTTTGAATCTTCTTTATCATGCTAGGATTAGCAGGAAAAAGCAAAAAATTTCAGAATTGCACCTTGCAATGCGGAGAAATTACTGTTTGTGCATTTACAATATTCATTGATTTTTGGCATTGAAAAACATCATGTTATTCATATATCAGAAATGTTTGAAGCTACTGACTGAATGAAAAGAGCTGGCATCTCACTCTCTTTGAATCTTATTTATCATACTAAGAGGAGCAGGAAAAAGCAAAAAATTTCAGAATTGCACCTTGCAATGTGGAGATATTACTGTTTGTGCATTTACAATATTCATTGATTTTTGCCATTGAAAAACGTCCAGAAATGTTTGAAGCTACTGACTGAATGAAAGGAGCTGGCATCTCACTCTCTTTGAATCTTCTTTATCATGCTAGGATTAGCAGGAAAAAGCAAAAAATTTCAGAATTGCACCTTGCAATGCGGAGAAATTAGTTTGTGCATTTACAATATTCATTGATTTTTGCCATTGAAAAACATCGTTATTCATATACCAGAAATGTTTGAAGCTACTGACTGAATGAAAAGAGCTGGCATCTCACTCTCTTTGAATCTTCTTTATCATGCCAGGATTAGCAGGAAAAAGCAAAAAATTTCAGAATTGCACCTTGCAATGTGGAGATATTACTGTTCGTGCATTTACAATATTCATTGATTTTTGCCATTGAAAAACGTCCAGAAATGTTTGAAGCTACTGACTGAATGAAAGGAGCTGGCATCTCACTCTCTTTGAATCTTCTTTATCATGCTAGGATTAGCAGGAAAAAACAAAAAATTTCAGAATTGCACCTTGCAATGCGGAGAAATTACTGTTTGTGCATTTACAATATTCATTGATTTTTGCCATTGAAAAACATCATGTTATTCATATACCAGAAATGTTTGAAGCTACTGACTGAATGAAAAGAGCTGGCATCTCAATCTCTTTGAATCTTCTTTATCATGCTAAGAGGAGCAGGAAAAAGCAAAAAATTTCAGAATTGCACCTTGCAATGTGGAGATATTACTGTTTGTGCATTTACAATATTCATTGATTTTTGCCATTGAAAAACGTCCAGAAATGTTTGAAGCTACTGACTGAATGAAAGGAGCTGGCATCTCACTC